>NW_027509778.1:217500-565000 GCF_048541705.1 Temnothorax americanus
AAACCGATTCGATTCGATTAATGTTTTATCTGTCTTCTAAATATGCAACGATAGAACCGATAAGATACGATTAAAAACGATACAGATATAGCCGTTTTTAATCGTTTTCTATCGGATATGGTTACCAGGGATTGCTACCGATGCTTCAATCTGCACGGGTGGTAGCCAATTTGTCTTTGGAGGAGGAGAATCAGATGCTACGCAGCCAAATAGACAAGATGAAAACTGCAATGGAGTCATTTTTAAACAGTGAGCAGATCGAAATGTTACAAGAGGGGCGACATCCGCATTGGTCTCATGAAAGTATAATCAAAGGTCTGAAATTTTGGCTTGCTTTGTCTGTTCACGAATACGATTTCCTCCGAAGTACTGGCTACCCGTTGCCCGCTTATAGCACGCTTGCCCGACGAATTCAGAATTTCAAATTGAACTTCGGAATTTTTGACGATGTTTTGGAGCTTCTGAAATTCAAGGTCGAAACGATGGACCCCACGGACAGATATTGCATATTGTCTTATGACGAAATATGGTCATATCAGCTCAACAGGATTATGATAAAAGCAGTGGTACATTTTCGGGTTATGTAACTTTAGGGCAGAATAAGGATGTTCTCGGTCAGAAAATTTTTTTAGTTTTAGTTCGAGGAGTAAAAAATCATTGGAAACAAGTACTTGCTTACCATGTGACTCCAAAAGAAAGCATCGATTCTGAAGATGTCAAAAAATTTATTGAGAAATGTATTGTATGTGTCGAAAAGTGCGGTCTGTACGTCTTAGCGTTTATCTTCAGATTTGGATGCCAGAAATAGGAGTTTGTGGTCTTCTATGTGCATAACCATTATGAAATATGTACCCTACGTAAATTCATTCCACTTTAACGGACACGACATTTACGCAACGCCTGAACGTTTGTCATGTTTTGAAGAATTTAAAATCTGCACTCTTAAGGCAGGAGGTGTTTTTACCAGAGGCATATGTAGAGCAATAAAAGCTTCCATCAAATGTTGTAAGGGGATCGTATGTCAAAATGTTGTGGGAAAAAGAGATTCGCGAGGGGAGAGAAGTTCGGCGCTTGTATCATTTGCACAAAGAAGATGTCCATCCGTCCACATTCGACAAAATGAATGTAGGAGCGGCAGTTCGTTTTTTCTCTTTACATTTACAGAAAAAGAACTTTCGGAAGAGGCCTTAACAACATTGCGGCTGAAAGTGTCGATTCGACAAAAAATCATGTCGAGCTTGATGTGCACACTATATTACGTTTAGTTTTTTTGCGATATTGTCAGCGAATACGATGAATGCATTCTATTTGGCTGGAAGTACGACGAATGCAGTTGTAAAGCATATTTGCGAAGAATGTGTTGCATTTTCGTTGAGAAAAAATTTACCACAGAATGATTTTATAAAAAAGGCGAAACTATACACGACAGCATTGAATTTGGATGGCTTGAAAGAGCCTTGTTTTGAAACGTTTAACTTAGTTTTACATTCAGACCATTACTATAAAATCTACAAGGATTTCATTTTGAGAAATGGAAAATCCAGGCTCATCGAATGCATTCATAAAAATGTAGAAATAATTTTTTCCACGTGCTGTGATTTAAAGAAAAAAATTATTAAGCATTTTTTCACTGTTTGTTCGTTTTGTACCAAAAATTTTTCTGAGAACAGCAAACAACGGAAGAACGTTTTTGGGTCTGCAAGCTTGAAAAAAGCTTAACCAAAAAGTGCTTAAACATATAAGTAAACCCTTTGAAACTGCTTATTACCTTGTAATAAATATTATATATGGTCTATAAATATGTATTTTATGAAATAAAGTATCGTTTTTAAAAATTAATTCCTCTGGAGTTATTGTGAGCATGAGTTTTTATTAGTCAATGTACATTATTATTATTATTATTATTATTATTATTATTATTATTATTTTTATTTTTATTATGCAATTACAATGTTATTTATGGAGTAACAATCTTTTGGAAAATAAAATTTATTTCATACAATTCAAAATCATTTTATTTGATACAAAGTAATCAAAAAAAGCGAATAAATTATTTGACATTGTGCTGTTGTAAATATTCAGCAACTTTCGGATTATGAGAGAACATTTTCAAAATAAGATGTAACCGTTTCAGCTTACTCTTCAGGTAGAGATTTTCGACCAACAAGCCTTCAGTTTCTTCATCTGCGTAATACTCTTGAAGCTTAGGGTCCTGAAAAATGAGTGGAAATATATTAAATAAGATAAATGGAGCATTACATTAGTAAACGAAAGAAAAAATTAGAAATTTATGCGGCAATTACCTCAACATTTGGTCCAGAATGCGACGTACTTGGATTTTTTTGATTGTCGTCAGTTGACATTTTAGGATGTAACCGTTTCAGCTGACTCTTCAGGTAGAGATTTTCGATCAACAAACTTTCAATTTCTTCATCTGTGTAATACTCTTGAAGCTTAGGGTCCTGAAAAAAATGATGGAAGTATGTTAAATATGATAAATGGAGCATTAAATTAGTAAACGAAAGAAAAAAAGAAATTTAGGCGGCAATTACCTCAACATTTGGCCCAGGATGCGACGTACTTGGATTTTTTTCATTGTCCTCAGTTGACATTTTACAAACAGCCAAATACTTAATCTAAAAACACAAATATGTCAAAATGTGACAAAACTGCAACATGAAAACAATTTTTCGCAATGAGTATTATTTAAATAATATACCTTCTGCCCTTGAAATTACTGCTCTAAATACGTACAATGAAAAGTCACGATGTGTCGATTTACGATGAATACGACACTTATTATGGTAATTATTCAGTTTACACCCCTCACCTCCGATTTTGATGAACTTAGGCTCAATCAACGCGTTTTTGCACGAAACGAAAGAATCTGGCAGAAAAAAGTGTCGCTCTGCCCCGCGACGCGAGATATTAATCGTTAAAGTTGACAGGAATCAGGTTATGAACGTGCCATGCGGCCACATGCGCATGCTCAGTGGTCGCACGCGCATGTAAAACTGCGCCAATTTTAAATTTTAAATGAATCAATCGTGCAGAATAACTAAGCATCTCGATTCAAGCAGTTAAGGCTCACGCTGGGAGTTTTTTTAGTTTAATTATGCATGAAAAGCATACACACACACACACATGGGGGAGTGCGAGGGGGGCCTTCAGCCCCTCCTCCCCCGCACCCACCCCGCCGAAGGCCCCTTCTCGCACCCCCCGTGTGTGTGTGTGTGTGTGTGTGTGTGTGTGTGGGAGGGGGGTGTACATGCATAACACCTACAATTTAAGACCTAACTGCTTCAATCGAGATGCTTGGTTATTCTGCACGATTGATTCATTTAAAATTGGCGCAGTTTTACATGCGCGTGCGACCACTGAGCATGCGCATGTGGCCGCAGGGCACGTTCAGAGTTGCGTTCCAAAATTCACTCTGGGTAACTAAAATCTATAGTTCACGTCTACACTGTAGCATTTTAGTTAACTAGAGTGAATTTTGGAACGCATCCCAGTGCAGTTCAGTGTTCAGTGTTGCTACATGTTGTCGGTATGACAGGAATTATAACTTGATTCCTGTCAACTTTAACGATTAATATCTCGCGTCGCGGGGCAGAGCGACACTTTTTTCTGCCAGATTCGTTCGTTTCGTGCAAAAACGCGTCGAATAAGCTTAAGTTCATCAAAATCGGAGGTGAGAGGTGTAAACTGAATAATTACCATTTCAATTTTACAGAATCGATATTTTAGCTAAATTTTTACATTAATCGCGAGACCGAAAAGCGAATTGACGTTTACGAAAAGGTTATGTTTTCACATATGATTGGAAGAAAAATTGCGGAACGAGAATACTCACATTTATAGACATTTATAGAGCCTTTACTTTTAACCAATCAACTTGCAATGTTTTTGTAACAACAGAATTTGCGCATATGTGTGTACGCTTCTCTTTACAAATAAATTCAAGAATCGAGCAGAGGTGTTTGTCGACAGTTGTCGATGACCAATCTAATTCGCTATAATCTGTTAGGGGGATATTTAGGGGATTTGTTTCTGTCAGTTAGAGATTTATAGGGGATTGTGTACGAAATGCACTAGGAAATCTTTGGATCGTCCTGGCCAGTGGCCACCATGCATAAATATAACCTAAAAGATTTATTTTGGCTACAGCGTCACGCGCAACGATTGTGTGCATAGTTCACGGTGTTTTACAGTAACGGTTATTTTAATTTCACGAAATGTCGGAAAAAACGAAAAGTATGAGCTACGTAAAACATATTCCCAAAGATGCTCAAGTCATCATGTCAATCATGAAGGATATGGGGATAACAGATTACGAACCTAAGGTGATCAATCAGTTGTTGGAATTCACATATCGTAAGTTTCTTCTTTTATTTTAATAACTTTATTTCTCAATGACTATTTAACTGTGTTTAACTCCTGAAACTTTATTTAATATAAAGGAATTTTCTCACAGGATATGTCACATGCATATTGGACGACAGCAAAGTATATGCCAACCACGCTAAAAAGAAGTTCATTGACCTGGATGATGTCAGACTGGCAGTAAAGATGCAGCTGGAGCGTTCGTTCACGAATCCACCACCCAGAGACGTTCTATTAGATGTGGCACGAACCAAAAACAACATTCCGCTACCTTTTGTTAAGCCAAGCAATGGTCTCAGACTACCACCGGATCGATATTGCTTAAACGCAACAAATTACAAACTTAGAAATGCGACGAAGAAAGTTGTACAAAAACCCGCGCATTCTTTGGTAGGCAATAATCAATCTGGTGGACAGCTGAGACCGAAAGTAGAAGGAAATAAGACTGGTGTGTCGATCGTTAAAAGGCCTGGCACACTTGCCACTGTGGCAAGAACACAAACCATTTCTATACCAAAACCTGTTTTAAAGTTCTCTACAGGTAATACATCGTTTATATTTGCCTAATTGATATTTATTACATTTATTATAGGCGTTTACAGGGAGGAGGCGAAAGATAAGAAAAGGCATTTGTCTCCCCCTGGAATCAGAAAAAATTAAGCATTTGCTTTTCTTTTTAATAAATAATTTTTTGTGCTAACTTTGCCGATCTCTGCCTTAATCCATAGAAAAATACATTTTTTTCTGATAGATTTTTAGTTTTTTAATGCCTGCTTTACTTGAACTGAATTCATTTTGTTTGCTTTTTGAAAATTAAATAAAATCTCAGTTTTATTTATTATTTAATCAATGCCTGCTTTTGCTTTCTACAAATGAGATTGAAATAAATTAAGCAAATGAAAGAAGGGTGTCCCAGGAAAGTTGCTGAAACTGAATGCGTTCTTTCTCCCTCCAGGACTTAGGTAGATGTTCTATTGTCTGTAGTCTTGTACCTGGGACTTTATATATATATATATATATATATATATATATATATATATATATATATATATATTAGTATGTGCAACATAAATTTCAAATTATAAGTATTTTACAAGAAAAACTTTTTTTTTAATCGACAACATTTGGCAATGTCGTGACAATTCGCCCATTGGTTTTGGTCGGATTAATCGTCACGTTTCAACCATGGGTTTTGGTCTTTTCTAAATTAAGTATTTTAATTCTAGAAATAACATTTTGAATTCTGCCCCTCCCTGGGAAAAATTTTGTGGACGCCCTTGATATTTATGTTAATTTCTTGCTAATGTATCACTTTATTCTATTGCTAATTTATCTACTCAACATAAAAAGTAACGTGTTCGTTTTCCTATTTCCAACCTCAGCTCCATTCCGCCTATTCCAGTCCCATTTCTCCATACCCCCCACATTCCGTATTTCCTTTAGAACTCCAACAAGAGTAAGATTCTAATATAAAATAAACACTGAAGTATATGCATAGTTACAGCTAGTATTATCAGAATATTTTCTTTACTTAACATTAAGTTAAAAAATATTAAACTTAGTTATATTTAAAATTAGGTGTGATATTAAAAATTTTTTAATTATTTAAATTTCAAAATATGTAATCTATGTAATGTAAATATTTTTGCAGCAACAACAAGCACTACAGCTGTAAAGACGCAAGTAACGAAGCCAAAAATACAGATCACTTCCAATCAGACATTACCGACCGTAAAGATGGAGACCGACGAGTCATTGAAGAGAAAGCGAGAGGATGACGACTATGATGTGTCATAATCTTGCTTCTGAAGACTTTTCCGTTTAATTATTCATATTCTTGAATTTTCTGTAATAATGATAATCTGTTCTTTGTTAAAATAATATGAAGAGAATATACAAAGCCTAAATAATAAAATACAAGATTGTATAAAACACAAAAACACACATATTTCTTGTTTGAAATTATATTTTATTTAATCAGCTTTATTTTCCGTGTAATTTTCTTCAAATTTCAATATATCTATAGCTTCTTCTTCGTTCTCATCTTCGTGAATAATGTCCGTAGGCTCGACTTCTTTGTCTTCGTCAAAAACCACAGTCTCTTCAACTTCAGCTTCCTCCTCCTCCTTCTTTTCTTCTTCTTCTTTTTCTCTTTCATGTTCTTCATCTTTCTTCACGATTATCTTTTCCGCTTCTTCCAGACGCATCTCTGGTATTGTTTCCTCGATTAAATCTAGTTCTTCCGTAATTGTTGGCGGCTCAATTGTCTCTTTTATTAACACTTCCGGTTCGATAATCGGTTCTTTCACGATGGACGGTACTTTTTCAAGTACCAGGCTGGGTTTCTTTGGCACATCTTCCTCTCTAACACACTTCTTCCGATGTACCGGGAAAAAGAGTTTAAAATCTTCCGGCATCTCGTCTTCTGAATAAAGTCTAAAAGAAACGTTTGCTTAACATTTAATTTAACTTCTCTTAAAAAAAAATGAGCATATCATTGTTATAATTGTAGATTATTTAATATACTTAATACATTTTTTCACATTTTTTGATCCATTATACCAGAAATTTAATAAAATTTATGGCATCTACTAAGAAAATTAAGTAAAATGAATTAAATAAATAACCTATTTTATGATTCACCGATAATCATTAAATTGATATGACAAAATATAATTGTTAATTAATTAGAGAACTCCATATATCAGATTCTTGCCTATTGGCGAAGTAAATTCGTCTGATTCTACAGTTGGCATGTATCTGCATTCTAGTGGTTTCGATATAATTTGTGCCATACGCTCGTCGCGTAAAATCACACAGGTTGAATTGAATCTGATTCCATCCACCTGAAAGCCCGATGGGCATGGACGTGCAAAAGGGACGAACACGCGTCGTGCTCTGAAAATTGCTTACACGGAATCTCCTATGCATATTCTTATCGTCCAGTATCTATTTGACAGATCATAATATGTATTACAATATGTAAATTTAGGAAAAAATAAGATTTATTAAAAAAAAAACTTAAAATAAGAGAAAAAGAAATAAGATGTTTTACTTAATTGAGAAGAAAAATTGAAGGTCTTATTTAAATAACAAAAATTAGAAATCTTATTTAAAGCACAAAATCTCTTATTTAGAAAAAAAGAAAGGGATTCAATCTTATTTATTACGATAAACGAGTATCTGCGTACTTGCACATTTACACTAAAATAGGACGGAAAACCTCGTTTAAGAAAAAAAATTGAAAGCCTTATTTATTAAGTACGTATTTGCATGGGCTTTACTGTTATCTCGAACGTGAAATACTTCTTCATATTCTTGATAATGATGATAAGGAAGGGCAGCTTAATACCCAGTACCTTCTTCGGATCTGCCGGACAATAAATATAAGTTGTAGCCACATTAGTCCCGGCTATTTCCAATGCCAACGATTTTATCTCTTCATCTGTGATTCTTCGTATATATCCATTTTTCACCTAAATAAATATGTGTGTGGTGCAATACAATAAATTTCGACACTTTCAACTATTATGTTATTATTATATTATAATATTAACATAATTAATAAAATAGAAATATTATAACATTAATTTTTAAAATTAACCCTTATAATTTGTGTTATTTTAGAAGGCTAGAAAACTATAAATAGCTGTACATCTTTTCATAATACTCTGTATTAAATGTGATAAAAACTAACATGCATGTCCCACAATTCCAAAGGAGCCGACCCGCAACTATACAAAATGGACAGAAATCCGCCCTGGTAAGTATTTCGAAACATTGCATATATTTATTTATAAAAATAATTTTCCTCGCTCAGTATCTTTACAGCTTGACAAATATCAATCTAGATTCTTTCCTTTGTTTTTCGAGTTTCCTCATTAATTGACAACGTCCCGCATCTTTGGGACAAAAATTGTCATTAAAAAACATATTTAATAAATAAATATTAATGCCTTTCTTCAAACTTTTTAAAAAGCGAGTATCTAATCTTCAACTATTAAAATTATTTAATATTTTTATAACACCGATCTAAGATTTTTATAAAACAAAAACAATCTTATAGATTTTCTTAAATAATAGATTGTAAAATTTCTTCAAATGCAAAAGAATTTTAATTATTTAACAGGTAATAATTAGGAGTAGGTAATTAGAAATTTATCGACATAATTACAAGAGATAATTACAGTCAGATATTAAATACAAAATCAGAAAAAGGGATAATTTAAAAATTATTAAGTAAGATGTATGAAAAAAATCTATTTCCATCAAAATTACACGCGAAGGATTTTCTTAAGGATCTCGAATGAGCTCGTTCAGTCGGCGTCTTTCTTTCTCCGTCAACGGATCCAGCACAATCAGCATCTTCGGCGACATACCGACGCTGAAGACGCGATCGATCCTTACACCATCGAGAGCAAACATCTGGCTCATGGCGAAATGCGCGATCTCGCGATTTAGCTGCCGAAATGACTGTTGCTTAATCCTTTGCACGCGATGCCTGCAGACCACATGGCTTAAAAAATAAAACAATTATTCTGCAATTAATTGTAAACTATACTCGATATGCAATTAAACAAAGTTTATGAAAAGCTAATGATTTCTTTAAGGCTCTCGGTGAATTTTTCCAGAACATCTGATTTAATAAAATTAACGCTTTATTATAATAAATGTTATTATATTTATTTTGATATTAAAAAATATATTTTTTAATATATTTTTATCTAATAAATTTGCGTAATTTGCATAATTTAATTAATCTATTGAATTCTTACTACGGCAAGATTTTCAAACCGGTGTAGCTGGGATGAATCGAGACGTCACTTCGATATAATTCCGGAAATAGCTTCATATGCTTTGTGCGGTACTTGCGAAACACTGGTTTTCCTTCCACCTCCTTTGACAAATCCTTCGGCTCTTGAGGGTCTTCGGAAATCTCCAAGTTCTCATCTTTTAACGACGGATTATTATGTTTCTTAATCATTCTTGAAATCCAATATGTTATCTTCCTGCCACTTTTTAGAACAATTTGAAATATTGATCTTAATTCTATTACACGGATAAAAAATATTTTCATGCACTTTTTCCTGGTTACAAAATTTCTCCAAATTAATCTGCATTGCATTAGATTAATCCATTGTTAAACTATAAGTTTTATTTAACGTAATGTTTAACGTTTAATGTAATGTTCCATAATGCCATATTTTTTCTTGCACTTTCCTCGCACACATAGAAGACTTTTGGAAGATCACAGTATCTTTCGTAAAACCGTAATCTTTTCGCAACAAAAATTATTCTCGAGGCCACAGAATTTTACAGATTTGTCAAATGGGCGACGAACTCAACGGACGATTCGAGGAAAGTTGGCCGATCCGTAACGAAGTGAGCGCCTGTGCCTCGTACGGATATCGATTTGGTTTCCAGGTGAATCAATAGAGAGATTCGACTTATTCTTATTCCGAGTCGTCGACGATGCGCCCACAGAGCACTGAACTCTTTATGCCAGACAATAAAGACGAGAGCGGCTCGTAAAATATTACAATGCCGGTTGAAATAGAAAGTATAATCCGCCGCCGGTCGATCGCCAGATCTGATAATCGAGAATCCATAACTCCATATGATTAAAGTTAAAAAAGAATTCACGAATTTAAAGAACTATAATTGAGAAAGAGATTATCATAAGGAATTAAAAATTATAGCATTTTTTAAGAAGCTCTGTATGGATCGGATTCATCACTTCTTCGAACTTTGAGATAAAGAATTCTGAAAAATTCAAAGTATAATTTAAAAAGTTAAAAGATTTAAAAATTTAAGGTACCCTACGGTCCAAGCAATTTAAGAATTGTTGAGGATTCGAGAATTCTGGAATTAAAAAATCGAGGATTAACTCTCGAGGTTATTCGAGACTCAATAATAAAAATTAATTGCGCGTTTTATATGTAAAAGCAATGTACTATATAGCAATTGTTTTCTCGCATTTATTCCATGCTTTTTTTAACGGGTCAGCATTTGACCCGGGTTCGCCGTACTTATTAGCGTTACCGAAGCATCCGCTCTCTCTCTCTCTCTCTCTCTCTCTCTCTCTCTCTGTCCAAAGATTTATTTAATAATAAGCTACCACAATTCAAGCAAGAAAAATTAAAAAACGTGAAGGTGCAGTTTTAAACTTCAGAATACAGTTTGATGTGGAAATTAAGCTCTTATTTAAGATATCTTTTATCAGTTAAGATCTCTGCAATCTCAATGGTTCTTTAGTGAATGCTCTTTGTGTCTTGCGCAAATTTTATCGGGAGGATCGCACGCGATGAAGGCAGCATTGTGCGGTCTCGACACTGCATACGCGCGCGCGCGCGCGCGTATGGAGTATGCGTTAATTAAATTCATCCCGTATTTTCTACGCAGACCACTCGATTGCATGATTCAACCTCTTTTTCAATCGTGGGTGTTTCATATGTGTTTGTTCACGTTGTTGAAACTTTACCCTTCCGCCTTCGCATTTATTGATTTTTATGTATATACTGTATATATGTATATAACTACGTACGTTAAATCGCAGTCCTTGACATTATGTATATTAATTGAATTTTTTTAAATTGAATAAACTGCTAGAATAAAATCGAAAAAATTTTTCGCATTTTATCCAAAGCATCTTTTTATCTGTTTTAAAATAGAACACTTAAACAAAATTTATTAATAACCAATTTCCAAATTAGATTCCTCAAATTAAATCTTGAAAAATTAAAAGCAATTCTTATTTATTTTTTATATAATTTATATTTTATGTTATTTTTTTAAAATAGCAAAATGTCCAAAAAGAATTAATTTATTAATTCGTCATGCATTTTATTTGAAAAAAAGAAAATTACAAGATTGTATTTAAAAAATTGAAAGCCAATTACATTTCAACTTATTATTGACATTTGAGACATTAAATATTTTTAAAAAGTTGAAAGCCTTTTGAATTTGCAAACTTTACCCTGGTTGTCGTTTCTCACGAACGAATCGGTCGGTCGTTCCAACGGAAATCCACGGGAGCTCAACGGTCATGCTCGGATTTATTGATATTCGCTCCAAAAGCAAAGGGGAAGCTTGCCGTCACGCCCGCAAGCTCAACAGTCTTCAAGTGTACATACAGCTGATCGTGAGACGAGGCTGAAACAATCGCGCCGTGATTTCCGGTCCCGACGATCTCGTTCTTCCAAAATCCCCGACCGCCATGAGCGAGTGACAGCGAGTACCGGACGATCCTCCGAGAGTGACATTATCTGCGCTTCAGACTTAATCGAAATAATTGCCGGGATGTCGCCGAGATAGCGAGACAAAGCTCTTTCTCTCTGGAGAACCGGACGGTCCATTTAGATACCGCGCCTCCCTTACCCCCCCCGGCCCTCCTTCTTGTTTCACTTGCGCCACGGAAGATCGAAAGGCACGAGCTTACGAACATCTAAAGGTCCATCACTGTCCATCAGCACGATTCGACGATTCAAGACTCCAAAGATCGAACTATTTAAAAATCCTCTTTGGCTAATAGAAATAGATCCTTCAAAGAATTTTGCTAAATATTTGAAATTATACGTTTTCAAAGGAAACTGCTCTCTGAAAATCCGAGAATCGGCTGGCTCTAATTTCTAAGTAATTCGACTGTCAGAATTCCGAATTAGAGTTTAGAATTGATATCTTTGAATACTTAACAGAAAAATTTTATGTAAAGCTTCCGATTGAAACTATAAATATCTGAAAATCTAAAAATGTGTACCCCTAATCCATCAAGTTTCCAATTATTTGCTTAAGAATTTTAGAGGATTTGCGAACTCTCTGAAACAATGTGATCAAATAATTCGAATTCTCACGTACTTTGTAATAAATCATAGCTTCATAATTATTGGTCAATGTTAGTGAAGATCGAAGTATCGACTCACAAGAGCGACCGATTGGAAGCTCCTACCGTCGTCGGGACGCTCGATAACCACAAGAGACTCTTACAATGGCCAACGAAAGGATATCAGGACGTTACAGGTAGGCAATAAATTTCGACAAATCTTCAAATTTATTAGTCTGTAAATATTGTTCGACTCTTCGAATTTTCAGTCACGTTAAAAACTGCAAATATATTCGAAGATTTAGAGATCTGAGAATTCTTCGTTTTTTTTCTACCAAATTTGTGTAAACTAAAAGTACGCCATTTTTTAAAAAATCTTTTTCTTTTACTCAAGTTTTATCAAAGCGCGTTTTGCTTTCCAAGAACATCATTACCAGTTCCGGGTCACTCCGAAGTAAATCTCTGCTCAATGACGCTCCAGCTGGGTAAGGACATCAGCAAGACCAGTATGCCGGTCATCTTTAACGAGCCCCTCTCTTTCTTGCAACGCGTCGCGGAATACATGGAATATGCCATATTGCTCAAGCAGGCAGCTCAACAGGAATCGCCGATCTCGAGGCTTCAGGTGCGCGAGAAATTGCCTTTGTAAATTTAATCAACGGGACGATAAATCAATAATCCAGCGCTATTAATAAATAAAATTTCGAATTAATGATTATGCAGTACGTCGCGGCTTTCGCTGTGAGTGCCCTCGCTTCGAACTGGGAGCGCTTTGGAAAACCTTTCAATCCAATTTTGGGCGAAACGTATGAATTACAGCGCGAGGATTTCCGGTAATGAACTGGTTTACAAATCGTATTTATTAATTCATTAGTTTAATTTCTAGTGAATTAATTAATAATTGATATTTTCTTGCTAATTTATTATTTCTTCTTTTACACTTGGAAGTTATTTTTTATTCGAATCTTCTTCAGGATAATATGCGAACAAGTCTCGCATCATCCACCAGTATCCGCGTTTTACGCTGACAGCGAGGACTTCATCTTTCACGGCAGCATCCATCCCAAATTGAAATTTTGGGGAAAATCACTGGAGGTGCACCCGAAAGGGGTTGTCACAGTCGAATTACCCAAGTCAGTTCATAATTACAATCATAGCTAATTTATATATCATATAGTTATTTACTTTATTTAATGTTAATTATTTTTGTGTCATTATCTCTTATATTTCCTTAATATTCATCTAATTTAATTATTACTAAAAATTGAAAAGCTAGAAGATATTTTATAGAGAGTTTAAATTGATTATTATATATATACTAAAGAAGAAAGAGAAATATATTTTGAGAACTTTAAAGCTCGAGTCTTTCTAAAAAATGCTCGATGTGTTAATGTTTACATTTGAACAGATGGAAGGAGTCTTACACTTGGCAAAATGTCAATTGCATCCTTCACAATGTCTTGGTAGGCCAACTGTGGATGGAGCAATCAGGCCCTCTAGAGATCAGACAACACGGAGGAGATAATTTAAAGGCAAAGTTATGCTTTATTAAAAGCACTCTGAACGGCAAGGACGTCCATCGCGTCGAGGGGTTCATAACGAATCAAGAGTAAGTTTTAATTAAAGTTAATTAGGTCAGAATACAAAAGAAAAAATTTTATTGGTACAATAAATTTATTTAACTTTAAATTAAAATAAAATAAAATATTTTGTTATTGTTATTTTACGTTTTTTTTTTTAGAAAAAGGAAGTTACTTTTTCTTTATGGCCAATGGACTGAGGTTTTACGATCCTGCGAGCCCTTGTTGTACGAGGAAACGCTGGAGAAGATCAAATTGGAGGCCAAAAGTCCGCAGGGCAGTCCAGGACACAAAAAGGTCCTGGCGAAACTTCACAGTCTCAAAGTCGGAGCTTTCAAGCCCCTACATCAGGTATAAAAAAATCTTCACTGAACACAAATCGATACATTTTTTAAAAATAACTTCTTTAATATATTCATATTACTATATATATATATATATATGTATGATAAATATTATTTTTATTTACAGGATGCGATAGAGGAGCCCTTTGGCAGTACGTTTGTTGACGACATTCCGATCGTGGACGAGATTCCAGGATCTGTCACACTTTGGCAGGCCACGCCGAGACCCAGCAACAGTTCGGATGTTAGTTAAATCAAGTTGACACTTCAAACATTTCGATTATTTTTTTGCAAAATTCTATTCAAGTTCTAAAAATATAGATATAATTTAAGAATTTTAGTAATAAATTAATCTGTTATAATAATATAATGAATATATATATATGTGTATATGTATATATAAATTCGATAAAAATAATTTAACCAAATCTGAAACTTTGCTTCACTAGTAAATATAATTAATTAGTTTTAGCAATAAGAATTTCTAATCGACTTAACTGGCCAAGTTGGCGAGTAAAAATCTTTAATTTGCAGTATTATCAGTTCACGACGTTTGCAATGTCACTGAACGAGCTGGAGCCCGATATGGGAGAAACCCTATGCCCGACCGATTCCAGATTGAGACCGGATATCCGCAAGCTGGAGAACGGTGATCAGGATGGGTCTGCATCCGATAAAGCTAGGCTTGAGGAAAAACAGAGAAATTCCCGCAAAGCGCGCAAGCAGAAAAAAGGAAACGAATATGTTCCCAGGTATTATTACTTGATTTATCTTGAAACAGCATATTTGAAAGATATTGCAATTCAAATGACTTACAATTGAAGTGTTAATAATAAATAATCTTCCTTTTCAGTATTAAGTATCTCAAAGATTAAATTATTAATTATTTCTAGTATTAATCTGAAGTATTTAAAAAGTACAGCTAATTTAAATTAAATTCTACATTATGGTATTTAATGGGTTATTATTTAGAGATTGGTAATCTCTGATTTCTTAATGCGATTGGTAATTTAGAAAATATATGTGCAGATGGTTCCAATCCGGTACGAATCCTTACACGGGTCAGGAGGATTGGATATACTTGGGCGGATATTGGGACCGTAATTACACCGATGTTGAGGACATCTTTTAATGAAGACGCAGCTCATTAGCCTCCATTAACCCAACCGACACCCACGAGGATCGGCAATTAGGCGTCGTTAGTGCAAAATTACAAATAAATTGCCTAAGAGGACAGGTGCGTAGATCGGTAATAGACGCCATTATAGAGATCGATGTTTTTGTGTAAAGTAATTAAGCAGATATTGCGCGCACGAGATTCTTCAAGCGCCAAAATTGGAACTCGACGAGTTGCTGGGAACTTATTTCCCATACTCTTCGACGTAGAAAGGAAGCGAATCGAAGATACAAACGAATATTATATTCAAAGATCAATCTCTAAAAATCAGGATTTGTATAGCTTTCGAACGTTTGATTGTATCATTGGTTCGCGCTTCCTGTCTCTGATACTATTTTTATAAAAGGCCAAGTTGGACGATCGGAAAGGCGATTCTCTCATAGTATGCCTGCTTGAAGATGCCATAGTAAGAGAACGGCAAGAACTGATTTGAAGTTTACATAGAATGTCCTTAAAATTAAGGTGACTTATTTCAGGGACAGTCTATGTCATTTCATCGCAGACTATCGTTTTAATCCAGATTTCTCATCAATTAAACCATCACAAATAGTTATCTATGTATTAAACGCTTTTCTATCAATCTGTCAATTCAATCAAATTACTTTTCCGACGTTAATATGAGAATCGGACTTAATTCTATCCAAGAATATTCTTGTATATTTATATCAAAACTGTATACGTAATGGAAATGTAGAGAAAATCTTGTATCTTATCGATTGAGAATGCAATCTGGAATTTAAATCGGAAGAATGTATCACATTTTTTAACAGTGAAAACAAGATAGTGGAAGGTAGAAGACTTATCTAAAGGTATATATATCAGACAGAAGAATCTGACATTGCAAAAATACGATCGATTTCCTTTCGTATGGTTCTGTCGGACTCTTTGAGCAGGAATGTTGTAGATTTTCATGTAAATATACAGCGATTGTATAATACACCTGTACCAAAGTCAGACGGGCCGAGAATGATTTTTCGCAATAGCTTCGATACCAATTAATCCAGCAATAATTATTTACCGCAAACTTTGTGTGTGTGTGTGTGTGTGTGTGTGTGTGTGTGTGTGTGTGTGTGTGTGTGTGTGTGTGTGTGTGTGTGTGTGTGTGTGTGTGTGTGTGTGTGTGTGTGTGCGCGCGCGCGCGTTTGAGTTTACTTTCAATTTCCAATTTGGGAAAAAAATCGCCGAACTTTAACCACTGCGAGACGCTGCGTTGGGAAGAAATGAAATTTCAGGATCCGCAAATTAATTTGGTGCCAAGGATCCCTAAGGTTCACAGATTTAAAGAAACTAGAGCTGAGGAGAACCTGATGGAAATATGACTCACGCAGAGATTTGAGAAACGAAATTTCAGGGAAAGGCTGAAAACTTCGCGAGTCAGAGGCGTAAAGGGGATTCAGTAATATATATTTGTTGAATAAACTACGTTACTGCTTCCAGGTAGAATGTATATCTTTTGCGCGAATAGACGCTTCCTAGGGCAAATCTTGAGACAAATATGTTGCGTATCGCGTGTGCGTTGACAAGCTTAATTTAAGAAGGACGACAATAATTTGAGGTTTTCGAAGAGCCAAATGTGTTTTAAATCGTGAAAGAACCATCTGAATTCTAAAAGATTCTAAACCATGCTACAGAACAAGCCGGAAACGATCTTTCTTGTAATCAATCGCAACCTCTTTCCTCTAAAAAAAAGAAAAAAAAAAGAACATGGCAATCGAGAGACGTATTTTGCGAGAGATCGGATACGAAAGATGCAAGATAAATTGGGAAGAAAAAGGACACAGTTTCTTTTCGCGATGGTTTATAATTTTGGAGTTGGGATGTTCGTTGGATGGTATTTTTGGGATTCGGTATGATTTGGCATTCGGATCCTCGAATTATAATCCCACCGGTCCGTCGAGTTGATCGTAGCGCGCGCTTCTCCAGCCCAAGTTCGCCGTCTGCAGACGATAACTCTCGGCTGATAAGCGGAATCGCGCAGCCTTTAGAGTTTAGAGTAGGTATACGTCATCAGAGCTCCAGAGCGCGTCAATCGCGAACGAGTTTACGTTATAAATATACGAGTATACACATATCTGACACCCAATAGAATTTCTATGCTTCCACGAGCAAATGGCGACGCGAATCATTTATACGACGACGATCGTACCTTACGGGTGATAATCACCCGCATCACCTCTGAGGACCTTATTATTGTTAAAAATCGCGCACGTAGCTTGTAGGAATAACTCGTTGTGTTTGCGTTGCATAGATCACGCCGATGTGTAACTGTACATAGACAATAGGCATACTAGAAATAAATGTTGTTAAAAAAGAATTCTTATTGTGCCCCCATATCTATTTCGCAGCTCTAATAAAAGCCCACAGCAACTTAACTTTCTCATATATAAAGTATAATTTGCTAATTAAAAACAATAAAAAAAAGTAAAAAATCTTAAAATCGTTTGCTAATCTACAATACCTATAATTGTAAATCGAAAATTTTGTAGAGAATAATTATGAAATTAGTATCATGAAATTAGTATCTTATTTACATTCTTTAGTTATTTTAAAATACTATGTAATAAAATAATCATTAATTTTAATATTGCGTGTATTATAGAGATGTCGAATCAAATCAAATTAAATTTTATTTCCTCTTTTGAATTCGAATCAAATCGTTGAAATATAACTTATTTTAATTAATAATTATTATTAAGTTGAATTTTAACACATAGATAATAAGAGAATATTTTAATATATATATATGTAGAAAAATAATATTAATTATATAAAATAATATAATATTAATTATATAATATAATATAATATAATATAATATAATATAATATATAATATAATATAATTATGTAATATATAATATAATATAATATAAATTCTTTTAAAATTAAAAAACATATTTAAATATTTAATATAAAACTAATCAAGAGACACGATAGTGTCTCGCGCTAGTAAAATATACTTTATTTAATGTCGCAGTAACTGAAACAATTAGGAGAAAAATCATATAAATAAACTATTAAAATATTCTTATGTAATATCCAATAAACATTATCCAGTTATACATACATATGGAAATTAAAATTAAAAAATATAGTTTATTTTATTATCCATATAGCTTACTATTTTTTTATGCATATCCAAATTTATATAATACTTACAATTTGCCCTGTGACTATACTGAGCATGTCAAAAATTAGAAATAAACTTTTTGATTGCTAATTTAGCCGTTTAATGAGCGGCGCGGTTGTTATAATAGGTATTGAATGCACCTAATATTAACATGATCATACTTTGCTTATTAACGGGAAATATGATTTTATAAAATTGACAATGTATATGATTCGTATTCAATCCATCCAGATTCAAAATTTTCGAATAGTTCAGATTCGAATTATAGAAATTCGAATCGAGTCAAATCTCACTCGATTTTATTCGCATTTGAATAGTTCGCACATCTGTAGCGTATATATAAATAAAATCTTTAATTCATATAAATTTTATATTTTTATATTCCTATCTATATCAAAATAAGATATGTACTACTACGTTTACGCGAGCGTTACTTCTATATAGTAACTTACGATAATTCACTTGTTTCATAATAAATTATCGTAAATTACTACAAAATCCCGTTTACGCGAAGGAATTATCGTAAGTTACTATAGAAATAACGCTCGCGTAAACGTGGTAACACAGTGTCATTTATAGCAATTAATATATATATATATATATATATATATATTAGAATTAGGCTATATATCATCAAATTTCTCCGCCGAATCGCCTAACGTTTTGCCGAACACTCGCTACACAGCGCCACTGCGCCACTGGCAGCCGCGTTTTCAATATGGCCGCCGGCGCTCAGCTAGTTCACCGTCGTGACGGAACTGATCGATCTCTCTACGGTATCGGAGAACGTATGTTACTTTTCGCGTCCTGGTGAATTGATCTGTGACGCTGGGACACGCCGATCTTTTCCGCACGGTCAACGAAAGTCGTTATTTTTCTCCAAACTTCGCGCCGCGAGATCATCGAGATGAGCAACATACCAACAGGTGAGATCATCGACTTCGTCATCCTCTCCGACTCGATCGAGAAATTATTCCGCTTACGATTAAGTAAGCGCGACCCGTTAATTTTCGCACGAAAACTAGCCGAGAAAAGCCGGTTTAAGGATGCGGCGATGAACGCGAAATTCGATCGAATTCTAACCTGCGGTTATGCGCCACCCGCTATCTTGACGTTTCCAGCAACGACCTTGTGAACTCGCTCCTGCCTCTGTGTGTGTGTGTGTGTGTGTGTGTGTGTGTGTGTGTGTGTGTGTGTGTGTGTTTACGCGCACATATGTATGTGTTTTACCGGCGACTCGCCGCAAATTCCTGTCAAGTCGATATTTGTCGCACTTTTTGTGTTGCATTTGTTAACGTCCTATTCTTGGAATAAAGATAATCATGAAGTAATTTCGGAAATAAACTTTCGTCGATAAGTAAACTTTTATCGAACTCGGCGGTTTCCAAACATTGAAAACGTATTATTTATTGTTAGATAAAACTGATACCTTTAAAATAAAATAAACGCTAGTCGTGATATTGTGATAGTAGAAATTCTGCATGATGATTTTTGTGAGATTTTTGTAGGAATAGAAGAGAGAAGAAGCAATGCCTGAGGCAATTGACACGAATAGATTGTAATGCGGGTGCAGTTGCACCGACGAAGGTCAATTTTCTACACTTTGTTTTTAATTTATTTATCTGAGAGAATCAAACTTATGTTAACTCAACTCATGTCCTTTGACAATATTCTTAATAAGATTCGTACGAAATCTTATATTCTAAAAAAATGCTTTTTGTACGAATCTTATATCCTGAAAAAACACTTTTTTCTAAACTTTAGATGCATGAGAAATATGTATTGCTCATAATTTTTTAGAGTCGGTAATTTACAGGGTTTCCTTTTTTTTGTCAAAAGGGTCATATTAAAATTTTTGTAATGATCGGGGGGCCGGATAAGTTTTATTTTTGAAAATTATATAAAAATAAAATATTTTTATTTTAAAAAATTTTTTATATTATAACGTCGAAATATCTTGGCGAGTCGTAGGGTGGAGTATTTATAGTCTACAGGGAAAGATATGAAATTAAACTATTAAAGATGAAGACGGTAAGCGACTGAAAATAAGCACCTTACTTAAAGTTTTTCTAGTTTAAAATAATAAAAAATAAAGATAAATACATAAATAGGAAGAGTTTAACTGAAGGTGTTAAAAAGAAGAACATTTTAAATTAAACGTTTGATAAATCGGTGTTAAAGTTACAAATTAATTTCTCAAAACTCTTATATTTCCTATTTTAATCTGATGTCTGAGTTAAATCCAATTCAGACCGCCGTTTTTAACGATAAACACATATCGCTAAATATGGACAAGAATCCGCCGTTGGATCGATAAACCAGTTTGCCGAAGGTTTCCGTAAAGTTCCAGGAACTTTTATTATACATCTTCGCCACGCTTCCGCGCTTTCATCATCGATCGCAAAAACAAGCGGAGCACTCCGCCGAGGAGGTCGATGAACCAATCAGAGCGCCGAATCGGGCATAGTTTTTTCTCTTTTTCTATTTCTCTTTACGACTATCTTTAGCCTACTTTTTCTGTTTTATGCCTGCCGCTATAACTTAAATAGAACGAACGGAAACGCGCACAGCCAGAGGATTAAATCGCAAATGCCATATGTATCGAGGTAATTTCAAGACACCCCGTAGAGAGCAAGATTGGGCGTAAGACATTAGCAAGAATTAGCGAGAGTCTCTTAATTAGCGTGCTAAGTTTCAAACAAATCTCGCTGAGTACAGCCGCACGTGAATACATACTTACCGTAGAGAAAGTACGGTAACTAAACTGCAACTAAAGGAGGACGTAACTAAAATCAAGCGACAATGATTGATATTGCCATTTCTCTAAATAAATAAATAAATAATTATAATATAATAATATATATTTCTTCTTTTGCACAGTTTATATATATGATAGATCCGTTTAAAAGCTGTCATTCGAATTTCGCTATTTCTTCTTCTTCTTTTACTTAATCGTAGATTTCCAAACCATAGAATTACAATATTAAGTTCCATTTCTCGATGGAGAATCAAGGCCACCTGTCCATTCCCTCCTTTCCTTTCTTCTGCTTCTCCCTCTTCTCTCTTGTCCCTTCCTCTTGCCCTCTCACTCTTTGTTTTCTGCTAAAGTAGAGCGAGAACAGCGTCTCGATTTCTCAGAAACATGGTAGTGTCCTCACGATCGGCAACGTCGGCATCGTTCTCAAGGCATACAGTTGTTAGTCGTGTCTGCACGCGTCGGTGCACGTGGTCGCGTTTTGCCGAACCATTACGAGTGCATGGATTGCATAATCGTTAAGTAAATCATGCATCGCGATGTAGATCTGGTAATCGATTCTATTGGAAGAAAAGTTGATCGCACAAACTCTTAAGTTATTGCTCTTGAATTCTGAGTAATTTGCTCGTTCTTATTGTTAGTGAGATGTGAGCGATTAAATGTGATAAATTGATTGTGATAAACGTTAATCTTTCAGTTTCCGCTGAGATTGAGAAAAGACATGTTTCTGTAATTTTTAATCGTTACTTCTTTATCTTCAATCTTGGTTGTGTTTAAATTGTGGTCAGTACAATATTGAGATCTCAAAATCTCGCAACTCGTGCGTTCCTATGTACAAAATATATTTCTAAAGCAATTATTGGATAATAGTGGAGCAAGATTTGGAAAAATGACTTTGCAGTGACAATTTTGAAGCAAGATTTTGAAGAGGAAGCAAGATCTCTCGAACTGGCTTGCTGACATGCATTATTAAAAAGAAGAATTATATATTATAAAGAGATAGGGGCGCAGTGTGGTCTAGTGGAAAAGCGCCAGACTCATAACCCCGAGGTACCGGGTTCGAGTCCACCTGAACACGGGAATTTTTTCCACCAGTATATTTTAGACTGCGCCCCGCCGCACGAGTGGGGTTCGTGCGCAGAAACGGTGCCATCATAAGCAATTAATTAAGACCCCCAAAAGCTTAGGACTAAAGTACCTAAAGACACTAGGATTTTGGAAAAGTGCTAGGGTGACAGACCTGATAAACCTGGTACTAGGCTAAGGGCTGGCCCCAAAACACCTAGCAAAGAAAGAGCGGGAGGTACAAAGGATCTTAGGATCTAGGTGTCATTGGGGGCTCAAGTAGAACCCCCCGCTTACTACTACGACTACTACGACGACGACGACTTATAAAGAGATCTTTAATCTATTAATTATTATTTCTATTTTGAAGCTTTTTCAACAAATTTTCTGATATTTTTTTTGAATTAATAAATTTTTTGAATTTTGGAAAATTTGGAGAAGTTTCTTTTGAAGAAGATCATGAAGATCAATACTGAAGTACTCTGAAGCTTATCTTCTTCAACACTTGTTCAAACTTTGTGACACGTATTCTTCTTGGACCAAGATTTTGGAGTCGAATTTTGGAGCAAGCTTTCATATGTCTCCTGAGGAAAGACCATGAAAAACAATATGGCGAATCCTAAACAATCTGTAGATCCAAGAACCAACCAATCGCGCAGGAAAGTCTGCCAGGAACATAGCGAAGAGAATTGCCCAAGCGAGAATGAACGCGAGTTCGAGTCGTTGGAGTACGAGGAGGATGCATATTACTTGAAGCTGACAACTACGCCGAGTTTTGACGATATCGACGAACTGGGCGACGAAGAGGTAGACGAATTGGTAGTTCATTGCTGGCGCGACTCGAACGGAGAGATCGACGAGATCGTCGTGGACGACGGCAACCTGTCCGTCGAGACGGAGTTGCTTCAGGGAGAGTCACGTGACAGCTGCAAGATGAAAAAGCGATCGATCCGCGTGATCTTCCAGGACTTCTCCAAACCTTACTTTGCTAAGATCAGCAACAGTCAGAATTATAAGAAGTTTTTCGAGCTGATAAAAGGTGCTGAGAGAAGAGAAGAGAAATCGCTTCACCGCTTTTACACTATTAATTTACAGTAAAGAAATTGTTACGGATTTCGCTAAATTTATGAATCAGGGCAACTATCAAATTATCCATTCGGGAGTAATTCGATGAAATGTCTTGAAAGTATCAATGACATAAACTTAATGTTTGAAAAGTTACAACAATTAAAAGTGAAAGAATTTTGAATTGAGTGGTAAGATGAAAATAAACGAAAAAATGCTATTTTATAATTAATTAGAAAGGTTATCAGGTTTAAATCATTTGACAACGATGTTTAGAGTTCTCAAAAATATCGATATTAAAGCGTTAAATATTGAAAAACTGTGAATCATTAAATATGCTGAAATCTAATTTTGGCAAATTAGAGTACAAGAATTATAATAATTGACTGAATATTGTACATTGTTACTTTATATTTGATTGAATTTACATGAACTTAAACTTTTCAAAATTGTTGAATATTACAAAAATATTTTAATCACAAAAGCACGATCTTAAAGTTTTGAATTCTTTATTCGGTTTTTGACTTCTAACTTTTTGAATTTAGGAGTCTATACATTTTCGTAGATTTGCAAATGCTTAAATTCTTGTTACACGCAATACTGTTCATTTTGTCAACCTGCATGTGCTTTTGCATCAATAAAGCTGCGTTAGTAAAAATCTTTTTTTCTAGGCTTTGTGTGAATCTTAGTTCTATTTCGAGTTCTATTTACACGAAATTGTTTCTAAATGTTGTCTCTACTTCCCTTGTGTATTATTTTGTACATATAAACTGCAGTATTTTTGTTTAAGCAAATATTGTCGTTAGGTGACAGCTGTATGTGCCCAAATTTTTAATTTTTTTTTGTTTCTGATATAAAATCGTGTATCGGGAAATAGATTTTTGTGCGTACTTTAATTCTAGACAAAAATTTTGCAATTCTGTAAAGCCAATTCAAAGATTTCTTCTAATTAAGAAATGTCGGTAACTACTGTCACTATAGGATCCCTCGATGTCAATAATATCAACACTTTTAATTCCGTTCTAATTTGTTTTCTATATTACCGGCCTATATCTGCCCTTGTCTAACGAAATGCATCTATCCTTGTCCGATTGCTGCGCCATCTCTCGCTACACGCAATGGTCGCGTTCAGCAGACCGAGCCGCTCAGTAGCAGTCGAACGTGATTGGCTCTTACTTTTAGAATCAACCAATCAATGCAGAGTGTTGATAAGACGAACTCAACAGTTGTGTCTGCTGAACGCGCCCAATATTGCTGGTCCGATGTCATCAAATTCACATAATCGTACTTTCCAAATAACTTTTTTGTTTGGAGTCTCAGCCTAATTCTACAAACGCGGTATGATATTCCTTGATGTCTACTGAATGGCCCTGCAGCCTCATTTTGTAACATCAAGTTGTAGAATTTTTGTACGAAGCAAATATTGTTAAAAGTGGATTTTTTTACTGCTTTATTTACTTATTTTTTTACAAAATCGGTAGTTGTTCACAGAGTAGAGCACATACTTTAATTCTGTGCAAGATTTTTTCAAATCCATAAAGCCAATAAAAAGTTAGGAGGAAAGTACAATTGGCGGTATTACAGACGGCTTTATGATCTCCTTAAATATTTAATTTCTAGCATAATAATTGTGTACTTTCACGTGAGAAATTATGCGGTTACGTCTAGCAACTTCTTGATGCCGATTTATTTCTTTTCGACACGTGAAAGTACATGAAAAAGGATCGTGGAATCACTATCGAGCGACGTGTGGAAACACATTTTTAATTTTTCTAGGACGATGTTTCGCTCTGTTGAAACTGCAGAACTCGGCGCATTTCCTTCGCAATCTGACGAAATCAGCGGAACAATCGAAATTGCTTGTTAGAAATTTTAAGCAATTGCTTCCTGAGAATTAATTGATAAATCACAGTTGATCACATTTCTATTTTCGTGTTTGCATTGTGTGCAAGCGAAGACACATGTAATAAATTTTATTTGCTCTGTATCAAATCAGAGTTAGATAAGATATCTTTCTGATGTCATGTCTGTATTCGACCTTAATTTTTAATGTTAATTTCTAGTCTTGGGATCTAACTTTTATTTTTAATTTTAATTTTTAATTCAGATGGTATAATAATTTTTTTATTTTATCTACTTGTTTTACAGAGAATTATTATAATTTTGGTAGAATTATGTATCCTCGTGTATCTTGTTAATGTTACCTTTCCATATGTAACATAATAATCCTATAATGTATTAAATCGCAACTTGCTAACGAGAAAACTGATCCTCCCGAGCAGTCAGCGTGACCGTCATGGTATCGTATACCTTAAGACTAATTTTCTTCTTTTTTGTTTCAGGAGAAGATGCCTCGCTTCACTCGGCCGCCTCTTTGTCGCCATCGTCGGATAACATGGCGAACGAACTTCAAGGACTCTCCTTGGAGGAGCAAGAACAACAAAGGGCCGAATGGAGCGCCCAATTAGCAAAGGTAAATTTTGGAGACTCAGGAAAATTCCGAGGAAGGAAAATAATTTAAATCGATTTTAGGTTGAAGAAGAGATACAGACTCTGAGACACGTTCTCGCTAACAAGATCAAGGTTTCCCAGGATCTGAAAAGGAAGCTTGGCATTAGCGTTTGGAAGGAGCTTACCGACGATGTCAATCAGGGGCTCAAGAACGTTAAAGAGAGTAATGTGTATGTATCCTGCTATTTGTTTGATTTCTTCGCATGCTCTTTTGTCTGTGCATATACTCTGTACATATATACACATACACATGCTATACATGCTCTATGCACTCTACTATATTTCATATATAAAAAAGAAGTGTGGATGAGTAAACCATAACAGCACCACTGCGCCACAAAATACTTCAAACAAAATATCTTTAAACTCGCGAAATATTGTATGGCAGAAAGTTACGAAAATATTTAACGGTCTTTAAGAAATGAACCGCGTTTTTCAAATCTTATTTCTTTACTAATTTTTATTTTCATTTTTTTCATATTTTTTGTCTGTTCGTGTTTATTTCCACGAAGCAACGACGGTGATCATTCTTTTTATGTTGATACTCCACTACTCTTTAGATACACGTAGAAGCAATGATTTTTTTCACTTTTGGTTGGGTTGTCATTCAGTTATCAGAACGTTGGCGAGACATTTGGTCGTTTAACCAGGACTATCTCCGCGAACAGTTTGTAAGTACGCACAGTGTCTTATTTTTCCCTCGCCGCGATTCATTTCGTAACGGTATTCTGCATCGTATTAACGATAAATATTTATGATGAGTGTGTAAATTAATTCGATGCCTTTTTTCACAAAAGTGAAAAGTTATTGAAAAAATATCAAATATAAGTTTAATGTTTGAAATAATTTCTGTTATTTTTTATAATTTTGCTCCATTTGTCGGGCAGCTGACAAATAGAAATCCTCGCAGAAGAAACTTGGCGGTTTTGAATCGATAAAGTCTTCAAGATTTTTTCGGACCTCTTCCACTGTCTTGAAATGTGTATCAACCAGGTTATGTTGAAGCGACCACAACAGATGATAATCCGACGGAGCTAAGTTTGTTAAATAATCCGAGATGAGGGAGAATTTCCTAGTCCGAAGCATAGATGACATCTTTCGTCCCCTTTGCGGCATGACCGAGCATTATCATGTTGCAAAATGACTCGTTAGTGATTTTGAAAATTCTGAAATCACTTTTTGCACATTTTATAGGTCATATGACCTTTATCCAGAACAGACTAAATCATTTTCGCGACTTCAACGGCATTCTTTTTAATTAAAATGCGAAAAATATGCAGTGCTTTAAATGCTGCTTTTCGAACACCATCGTATTTGTTAATGTTTGGGTTTTGTCGTTTAAGTTCTCTAAGTTATTTGGTGTTCTGAAAACGTAGAAGTTCACATTTGCAAATTGCAAAAGAATGCGAAAATATTTCATCTTAAAACGGAATTATAAGGCACCAAATGTAAAGGCATTGAATTAATTTATACAGCTAATATATCTATATAGAGTGCTTCTGAAATAGGTCTTCAAACTTTGGCAGTATATTCATTCTCGAGCGAATACAAAATTTGGCAAATGCTTTGGCGACAATTTGTATTAGTTGGTATATTAATTTTCATAATTTTAACTATCAACACTATCCGAATATCGCTATTATACTAACAGAATATTATTATATTTGCTTGAAACCAAAACAAAGTTTAACACAACAAACACTTACTTTATCTTAAAACAACCTAGCTTCCGAAGCGCGGATTTAGCTCGCGGCTGGTCAGGGTTCGGAGTAGGCGCGGAGGAAGACACAAGACTCGGTTAAAAAAAATTGTTAAAAAAAAAACTCCCGACTGCTGCCTAACTAGGTTAAATTAAATGCAGAAAATAAAAATTAAAAAAATTTAATAACTGCAATTTAAAAAAGGTAAAAACAAAATTTAAAATTGTTAAAAACGAACTTATATAAAAAAATTTAAAAACAATAACATATACAAAAATTTAACCAAAAACAGGTTTAATTATTTGGTAATAAAAATGTATATATATATATATATATATATATATATATATATATATATAATACACATATAATAATAAGTATAAAATACAAAATTAACTTCTCAAAATTTAAAATAATATTAATTATAAAATATTTATATATTATATATTTATATATTATATATTATATATATTTATATAATAATTACTATATTATTAATACAATTGACACACTATTAGAAAATATTATCTAATAACAAATATGATTGAAAATATATACAAATACTTGATTACTTACTACAATTCATTCTTCTTATTATTATATTAGGCATTACAGATATAATTATTAATTGCATATTTTAAAAGAGCAGTCGGAAGACGCCACGCCAAATTTTATACTTAATATTTCAACATATATTTTTGCTTCTCTTTTTTTGTACGCAGTTAAACAACTTAAATACAGAATTTTCTTTGACATCTAAAACGTGATTGAGAAACACTTGGCGTGGCGTCTCCTGACTGCTCTTTTAAATATGCAATTAATAATTATATCTGTAATGCCTAATATAATAATAAGAAGAATATATTGTAGTAAGTAATCAAGTATTTGTATATATTTTCAATCATATTTGTTATTAGATAATATTTTCTAATAGTGTGTCAATTGTATTAATAAAATATGGTAATTATTATATAAATATATAATATATAATATATAAATATATAATATATAAATATTTTATAATTAATATTATTTTAAATTTTTTTAGAAGTTAATTTTGTATTTTATACTTATTATTATATGTGTATTATATATATATATATACATTTTTATTACCAAATAATTAAACCTGTTTTTGGTTAAATTTTTGTATAAGTTATTGTTCTTAAATTTTTGTATATAAGTTCTTGTTTTTAACAATTTTAAATTTTGTTTTTACCTTTTTTAAATTGCAGTTATTAAATTTTTTTAATTTTTATTTTCTGCATTTAATTTAACCTAGTTAGGCAGCAGTCGGGAGATTTTTTTTTTTAACAATTTTTTTATTGTTTAATTTTTTGTTTCTAATTTTTATTTAAATTGTTTTTTTTTTAATTTTTTTTAATTAAATTTATTTATTACAAGTTTTTGTTTTTAAATTTTTTTATAAGTTTTTAATTTTTTTTTATTTTTTGTTTTTGTTTTTGGTTAAATTTGTTTTTGTATAATTTTTTGTTTTTAATTTTGTTTTTAAATTTTATTTTAAATTTTAGTTATTAAATTTAATTTTTTTATAAGTTTGTTTTTATTTATTAATTTTTATTTTCTGCATTTAATTTAACCTGGTTAGGCAGCAGTCGAGTTTTTTTTTAAAACAATTTTTGTTAATTTGTTTTCTGCCTTTTTATTAAATTTTTTAAGTTTTTAATTTTTAGTTTTTTAAATCTGTTTTTTACTAATTAATTTTGGCGGCGGTGTGGTCTAGTGGTAGAGCGCCAGACTCGTAATCTGAGGAACCAGGTTCGAGTCCACTAGAGCCATGTAACATGGAAAAGTTTTTTTCCGAAAAACCGCGCCCCTCCGTGCAAGATGCGGAAAAAACTGGGCTCCGTCTTTCGGAAGAGACGTTAAACCCATGGTCCAAAGGAGGAAACAGTAAGGTAGTGGATGAATTGGAGGTTAGGGTTGGGTACGTCCCATCAAAACGCCCTTTAAGGCCCCTTGGGGTATATAAAGTAAAATTCTTTATCCTTTTACTAATTAATTTTTAGGTTTTTATTTATTTTATATTATTATAATTTTTGTTTATTTATCTTTTTGCTGCTGTTGCGAGATTTTAATTATTTATTTATTTTATACTTTTAAAAGTAATACATATATTTTTATGCTATGCAGAAACATTTTATAATATACATATAAATAGTTGAAAATATAGGTACTAGGCATAATCTAAATCTTATACACAATAGTATGAGATTAATTATGACTTAAGTAATTTTCTCTATTTTTTAACATTTTTAATGATTTTTATTTATATATATAATAAATTTACAATTATATATAACTATGTATATATAGGGTATTAGGTAATAAAAAGCGGACCACTTCTCGTGGACAGGAAGAGCGATTTAAACTGAATCAAATTAAACGTCTTTTGTCGTACTGTAAGTTTCTTAATAATTAATGAGAAATTAATTAATAAAGATGAGAGAATTAATCAGTGTGCATCCACACGATTTGCCGAGAAGGAGCAGCCCGACGTTTACGTTACTATGTGCATAGCGAAATATTATGAAAGAGGAGTGCTTTATAAACAATAATGACAATGAGTGTCACTTATGTATAGTTAATAATTTTTGTTATAAACATTAGCGTTCCTCCCAATGTCTCGTCGCGGCCTAATAGCAACGTAAACATTCGACTGCTCCTCGTCGAATCGCACAAACGCATCTTGATTCGCGTATCTTTATTAATTATTTTATTATTAATTATTGAAATACTTACAAAACAGTAAGACTTTTTGATTCAGTTTTACCCGCTCTAACTGCCCATCACGAGCAGTGATCCGCTTAATTATTACTTGACACCCTGTATGTATACACACATATAAGATACCTGATACCACATGGTATTTCCGAGGAAATGATTCAATAAACAAACTTGTATTAGGCAGTGTATTACTGTTTATCACACTTTTTATTATATTTTTATTTAATTTTGTAAAGATTAAACTTGTATAAACAAACTTAACCTCTAACTACCGGCCAAATATGACATGTGAGCAATAGAGCAGCCAACGCGCGCGATAACATCGTGCACGCCGCGCGATATCCAATGAGCGTGCTGCGATGAATAGAAAAGCTATACGTTCTGCCGAAGCCCATAGAGGCAACTAAAATCTCACTAAAATTCCCCATGTGGATGCATGTCATTGATTAATCAATTTTCTCTGTAACTCAGTTGATAGCCAATAAGAGAACATATAAATGTAATATATCGTTTTTTTGCTTTTTTATTAACACAACGATTAATGATAATTATACGCTTTAAACCCTGCTTGATCAATAAGAAACTTATATACGGAAGCACATATCAAAGTATGTTGTAGTTATCGAGAACTAAGGTAACAAAGATTCGGCCTCCGTGAAACGCATACTCCCTTGTCTCTGCCAACCGAAAGTTGGCAGCAGTCGGGAAAAAAATATAACAAAACAAAATAAGGTTTATTCAATTAAGGTGCCTTTTCATGCTGACGCTCGACGCTCATTTTCAGCGGCAAGAAGGTCGCATGACCACACGTGACGCCGGCGTCAATTGAAATTCATGAAAAGGAAAACAGCGTCAAAATTTCGGCGTCTTCGTGCTGCTTTGGCTTTGACGCTTAAAGTTGAGAAAATCCAGCTTTCTTTGCTTGACGCTAGCGTCAGATCGAAATCACGTGATCTCGCGATACGCTGAAACGAGCGTCCCATGAATTCGCACCCTTATGCGTGAATACATAGAGATGCTCGCGGGAGCGGTGGATCCCGTGGATCTGTACACAAGATCGCGGTCGCTGCTACGATAGCGGCGGCATACAGTGATCGCGGAGTCGATGGATATGTGGGGAAGATTGCGGATGCGGTTTTTAACGGCGGTGATATATAGATATCGGAGTCGCTGGGTACGTACAATAGATCGCGGACGCGGTTACAAGGGCGGTGACGTAAAGATATCGCGGAGTTTACGGACGTCGGTAAAGTGATGATATACGGAGATCGCGGAGTTTCGCGGATCGGCGGGCGCGCGGACTCGCTGAAGTGCGGTGTATGTACGATTTCGGCGCGGGTGACGCGGGGTCGCGGCTTGGATAGCGACGGCAGTGAGCGCGTAAAGGTGCGAATTCATGGGACGCTCGTTTCAGCGTATCGCGAAATTACGTGATTCCGCGTTGACGCTAGCGTCAAGCAAAGAAAGCTGGATTTTCTCAGCTTTAGCGTCAAAGCCAAAGCAGCGCGAAGACGCCGAAATTTTGACGCTGTTTTCCTTTTCATGAATTTCAATTGACGCCGACGTCACGTGTGGTCATGCGACCTTCTTGCCGCTGAAAATGAGCGTCGAGCGTCAGCATGAAAAGGCACCTTAAGGCGTTTGGATCGCGATGGAACGCGATATCGAGCGGCTAAGACCCTCAGCGGAGATAGAGAAGTACTCTCTATCTTCTGGCGCACCGATTTGTGTAGGCGGGAGGCGGCACCGGGTGGCCAAGACCCTTGGCAAGTAAGAGAAGAACTCTCTTATCCTGGTTCACTCTGGTGTCACAGGTGTTCGTATGGAAGTTCGAGTCAACCGTCTAGATGCTTCACTCGGCAGAGGCAGAGAACACTCTACCTCCTGGTTGTTCGACTGTGGGATTTCGGGATCCGTGAGTAGCGGAGAATCGGTCGGATCGGTTTGCTAGCTCACGGTGGAATCTAAAACTGAGCAACATTGCTCGGTTTATATACGCCCGCGACGGCGTGTTGGCGTGGCGGGGGTATACGCGACGGCAATCGCGCGCGCCGGGATGGAGCGGTGGAGCGTTCGGGAAGTATGGCGTCCCGACGCCGCGATTGCGTTCATTTGCCGGGAATGATGCGTTTCGGGGCGCATCGTTACAATCTCATGTCTAAAAGCTTTGTGCCGATTAAAAATTAATTAACGCAGTTATTGTTAGAAGATAATCTATATAAAGATAAGAAATTTTTGCTGTTTTAATAATAAATATTTGTTTTTTTTTGTCATATCAGATACCAAAAGACAGAATCTGTACTCAAATCCACGGCTGAAAAGACGACTAGTATTTTGGGTGGCTTTGGTAGTGGCATTACCATGAAACTGGGCCAGATGCGTAATTCCGATAGCTTCCGGTCGTTGGAGGAAAGAGTTGGATCCGCCTGCGAGAACATTAAGGTAACTAAAATTAAATCGGATTTTTTTTTAATTTTATCAAATATTTATATTAAATTAATCTTTCCCCAATTAACTATTTTATAATTTGTTAGATGTTAAACGCGTGCGCTTTAAAATTTTCCATTTCCAATATGTCACTAAATGTACATAATTTAAACTAAATAAATTAACAAAATAACTTAAATTTTATTGCATGTTGAAGTTGTTCTTTTATTACTAATTTATGAAATTTTTTTTATCTTTTATTCAAAGATTTGAATCTTTTTCTTTTTTTCGCAGACAAAAGTCGTGCCTTCAAGGTCCGGCTCGACGCAGAGCTTCGACGAGGCTCTTCGAGAGTCCGAGGCAATGAGGCGCTCATCCGCAGCTCCATCGGTCACCAGCCCGACCATTCCCGAGGACAAGATGCTCTCTTAGAGCCCGAAATCGCGGAATACAAAGTGTTGATACCGCGTTATATTATTACTGCGTTCGTCTATTGCAATCGCTTTAGCGGGCCAAATGCCGTATTCGTATCAGTGCCCGTCGGAAGAATCATTCGATACTTCGCTCAATCGAGACTTCGATCGCGAGCACGATCGTCCAAGTACTATTCTATTTTCTATCATATAAAAAATATATATATTTTTCTTGCACGCCGTTCCCACGCTTTCCTTCTCGCAGGATCGCCTTTCTCCGGGCCACTCTCGAGACATACTTGACGCGAAGTGTCTCATGCGATTTTTATATTCGATACTAAAGAATGGGTACTCAAGACGATCTGTTTCCCAAACAATGAAATGCCTTTTGGAATTTTTTTATAATTAATTGTGATTTGTAAATACAATAAAATATATTTGGAGCTCACATCGGAGCTGATTATTTATATGTGCCGCGAGAGAAACTTAATTTTGGATAATAAAGTTACGAAAAAGAGATTTGCGACACGGTTCCCCTATAATTTTCACTGTTGCACGATGTACAGTCGTGAATTGTTCTTTTTTATTTTGATATTTGAGCGATTTAATTCAAATGATTTAAATTTATACCGATAAACACTTGCACTTATCTCTGCAAATATTCATAACTTTTGACACTCGGAATTTAATTGCATATTACCGGTGTCCTGAATCGATAGAGCTGCCAAAAGCAAATATCTTCAACGATTTATGACGAATGACCCGTCCACTGACAATATTTTACACTGTATATTAAACGGAACTTTTCACTTACTATTATATGCAAATCTAGTTAATGCGAGTCATTCGGAATATTCAGTCCGCCAAAATCTAATCAGAATCTCGAGAAACGCATCGTAAACCTTTATTTTTTTATATTTGTTTAATTAAAGAAAATTATAGCAAAATGATAGAAAGATTATTATAAAAATCATACAAATAATTAAACAAAGTTTGTTACAAATAATTAAGTTGTGATAATGTAAATGAGAAATGGTTTTCCACACATCATGAATGATTTTATCGGAAATTATGCAGAATGCAGAATGAGTCACTGGAAGCAAAACAAACGTCGAAAGAACAGTTTTTTTTATCTTCGATGGAGGTGTTTAATAGTTTTGCTTTCTATTGACTTGATCTGTATATTGGACTGACAATGAGAGAAAGTTCCTCGCGATTCTCGATTTCACGAATGGATACTTTTTAAGTGCGCGGATAATTTAGTGATTCGCGCGAAATTCGAGAAATATTTTTTATTCTAGTTTTACGGATGGATTATCGATGACGCATAGTGCACGTATGTTCTTGTAACATTAATACGCAATAATTCACACGCGAATCTGCGAAAGTAAGCTCGTATGTGCACGTGCGTTGCAACAAAAGTGATTGATCGATATTAACAACAATTAACCGTGGTTCGTCGATAATGTCAACTGCAAAATACCTTTTTGTTCATATTGATAAATAAATTATTTTAAATGCTAAAAGTTAAAATATCTCACTTTCTGCAAACAAAAAACTTTCTTAATCATCGAATTTAAATATTACCTTATGGTCTTGAATGTTTCGAATGTATTACGCAGTTTTTATTAACACTTGAAATAAATGCGGGAAAATATTTTTTATACATATGTACTTACAAATAAAATGTCTATAAACATCTTCTTTCTCTTGTATAATTGCTGTTCGTACACAAGAAAAATAATAAGAAAAAGAATCAAAAGGATAATTTTCGCATTGTTTTTTCCTTTTTACAAAAATGTGAAGTTTGAAGGAAAAAAAATTTCCACATATAATTATATATAAATGTAATAATTATATGTAAATACGATGATATATAGAATAGTGTACAATTTAATCACAATTTCATATTTTGTAAAACAATGCAAACAATTTTTTTAATTTTTCAATTATGCTTATTTTTTTTTTTTAAATACGAACAGAGATTGTACAAGATAAAGGAAACATATAAGTATATTTTATATATAATTACGTACGAAACATTTTTTCCGGAAAATGACGATTAAGTTTTGAATTTCAGTTTTATTGCACAATTGTATACTTCGATTTGCAAGTAATTATGATTAATTGATTATTTCGATCATATTTCTGGCACTGTTTGAACATTTTGATATGTATATGATATATATGTATATATGTATATGTACAATATATGTATTATGTCCAGGCATTCCTGCCGGTAGAGTGTACATACATAATTTCAAACTTTATTTCTAGATAAAATAATCGCGCTGCGATTGGTTGGCTGTTTCGATATTTCGCGCGCGAAAAACGTGCCTCTCGTAAAGCGTCAAATTTTGTGATTGGTCAAATATTACCGTAGCGGTGCGCCGATGTCGTGAATTTTGGCGTCGAGTTCTCTTTTCTCTGATTCGAGGTCGATCAAAATCTCCGCGCGTTTCGAGCTCATCTTCCTGGTAAAGTGCAACGAAAGTGCGACCAAATGGCGTACCAGGTATATATATGCACATGCAGGTTAAAATTGTTCCATAATTAGCTGCGCAGGGTGCGTATTTTATGACAATTTATTATTTCGATTATCTCTGATTATCTTATTAAGATATTGGATTTTTACATTAAAGTCATTCGAATATCGTTGATCGCGTTTGAATCTCCCGCCGTCAAGTGGCGCCACTGGTCGGCCATCCCAGACAGCACCCAATAATATGTCCAGAATGCCTATGGACGTTATATGAATATTTATAGGATATTGGTGCTATCGGGGATTACGCGCGACCATCGTGCTTCGTGTTTCCTCTATTTCACGGATGATGAAGAAGACTCAAATAAGAGCGAGTAAAAATCGTGAGTAAAAAATCGTTATTTTATCAATTAGCATGCACGAGTATGTATATCCGTTTCTCCAAGCTGTTACCAGTTTCGAGGAGATCTTCGGAGAGGAAATGGACAATGCCAGGGAGAGTATACGAACTACGAACCGATCCAGAAAATCTTGATGGTGTTGATGCAGCTCGGTGAGTGAACTTGATTGCTATTATGCTAATTACTGATGATATAACCGTTTATTGCTCGAGGAGCATTACGGTGAAATTGCACTCCCAATTTATAGTAACCAATTTCGTTCATTATCTATTGACTATATATTATCAGTGATAATATATATAGTAAAAATGTAAAGATTGTGTAAAGTATTCCAAAAATATCCAGTCTGACATTCGAAAATATTTGATGGAATTTCTTTGAATTGGAAATTCTTTGAATAAAAATTAATGTATCATATATTTAGCAATCGTTTGTTCAATTCATTTAATTAATCCAGTCGTTTCTTCCCAAAAATTTATATTCGACATAAAACTATAAGGATTCTGTAATAAAAAAATGTTCCAAATTGCTTCAAAAATTTAATTAAATATTTATGGACGAAAATTCAAATAAAGCACAAAGTGCTCGAAAAAGTATTGATATTTTTAATTGTCTTGATTATTCAGTATAATAGTCAAAGGTATTTCGAATACAATCGATTAAATATCAGGCGTCTCATGTGTATCTTTTCCTTTTTTTTTTATAAAAAAGCATATAAACCTTTATTAAAACTAAGTACAAAAATAATAGGTACATTTTTTCGTCTTCGCGTCTAAATCTCTAAATTGCTATGCCGGCTGGTCCGCCATTCAAAACTTTTCAATCATTGTACACTCGTGAGCAATAGCGAAGAGTATATTCTGCCGAAGGATGATATAGGGTGTTTTTTCTCCTTTTATAGGGTGCTTCAGAATTTTCTCGCCATTTCTCTAAGATGTTAAAAGATAAACTAACAAGAATAGAGAGCGATTACATACCAAAGTCGAGTCCATATTAATCAATTTATAATTAATCCATAAGTTAGACAAACGAACAATCCTTGCTTCTCGAATCGCCTGCAATTCCACGCGATTATACATAGTGTCCCGTAATTATCGACGCCACTTTTTATTCGTTCGACGGGAGTTTTATTAAATGTCATTCTCTCTAATATCTATATTAATTAAATATTCTCGTCGAGTCTATAGACGAAAATTTCGTTCACTATACACATATTGCACTCAGCAATTTACTATTGATATAAAAATCGTAGATCGTCTCGTAGATCACTCAACGATCGCTGAAATTAGGAGAGAAACTTGAACAATCGTGTTATTACTAAATTATAAAACACAACGGGTCTTATATAAAGTTTGAAAACGAGCCTTCATGTATGTGTCGGTGTATCTCGAGGACGAGAGCGTGGCCTAATAGACAGCGCACTGGTCTATTGAGCTAAAGGTCCCGGGTTCGATTCCCGGTAGAGCTAGAAAAATACGTTCTCCTCTCGGAAGGCAATGGCAAATCACCGAGATTATTGTCTTGCCAAGAGAACTTCTCTAAATAAAAATATAGCCGTTCGGAATCGGCGTTAAACTGTAGGTCCCATATACAATGTGTATAATCCACGTGCGCAACACATGTATATGAAGAGAAGTCACCACGCTTGGGTACGAGTAATATAGGACTGAGGATTTGTGTATCTTTACATATGGAGAGAGAAAAATGTATATTTATACATATATTACGACTTCGTTAACAACATAAAATGTAATTATTCACATAACACAATAATCCGTGGTATAATAAAATATCATAACGATCTGTTTTTGTACTGGGTAGGCCGACGCGCATACAGGGTGTCTCCGCATTACCGAAAACTATCTTAATGACAGATTTTCCGAATTTAAAACAGATTTCTTCAGCATCACCTGCGACTTTAACGAATTAAAGTTTAAGATTAATGGAGCATCTTATTTATTAATATTTTTTACCAAAATTTTTAGAATTATTTAAATTCAAAATATTTTAATTGAAATTAGAGATTAAATTGTTGCAGGAAAGAAATAGATTTTAATTAAAAAAAAAATTGCCAATAAAATATTTTTCGTTAGTATATGTGTGGTCACCCTATATATAATATATATAATATATCATTATATCTCATTAACTTCTTCGGGTAAAGGTTTGCATTTTCGCGCGCATTTAGAGCTAAATGGAACTCTTCGGCTCTAATTTTGATTCGATGATCGAGACGAAGATCAAAACAGCCACATTTTAGCTAAATGCACGCGTTGACCTCTCTTCATCGAAAATTAATCTACGTATTTTTTCGTCGCGCGGCCCTCGACCGCTTTGAGTATTATTGTATCGCATTATAAAAAAATGGGAAAGAATTAAGGCTCCTGGGTAGTCACCGCGGCCATATTGGATTCTTACTATCGAGGCGAGGAAAACACCTAATTTTAAGTTGCGGTATTTTCCGAAATAAAAAGACATTTCAATAAAAAATCACGACAGATCGTTTCAGCACACTTCAAAAATTGACCGGATACTATCCTTTTCCCTCGACAATAAACAAACAGCCATAAAACGAAGCCTAAACATACGGAAAACAAGCCGTTTTCCGACTATCGAAAGGAGTGGTGAATGTTCCTTCCACATATACATTTCTTGCAAATCTTACCATCCGGTCAATTTCACGAGTTTCACGAATACGTTAAACGTTAGAGCACAAGTACAGAGCGAATAATAAAAAAATATACCGCAACTTAAAATGAGGTTGTCAACATGTCACAAGACAGAATTCTCCATTGGAGAGAGTGAGAGGAGAAAGTTCTTATTTCTGCCGCGACGGTACGGCGCCACCGTCAACGCAGAGTTCTCGGCTCAGGGACCAGGAGCCTTAAAGGAAGCCTTCATTTACATTCTCGTTACTATGGTAACCTCGGGAATCGGAATCATATCCTTAACGTGCTGTGCAGCCGCCACGTTATTCTTAGAATTATAGCTTTTCGTACGTACATGCTAGGCAAAGTATATAGGCTGAGAAGAAAGTAACGTTAAATTTAAGAACGTTTCTCGAACATAGGGAAAGATCTCGACGATCTCGTGGATTCTCAAGTACTGAGGAACCGAGAATCCATAGACTTCGATGAGTATTCTCTTACGTCTTACGTGATGCGAACGACGAAGCGGCTATTTCGAGACATTGTCAGGAAATAAATAATATTGCGCTTAAAATAAACAGGCTATATAAAATAAACATTTTTTTTATGAAATAGATCTTTCGTCTTTAAATAATTTCAAATTATTGTCAATTTCATGGTAAAATTCTTTAACGATTTTTAAAAATCGTTTATGTAAGAGAGGAAAAACATATATTAGTGATAAAAGAAAAAATGATTTGGAATAATTTTAGATCATCGTTTACTTTTCTGGAAATAAATTTCTTTTCGCGGAATAGAAAAGCTAAATTTTTTGTCGCATTTAGATATAATTTTGAATTATTGTAATCTTTGTAAAATTCTCTAACAAATTTAAAAAGTGGTAAAATTACCACCTATGATTATTCGTGATTTTTTTCTAACGATAACTTGTTTCTTCTGCATTTCGCGATTCGTTCATATCGACCTTTGCGTTGCTCTTTTCGCGCAATCTTCCATCTATAATGGAGATCATTGTTGTAAGACGGGGTGTGCCACACCTCCGTCTTACCTTCAGAAGGTTAACAGGCTTGTGTGCACAACTCTTAAACAGTCGCCTAGACTAATTGTAAGTAAAACTTATTATGTCATCAAATTTCAACAATGAAAAAATTATTAAATAATGATAAGAGCGTAAAAATGATAAAAATAAAAAAGATGGAAGAAATAGGTAAAAATTATTTCATATTTATATCGGTCTGTAAAGTAGCAATTTCACAGATTCACGAATATAAAATTCTTGAGACCCGAAGAAGGATCTCATTTTGAGGTCCTTCAGGCTCATTAACCCTCAAAGACGTCGCGCTTGTAAGTCATCGCAACGATGCCGCTTTCCTTTCGCGATTGAGGGATCGATCATGCGGTCAATTCGCCACGCGCGGTTGATTAGAAGCGGGATTAGGGCGGGTCGCAATCTAATTCGACGAGATTGGTGAAAGCCGCAGCGGTGATGCTGCGACGGCCGCGGCGGTGACTTTAAACATCCCTTATAAGGTCATTCTCATCATCGCGATCTTTAAGTACTCTAGATGTAATGAGGCGCTGCCGTAATAACGCCCTTATATCGAGGTGCCCTACAAACCGAGCGAGCCAGGCCCCCTTTTCTATACACTTCCAGTGTGCGACCTAGTTTACTTGGTTCTTTAATTATGTTATTTACTTCGAAGTCCAGCAAGTTTACTTTGTCCAGCAATTAAAAATAATATAAACGAATTCTAGAGTGTCCGTCATTGGTTCCGAAGGAAACAATATATAGCTTCCAAATTTTGTAATTTTAAATATCATGTAGTATATAGAGATGAAGAAACTTTTACTTCTAGCTTTTAAATATATTTTATATAAACAGCAGTTAAAAATAATATAGAATGGAATCGCAGAGTTTTTGACTTCAAAGATAAAATTTTACAATTTATAATTTATTTATTAATTTCCGGAAAAAAATCTTTACAAGTCTTTATCTTCTCCTTTCGAAATCTTTCCTGCTTTCAATTAGAATAGTAAAACACACATGAGGGCAAGATACGATCTCTCTCGACGCGGTAAAATAATCGAAATCAGATGTCTAGTTGTAATTACGTTGGTCTGTTGATTGTCTGATTTAATTAGAGTGATAAGCGTCTGTTAATCCTTCAGAGGTTTTCCTCCCTTCTCTTTTTGATATGAATCGACTCTAATTGTATAATATAATATCATTTTTGCCTATTTTACTGCATATCGTCGTATAATGTGATCCATGTCTAAAAAAATTGCAATATTGGTAGCACTATTTGTTAACAAATGATATTAATCGATCACAATACCTGACGATGTGCTTTCTAATATGCCGCTTGCGTCGTCGATTGAGTATCAGTGTCAATAAAGCGAAAGAATAGTCTCGATATGTTGCGCATACGTGACTAATTACGCAAATTGGACGAATTGGCGGTGATCGGCGAGGGAGGCGACCGTGACTGCGAAGTCACGCGAGACTTTTCAATTCTTTTGAGCGAATACCATATGGATTTTTCCCTCGATATTCTTCAATATGCTTCCAATTTTTACTCAAGTTTCACAACACATAAACTTGAATAAATCGCTCACGAAATTCCGCGATATTTTTAATTGCACGAAAACGGGCATGCATTATTTTTATATAACGTGACTCTCTCCAGAGAAAGATAATTTTAGAAAATCTGAAATTGAAATCAGGTCGTTTATAAGACTCGAATGCATCGCGTCTTTTAATCCGCCTCTCGTGAACCGCCTCACTTTTACGCTGTGGCCGTGTAATTAATTATGATAATGAATCGTCGACAGAGTGGCGAATAAAAATTATCGCCATATTATAAGTGAGGTGAATTTATCGCCACTTGCCGATACGATGTGACCACGGCCACGACGAGAAGTCGCGTGCATGCGCATACGCGATGAGCACGCACGTAATGCAATATCGACGCAACGTGTAATTATCCAGGCGAACCTCTCGCGATATGGCCTCGCGCCCGAGGCGATCCTTCGGAAACTCTAATTGACTTCCATGACGTTGCTACGGGGTCGCGGGCCCCCGGAAAATGTAGCACACGTCTACAGGGTGCTCGCAAGGATTCGCACGTCTCTCGGGCGTCGCACTCGCCGAAATGAGTATATTGTATTGTGATTAATACGCTATCGTAGTTTTTACGATCGTAGCCGAAAGAATCGCGTCAATTGCGTTATTATTAGGGTCGTTATATTAGGGTCAGTGGCCCTTAGTTAATTAACCTTAATTACTTCACTGATTATTTATTTCTTTTTTATCGAAGACCCAAGTTTAACGCTGATGACGACAGCAGTGAATATCGTGATGTGTATTGGCTATCATTAAAGAGCAGTTTTAGCATTTACGGACATAACTCTTCACGGACAATTTTTTTTTTAAAACTTTCGATGATTCAGACTATTATAATTTTTTCGGATCACATAAATTGCTTTGTTAATGATTGAATATGATAATCATCTTTGTTTTGTTAATATTTAATATTTAATTATACTAAACTAATTTAATCGTCAGTTTCATTGATGTGAATCAACAGTAATTTTTACTCTAAATCTTCATATTTAATAATTTTATTAGTAAGTATATATAATCGTTATTCAGAAGTTTTATAATTGTATTGTATTTTATAATTGAAGTTGTATTGTACGACATATTTTTCCACAAAAAAGTTTGACTTTGAAGAGTTAGTGAACACTCTATTGAAACTCTGGAAAAACTATTTGTATTCATCTTGACAATCTCAACTAAGGAAATAAAAAGACGGAATAAAATTGATGTCTGGTAAAAAGACTTACTCAATAAAACGATGAATTCTAGCGTTAATATTCAGACTTATGGTAAGTAGGGCACCCGCCTGAACAACAAAGTATTCGTATAATATTAATATTACAATATCAATAAAATAGTGTATATATAATTGTAATATATATATACATCAACAATATTATAATATCATATTGTTACGCCCGTGCTGGACACTGAGTAGAGAAGTCGCGGAAAGCTGTGAAGCGCGCTCTTTGACAACGGGAGTTTGTTGATGGATTTATTGATTTTCGGTCTGGTGGATTTTTGGAATCCGTACACGTTCTGTTTTACGAGCTTGGAATAAACGCATTTCTTAAGTTCTTTTGAGTTCTCTTTCCTTTTGCGAGTTCCGCGAAATACGTGCGCGATAGTGTTACGGCGGCGAGCTTACTCGACGAGCGTAACATTTTGGGAGCTCGTCCGGAATACGAGGCGACGAACGCAGTATCCCGAACAGGATGACGACCACGCACACCCCGCCGAGGACCCGTTCGCAGGCCGTGGCGTCGGCAACAACGGAGGCGGGCGCGACCCATCCGCAGGATGCGGGGGCGACGGAGGCAGAGGTGGGTGCTTTTGAAGCTGTCTACTTGGAGCTTCAAAAGCTGCGCCAGGAGCGGCGGCTGGGAATTAAAAAAACAATAACTACTCTATTTCACCCTCAATCCAATGGTCAGGTGGAACGTCAACATCAGACGTTGTTAAATTATCTGGCAAAGTTTGTTGCTGAAAATCAACGAGATTGGGATCGTTGGATTCCATTAGGGTTGTTGGCGTATAGGTCTTCTAAACATGAAACTACTGGTTTCACTCCTTCTGAATTGCATTTAGGTCGGGAGTTAAGATTACCCTTGGATCTACTTCGCGGACATCCTCCTGGTTCTGAGACTATTCCTTCGGAAAGAGAATATTTCCGTCACTTGAAAGGAAAAATGGATTTTATTCATAACATTGTATGTCAACGTATGGAAATTAAGTCTCAAAAAGCCAAAGCGCTTTATGATCGGAAGGATAGACAATTATGCTATAAGCCTGGGCAAAAAGTCTGGTTATTTAATCCTCGAAGAAAAATAGGAAAAACTCCTAAGTTACAAAGTAATTGGGAAGGTCCCTTGGAAGTCGTTAACAAAATAAATTATGTAGTTTATTGCATTCGTAGGTCTAAACGGCATAAGAACAAAGTCGTTCATTTAGATAGATTAGCTATTTTTTATGAGAGGTAATTTCTTTCGAATCACGATTTTTATTCGGAGCGCGGAGCCCGAAAAATTTCAATTCATTTAATTAGTTTTTAGGTTTTTAAGAAAAAGATATTTTTCTTTTGTTGTTACTTTCAGCTACTTCTCCGGGAAGATGATGCCAAACAACATCAGGCGAAGATATTAGCTGAAAGAAGACCGCCTTTTGGGACTTAGGGCAAATGCCAAGGCGGGGACTGGGGAGTCTTGCGAGACGCAGGGTCCACGAAAGCTTCCCCCTCCAGTCCAAAGACTCTCAAGAGGACAGCGCTGGTAGCAGAAGGAAAGCCGACGTTGAAGAGGTTCACACGTGGAAAGAAGCGTTTTTGGATTGAGGGAGGAAACGAAGCTCGTTAACTCGCAGCGTAGCTCGAGGTAGAGCAGGAAGCGTTTCAAGTTCCCGGAAATCTAAGAGAAAGAAACTGCTTGCAACTTTCCTCTAGTTGTCGGGACGACAACTTAAGAAGAGGGGGACAATGTTACGCCCGTGCTGGACACTGAGTAGAGAAGTCGCGGAAAGCTGTGAAGCGCGCTCCTTGACAACGGGAGTTTGTTGATGGATTTATTGATTTTTGGTCTGGCGGATTTTTGGAATCCGCACGCGTTCTGTTTTACGAGCTTGGAATAAACGCATTTCTTAAGGTAGTTGTGTCACAAAACCCATTTTCATAGGAATTTTTTAAAATTTGAACAGCATATTAATGTAAACACGCTCTACACACACGTGCAAGTAGAAAAAGCTTGACTATACCAAAGTTGAAATAATGGAAATCAAACTTAGCACTTTTTACATGTATCGTAGGACGAAAACGGCTTCCTATATCACGTTTGTAATTGTAGCGATCAAACTACTCATAGGATTTTAATGAAAAACAAAGAGATGATAAAAGAGACTTGTAAAAATATTCTTACAAAAGTACAAGACCCTTATCTATTTAGTTTTGAAGCAATTGTTACACAAAGTACACAATTTCTCATAGCGGTGGACGCATACGACAGCTAACCTGTAAAAATCTTGCAACACTGCGCATATGAAGATTAGATATATATATATATATAGTTCAGACATTGCCGCTAAAGCTTTATGTCTTTTCTTTAATACTTTTTTTTTCATTAATCTTCCTTTGTAATGTTCAACAGATATTTTCGCTTCTATTTCTTCTATTTATTCAAAATAACCTCGATAGCATACTAACGCGAGTGTCGCGAGTTAATCTCGATGGTATATACTGACATTACTGACGCGAGTGAAAACAGTAAAAACAGTACAAGCTCAGTCAAAAGTTTTACTCAGATAAGTAGAGTTTTCCGTACATTATCGTATTGCAGTGTGACCATTATTTTTGACTAATACTGTCGCGATACAACTACCTTAAGTTCTTTTGAGTTCTCTTTCCTTTTGCGAGTTCCGCGAAATACGTGCGCGAGTGTGGAGTGCGCGATAGTGTTACGGCGGCGAGCTTACTCGACGAGCGTAACAATATTATCACACACGTAATATTATTATAACATTAAGTTTAAGATAAAAATGCTTTTGTGGAGGATTTTACTTATTTTGCGAATAAATTAGGCAAGAAAGGACTAAAAGAGCAAACGCGATTCTTACGGCAAACGATTACGGCGCTACTGCGGCATTCGTAGCAAATAATTCGATAAGAAAACGTTCAAAATGACCGAAAATAATCGTTGTCTCACGGTTGGTCTCTTTTTTAGCTGCGCTTTCGCGAAAGAAGAAAGTTAAAAAAAGGAGTACCAATGAGAAAACAGCACTTACGCATCTTGTTAAGTTCGCTTTGCTCTAAACCGTTCGTTGAGTATGTACCTAAATCACAGCTCATGCTACTATTTACTTATTAAAAGGTCTTCCTTTCGATACTCTGCACTTATCATTCTAAGTTACTGCCTAAATCTACTCTCTGTGTACACGCGGGCGTTTCAAAACTACGAGATGTTTTTTTCGTTAATCCTTCGGCCGATTTTTTGAAATTGATCTTTCTTTAACAAAAATGTTGAAGCATCTGCAATTTTTTAATCTTGTTGGTTAATTTTAAGTGAACTTTTTTACTATAACATTTTAATTTGCAGGTAAATTATAAAAGCATGCAATATTAAAAATTAGTATGATAAATAATGATTTTTTTTCTAACATTTTTATTAAAGAAAAGTTGTTCTTTTGTTGTCGAAAAAGTTTTAAGAAGATCCGGTAGTTTTGGAACATCATGTACATAATTATACATATATAAAAAATTTATTTTAACATTTTCAACGTTAATATCTCGTGGCTATTAAATATAATAAATCGTCAATTAGCCTATAAACATTAGTCGTTCTGTCCTCATCGTTGTCGTTGCTGTTGTCATTGTATCTGTCATTATTGTCATTAATGGTAATTGAATGATCGTAGGAACAACAATTTCACGGATGTCATGTTAGTATAAGGGGAGTGATTAGCTCCTCTTGGCCGTCCATAATTAATTAATAATTAATACAAAAACCCGGCGACAGAATTGCCACCGTTAGGATAGATAATCTCGCAAAGTTCGACGTTCTTAATTAACTTTTTAATTAACAACTCTTCGGTTGCGTAGATTTGCCATGTAAAATTCAATCGGCGCGTTTCTCGTTAACATACAGGATGTCACAGAATATTTCCACTTTTGTATAAATTACAAATTATTTTTTGCAACGTAACAATTCAAATTCAACCTGATTTAGGGATCAATTAAGTTAATTTTAAAACTAATTTAAGTAACTGTTTGAAATTTAATTAAAACTACTCGAAAAATTCGGTAAATTAGCTTGTAATAATTAAATACACTCAATTACGTCAATCTAAACACCAATTTAAGCAAATAAATAATTTAATCTGGTTATTACTAATTAAATATAATTGAAGTCCGACTTGAGTGACTTAAGTTAGATGTATTTCAAACTGTATCAAATAATTTCTCAAGAAATTAACTTTGTAAGAGTATATGAGTTTGTTCCTAGACACCCTGTACACGATACGGCTATCTAATGCGTTCGTCATGGTTCGCTCTTTCTCGCAAGCTCGCTCGTCTTTCCATCATGGAAAGAAAATCATATTTATATAAAAAAATGGAAAACAAGAAGAAAGCGGAGACCAGGTTCGGCCGCCATCTTTTCCCAGAAGAATAAAAAAGAAATCGTGGACGACGTGTGTCTGCGCCTGACGTTGTGGCCGCGTCTGTGTTCTGCGAACTAACTGGGGGGACTGCAGGCAGTTCCCGTCGGGTCTACAGCGACCTGGGACCTGCTGGCGATGACGGGGGACGCGGAGGTCGCGTTAGCCTCCGCCGTCGGACTGGTGTTTCCGTTGTTTCCGCCGCTCCCGGAAGCGGTCTGCTGGATACTGGCAGGCTTCTGAGTCACGTGGGTCTGATAGTGCTTGGCTAGATGGGCCTTCTGCCGGAAGCTCTTGCCGCAGAGCGAGCAGGCAAACGGTTTTTCGCCAGTGTGCGTCCGGATGTGCACGTTCACGCTGTACTTGTCTTTGAAGCCCTTGCTGCAGATACTGCAGTAATGCAGAGAGCGTTCCTTGCGTTGAACGCTACCGGGCGAGCCACCGGAACCGCTGGTTTGTTGCTGACTCGCGTTGCTAGCCTCCGTACCGGCGCTGCCGTTACTGGCACCGTTGGCATTGTTGCTGTTGCGATTGGCGCGTCTGACGTACTTTTTCGGCGGCTTAGAAGTGACGCCTACTCGGCCGGAAGTCAGTTGCAGCTGACCCGACTGTTGTTGCTGTTGTTGCTGATCCACGTCGGTTCGTTGAGTTGATTGTTGTTGTAGAACATCCTGCTGAGCAGCCGTAACTACTGTCACAGTGCTCACCTGGCCCAGATCGGCCGGTAACGTGATAGTACCTAGACTCCCACTTGCTGGATCTAATGTATACATCACCGTAGTGGTCGCCGACACGTTACAAACGGGCTCGAGGCTGCAGTACGATTCCACCACTTCATTCGCGATGCTTTTAAGTTTCTCGTAATCGCCCGGTCGATAGGTCGTCTGGTCCAACTGCGAGAGCAGCAAATCCTCATCGGTACAAGCCTGCATGGAGTCCTCCTGTTGCTGCTGCTGTTGCTGCTGCTGCTGTTGTTGTTGATCGGACACCAATAGACCCGCAGTTCCCGAAACCGGCATCGGGATGGTGGACGTCTGTGAGGACGGCGAAGACGAGGAAACCGACTGGGCTGGTCCGGTGTATAGTTTGCCCTGAAGAGCACTTCTCAGAAGACTTTCGGCGGAATCTCCGGCACCAACCGCGACCGCAGCCGCTGCTGCGGCTGCTACCTCTTGCAAATTCTGATCCGACAGTTTCCAGTCGTTATTGTTGTCGCCGGAACAGTTGGCCGAGGACACTCGCGCGCACAACTCTTTGCTTTCAACGAATCCACTATCGTCGGTAGCGTATTGCGACGAGGGCACAGTAAAACCACGGCCATCCGATCCATGAAACCTTTCGTTGACACTCCTAGGCACCTCGCCGCTGGCTTGTTCGTTATCTTGTTCACCGGAGGACGGCTCCATGCTCAGAATGGCGTCTAGGTCGAGATTGGGTCGCAGAGACCAAGAGTCGCCGGACGCAGGCGCTGGACTTTTGCAACAATCCAACGCGTCCATCGAGTTTGCCTCGTTGTTCAACACCGTCAGAGTATAGATGGCACCATCAGTGTTCTGTCGGTCGTTGGCAGTGCAACCCGCGCGGCCTGAACCAACGGCCTGATGATGATCGTTGGGACCGCCGGTTGGGTGAATGACGCTATCGTTGGTGTGCGCGTTTGAGGACCAACAGTATTTATTGAGATCCTCCAAAAGAATATTGCATGTGTGTTCCTTACTCTCGTCCTCCTGGCCCCAATAGTCGCACTCGGATTGGTCCATAGCAGTGTTCTCGCCGGTTTGAACGTTTCCATGTTGCGAACGCACCTGATGATGCACGTGATGATGTTGATGGTGATGGCCCAATGAACCGGTAATGGTTGAGACGGGCGGTAGTGCCGTCAGCGTATTATTGTTAGTTTCTTTGATAAAGGGCGAACTGCCGTGCGAGCCCTCGTGGTCATCGTGGCTCTGAAGATAACCGCCCATAGTGCGACAGCCACTGGCACCGCGATGCAGGAAACTCTCCTCATCGGAGACGACGCCATCGGCCGATGCGCAATGGGGCGGCGGCGACACTACGAAATCGAAGAAGTCTGTCTTCGGCAGATCTTCGCCGCCACTTGCTGGCGCGAAAGCCTCCGTCAGGTCCATGGAAATGATGTAGCGGCACTCGCTGTCCTCGTTGTCGTCGGTACTCGTTCTAGTTGATTTCGATAATTCGTTGAAATTTGCTGGACGATGCCGTCGACTTAAAATCGGTATCCTCATCAAACGCAGCGCCCTCTATTCCGTCCCATTCGCCACCGCATCCTCGAGTTCCACAGACTACCTAAAAGAAAGAAACGATTTTAACCATATAAGTAATAATAAGTATATGTAAAAACTGTGTATGTAATACTCCTATATTGCTAGCCTAGGGCGAAAACTGGCGAAAACATTACAGTACAGACGATAGCTCTTTCGATCTCACAAATATCGGACGAGATGCATTGCATCGGCAATTTCTATCAACTCAGAGATCACTTGTAGGTTATGTTGTAATTGTGTCGCGCTTGCGCAAACAATCAAAATCCGATATGCTATCTCTCTCCCTCTCTTGGTACCCGGTCCACATATAAGCAAGATACGAAGCAAGCAATATAAAAGCAATGTATTACATACATTTTGAACACGGTTCTAATATGTGATTTGAACTACTTTGCTAGTTCCCTCCATTGCTCTCGTATGAGGCAAACGTTTATATCAGAGTAAAGTTCATGAAATTTGAGATTTGTTTTTTATATTATAATTGATTAAATTTCAATTCAATCTCAATCCCAATCCGTAGTATGATTTGCTTGTTGATGTAAAAAAACAACACCGCACTAATACAGTGATACACGTATGTACATACAAACGAGAGCATTTAACATTTGTTTGCTGAACGAGGGCAATAAAAGGTTAATGTAAAGAGATAGGCGTGGCTTTTAATATAAATATTAATTTTATGCTAAAAAAATTAGTTACACACCATCGTCATAAATTCACGCACACAAACAATCAAAATTAGAGAAGAGATTAAGAGAAAATTTAATTTAGTATTCGTTTTTATAGGAGAATCTCACAAAGAACATAATAATGTTGTGCGATATCAGTGATATCATAATGCAACATTATCCAATGTTTTTCGATTAAAAATCCACTTTTTAAATAACTTTTTAAAACAATAACTTTAAATGATAATTTAAATAATATCAGTTTTCAATTTAAAATTTTTGTATGGTTAGTAGTATTGATGATATCAATCATAATGTTCTCCAATTTGCAATTTTAATCAAATGTTATTACAATTCTATCGTTCTTCTTGAAACTTCAGCTTTTCAAACGATGATATTGTGTTCTCCAATCTAACAATAGAACCTCAGCTATTTAGATTCCGTATAGATTATAGAATTTAGTATCAATGAAATCGTAATGTTCCCAATGCTCTGCTTAAAATCTCAGCTTTTTGAACGGTGCGAATGGTGGCTAACAATGACTGTATTCAGCAGAAAAAGCAGCTCAATAAGCGCTCAGTGATTCTTTTTAATATGATTGGTTCTTTGCTGGATCTAACAATAAGTGTAAAAACAAATCGTAATGAATCATTGAGCTCTCAATGAGCTACTTTTTCCACTGAACATAGCCAATGCACAATGGTACGAATTGCCAAATTCTATGTTCCTCGATTATATAGAAGCGAGGAGTCTGAGCCTTTTTTTTGTACGACGGCGATTAACGATTGATGGCGCAGTCCCGACTCCCGACGTTCCGCAACCGGTTGGCGAAATGACAGCCGGGCGCTCGGACATCCGGGAGCGCAGAGCGGCCGCGCGGCGCGGCGCGGCGTGGCGGCTGCGATCAGTGCGATCAATTGTTGCACGCGGCTCGCGTTGTTGGCATTTAGCTGAGCGCGGCTCGCTGCCACACTGTATTAATTTGGTACAGTGCGTTGTGCCGCGCCGTTGCAGGATAAGCGAGCGCGGAAAAGAAGTTGCGCAAGCAAGCGAGCAAGCGTTGCTCATACCACTCGGCGTCGTACACGCGCGCTGTCCTCTCCTCGCTCTCTCTTTCCCTCTTTCTCTCTGTCTCTTTCAATCTCTCCTCCCGTTCCGATCTCGCGAGCTGTGCTAGAGCGAATTTATACACGGCCACGGTGCGTTCCCACGCCATAGAGCATGCGAGAGAGTCCTGCTCTTCGAGCTGTGCGCCAAACCTTGCGCCAAACGATCCCGCATTACCGATGTACCGAGGTAAACGATCGTGCGAGAAAACTCTGAAAAATCTAGGTCATCCCCTGGCGACGCCGTTGTGTTCGTTTATCGGTTAATGGGCAAACCGCGCAACGAAAGCAACGCGTATTGCTGACAAACGACGACGATAGTGAGAACAGAGAATACTGCACTCGAAAATATCCCGAAGAGTAGTTGATGCCGCGGTTAATTAAATCTGCAAACATTGCGTTTAATGAATCAAGAATAATTTTGAGCTCAATAATAAAAATTACCGATAAGAATTTTTTACTCGATCTAACTGGCCAACTGGCTATCTTTATTAATAATAATTGTCACGACGTTTCGACCATTAGTTTTGGGCCCTTTTCAACCGATGCCGCGATGTAACTTTGATGCTAATATATGTATATAAGCCTCCTCTTTAAAATCACTGTAAAGATTTTTTGTGAAAAATATCACCTCAGTCAGGTTCCAGGATTCGAACTTGGACTTCCCTACATTCCGCGAGGGCGTCTAAACTAATTCGACCGCTGAGGCATGTGATGATATTTACAATAACCAGTATTAATTAAGACGAATAAACAATAATAAGATCTTCACCTTTTAGGTCAAAGATATATATAATAAACGAAATCGGAAACCTTAACTTTGTTAAATGATTAAATGATGAGAAAAGTTTGAAGGTTCTGATTTAAAAATGACAACTATATTCTTACTTAATCTAAAAAGATTCTACTCACATTGTCCAAATCTTCTCAATGATTCAATGATTGTTTAAATTATAACCCACAGAAACCTTCAAGACAATTTAAGAACATTGTCGATGACTGAGAAATCCGGAGTCCGGGAAATGTAGGTTCTAAGAGCGACGAGAGGCTACAATGCAATTGTTCCCCGCAGCGATCTTTTTTCCCCTCCCGATTGCGCGCGTCTTGTGCAATGCGATATAGTTTCGATCTCTCGCGCGAGATCGGCATACAGTAGGAAACCGGGAACGATCAACGGGACACTCGTCGCCCGAAGAAAATCGGATCGTGAAGTTCGATGATCTCGCAACTGTTCCAAAGAAAAAGGCGGAAAGGGTGGACTGAGGGGTGTGGGGTCAGATACACCCGATCGGGCCCTCGCGATCCACGCGCGAAAGATCGATCGAGCGGGCTAATGAGGCCCGGCCGATCACGACGATTTCGCCGATTCTGCGAATTCTCGATTGCCGACAACGCCCGGCAACGGCCGCTTTCCTTCCTGGATCTCCAACCAATTGTTCGTTCCTAATTTTTTAATTTACTTTCCTTTATCAGACAATCGAACGATTCTTCATGGTTTCACGCTGACATCACACCACGCAAAATAACTTTCATCTTACTCGAGAGTTTCAGAACCATTCAAATACAAATTGGAACAACGAAAATAGTATCATATGAAATTATATAAAGATACAATAATCGTTTAAGAGTAATAAAGAAAACAGTGTAAAACATTGTATTGTACCTATGGAAGTCTATCCAAAACCGTAAGGATCAAATAAATACATGCAGGATGTCCCATTTTAATCTTTCACGCAATTATCTCCCAAACTATTTGTTTTTCGAGAAAATATTTCAAAATAAAACTTACTCTGTTTCGAGAGAGACATAGTGTCTGAAAATAGAATATTATTGTATAGAGATTATGTAACAACATACATAAGTTACATACTTAAGTGTTTACAAAAATTGGAGCACTATTGCATCAGCATATTCTTGAGACCAAATCAAGTCAAAAAGTACTACTTTTTCTCCGATAAGCAATTATCGAGATATCGTAAGTTAAATATTAAAAAACTTAATGATTTTTTCTCAAAAATATCTCGAAAAATATTAGGCAAATAAAAAAAATGTTTCAAACAAAAGTTGTTCAAAGTTCAAATTAATTAGTACAATAAAAATAGGGATTTTTATTTAAAAAAAAAAACAAAAATCACCTTGAAATCTTAAGGGCATCTCCACTTATAATCAAACAAGACTTGTGTATATAATAAAATGTCCCCCTTACCCTGTATGTACAAAATTTATCTAGATATCGAGATTTTGTTTTGATGCGGCCTATAAAGTTTTATCAACCGCAGGTTCCAAGAGAAAATCCTTTTAGGTACAAGTTTCGAACGAATTAAGTCACGTTTGCGAGGTTGTTCGTGTGTAACGAAATATATCCTGCTATACTTCCCGGTAAAAGAGGCCAAGGATCTTCTTGTGCTGGGAACTCGAGACCATCGGTACCCAGATTCAATCGATCGAATTTCGGACGCGAGAGAAAAAGAAAAGGTAGACGCGCGAGTCAATCTTCGAGTGAGCGGAGCGAGATAAAAAACGTGAAGGCACTTCACTTCTTCTCATCATTGCTCTTTCCCCTTCCCGATCGTCTTTTCATCCACCGTGTGCGCGCAATTCCTCGCGCTATATAGCCAGAAATTGGTAAAAATTTTATGAGCGCCTTTATATATACTGTAATAATACATCTGCGACCACGTTTTATCGCTTTATTTGGCCGATATAATTTGTCAACATATATCACGTGTTTTCCTCTTTTTCTCTCTGCTTTCAGAATGACTCCTATGCGAATTCTAAAATCGCGGTTTCGCAAACTTGCGTCTTTCTCTCAAAATTTCTAAGGGATCCAAAGAATTTAGAGGCGAACGACCGCCGCGTTTGAGGACGACGTCGCGAAATGTCTCGAAACGGTGTCATAATTAACACTTTCAGGCATAATTTGGAATCACTAACTTTCAGAACGCTTTAGGTAATTTATATAGGATTCCAAGAATTTTTGTTCTGTATACCGTGATGCGTAATGCACGACAGGCGTAATAAAAACATTTCGGTTTTCAAATTCAGAATTTTAATCGCGCGGCAAAGAATTTTGGCTTAAAAAGTCTATGGTGAAAAACAGAAAAAGGAAGGCGCATTATCCTCCTTGCGAAATTTCTAATGAGAGGCTGCAAGTCCGGCGTTAATGTCGCCGCGCCGGAGCAAAACGCGAGTGAATATCGGTGAACTGGTTGCGAAACCGAGAAGACGGAGGCGAAGCGCGCGGGGCGCAGCAAAAATGACGAAGAATGGAAACGTGCAGCGAGGAAGTCGGGGGTACTACTCTCGTGAAATGATATCGAACAAATGAAGCAATAAAATCCTTAGCGAGCGAACGAGCGAGTTTGCAGGCTACAAAAGTAGCTGGAAAACCGATGATGCTGTCCGAGAATTATGATGTAACGGTGTGTTCGTCGAGAAACAAACAGGTTCAGTAGGGAAGACACGAAGCGGGTATTAATAGAGTATTTCCTCCGTCAAGAGAATAAATTGCAAATAAATTGGAACGCGTTGTGTAATAAAACTGTATTCGGGTAGAAGAGAAAAGGTATAAAGTTGTTAGGTCGTTGTATACAGCACAAAACACATCTGATCCCGAAAGTTTTGATTTTTATGGAAAGCTCTTACAAAAGTAAACATTTTTTAATAATAATAATTATATGAAATAAATTGCATGATATAAGTGAAACAAACGTGACAGTATTTCTCAATGAATATCAATAGACGGTAATCAAATTTCAATTTTAAACTTAATTATATATAAAGATATGTAATATATTAAAAATTAGAAAAAGTTATGGTAAATAATGATCTAGTGAAAAAAAATTGACTTTAAGTGCTTAATTGATCTGGGAATTATTGAAGAACCAAGTTAATTAATATTAAAAATTACTCTTTCACTTTATATATTTGATAAAAATATTTGTAATATTGTTTAAATATATACTGTATTATTTGTATATATTTTTAAAATTTTATTTAATATACGGGGTGTTTTCTAAATAAGCACAAAACATTGAAGGGGATATTCCATCGCTTATTTTAGGAAGAAAAAATTCTATAAACATATGTCCTAAGCTTTGTTTTTAAAATATAAGGTGTCAAAGACGCACGCCCCTGGTAGATCTAAAAGTGTTTTATCGGTACTAGAAAATGGTTTTTAATATACCATATGTACGTAAAATATCTAAAAACGTTTTCCAGATTTTCAAAATTTTCATTTTTTTTCACAACTTTGACACTCTGTATTTTGAAAACGAAGCAGCTAGGGTATATGTTTAGGACTTTTTCTTCCTAAAATAAGCCACGGAATATTCCCTTCAATTTTATGTACTTACTTAGTATACACCCTGTAGACTTTATTTCACTGATTTTATATGTAGATTTCTTCCGGCGGGAATCAAGTTCTTCAAGTCTCTTGTGGAATTTTACAGACTAAATAACATTACTTAAACCGTACTCAAAACGTAGTAGATCTTGCTCGTAGTCGATGCGTCATACATGCAAAAATATTTTGGGAGTGTTTTATGGCTAGCTTCACTGCCTATAATAGCCTTGCCGAAAAGATAGCCTTTTAAAACAAGCGCGCCGCGGCGACAGCTTTCTCTGTCGTCGTTCCTCGCGCGCAATTAAAGGAGCCGATTCAATTTAAAAAAAATTATGAAACTGCCCGGCACAATTAAGGGGGCAAGACCGCTTAACCCACTTACCGTAAACAATTAGACGCCGAGAGAGCCAGGAAGAAGTGGCATTAAAAGTCAAGTGTACCGCGGCAGAATATCAATACGCTAAATTTGCCGCTCGCAAAAAGGCAACGGGCCAATCAACCGCGAGGAGGCGTTTAATATTCCTCATCGAAAACCGGCAAACTTCTTTTTTTTGATACTACTTACTTCTCGAGCCTTGCTGCGCACGTAATACAGTGTTTCCGCTTTAATCGTATTTTTATAGTAATACGATCAATTTTGTTTGCATTTAATATTTTGTTTAATTTCTCGTAATGAACAGCCTGTATTCAAATTAACAAATTCACAATCTCCATATAATATCCTTGGATATTAAGGCAAATAAAAAACCGAATAACAAACCGAATAATAAACCAAATAATAAACCAAAATAATAAATCGAATAATCATTATAAAACGTTAAATTTGTATTTAACTCTATTTTATGCTATATTAAATTTAATTTTTTATTTCGGCTTGATGTTATATTCGGCTTTCTTGACACGATATTCGGACGTGGCAATGTTATATATATAACGATACTTTTTGAAGTGTCAACATAACGGCGCATACTGCATAGAAATGTAAAATTATTGATCATCAAAGGCACATGATAACGTTAAATCGATTTTTCATGATCATGTCTTGTTTAGTTGATATTATGCGGTGAGCTTAATCGACAGCTATTACGATCGTCACTTTAAAATTCAGCTCTCTTAACAGTAAAATTGAAGTTAGCTGCGCGTTTAATTACCGGAAAATGTATCCCTCCTGATGATCGGCCATGTGACGGATACACCTTATCTTGCTAGGATGGAAAATTATCTTATTGCAAAAAGCGAAATTAACGGCTAATAGCGGATTGCATGCGCACGACACGAACACATTTTTGAAAGTGTTACAAATTAAATATAAAAAAATTGATGCATCTTCTAGATCACTTATTGTTAGTCAGTTTACTATCGTTCCATTCTAAGGCATTCCAAAAGTACTTGGCAGCTTATGCGAATTATCTGTTAATCTCTTTGATTCCGTTAATAAAATATAAATCAGAATAATTTAACATAACTACCGAAACAATCAATTAACAAGAGAACAATTACCGAAAAGGAGTATGCATTAAATGCAAACAAGAAGAGAATAAATATAAGAACGAAAGAAAGATAACGACTTCTCTTCGCGTCGTGTAAAAATCCTAAAAATTTCACCGGAAAAGGCTCGTCGCGCGAAGAAAGGGTGAGAAAAAAATTTAGCGAGGCATAAATCGGAGAGCGAGAGAGACGACCGGCAGACAGCGTGCGAGTGGAAGGCGAATAAATAATAAGAAGGCGCTGCGGATAAATAAGCGCGATGAGGCGACGTGCACGTCTGAGAGAGAGAGAGAGAGAAGAAGGCGGCGTCGTAGAGTCTCTTTTATATCGAGGGAAACGGATGCTCGGCCCAATTCCCGCTGCACGCGCGCGTAAACGCGCTGAAACACTTTTCGCGATCGCCACGCTACACTTACGAAATCGGCAGCATTGTGGAGTTCGCGAATCGGAGGGGAGAAATAAATGGAGATCGCTCTGATACGACAGGCACGCGGGACGCGACCGTGACGGAGAGACGCCGACTGCTCTCTGACGAATCTTTTCTTTAGTTCTCGTCTTCGCGATCTTCTTCATTGCGCGCAGATTCTCAGCTGCGATTTAAATTTCTGAGACAGAGATATTTTAAATAACAGTATTTTTTAAATTAAGAAATATTTTATTTAATAATAATTAATTTTTTTCATAATTAAACAATTAAATATTTAACGATAACGAATTGAGGATCCAGATCAAGCGAGTTGCTTAATTTGGATTCGATTTTGTATATAAATATTACAACATATAAATTTTTTTTTATTATTTGTGTTATTACAATTATTGTACGTAATTATAATTATATTACTGAACATGCATTAAATAGATCTTGCATTTCACTTCATATTTTATTTTAATACGTGTTAGGAAATATTTGCTTCTTTCTTATTTTACCTTTATTAATTTTTAGAAATGTGCGAATCAAGGATTTTTTATCAAATCGAATCTCATAAGAATTATATTGTTTATTAAAAATTATTGTTCAACGATTTGATTCGAAATCATTTGATTCGCTATGATTTGAATGAAATTTTGTCGATTCGAATTTGAATAGTTCGCACATCTTTATATTATTTTATTGCATACGAATAGAAGGCGAATTTTCCAAACGTGAAAGTCGATTACGGTAGAAAATAGCTAGCAGAACGATAACGCAGCTATGTCGATTTATAAACAAAGCTGCGCGCATTTTTGCAACTCTGCTGTTTTAAAGGCGCAGCTTTAAACAGTTTTAGGCAAATTGCGCCTCTATATTCCCGCCCGTGTGCTTTCGCGTTATCGCGGAATTCATCAAAACTGGAAAACGCATTTGCATTACGGCTCGTACGCCGCGCGCATCGCGGTTTTACATTAAATCCCGTTAGAAAACGATCTGCGCGGCCCGCGATTTCGAGAGTGCGGCGCGGCGCAGCGGTGTACAGGAGGACGCAGTGCACGATGCAGCTGAGATGCTGTGAATTTCTTTGCGTTGGCGGAAACTCTTTATCTCTCTCTTCTTCTTTTTCTTTCAGCGGCAACTAGAAAGATGGCTGTAGTTATATACTTTTTTGAAATTTTACGTTATTTGGGACAACGTGTGCCTTCTCTCTTTCTCTCTGCCGTAGTTTAGTCCGTGTTATATATTCGCCACGCTACATCTATCGCTCTGTTGCACTTTTTCATGGCTCTGTTCGTGCATAAACGAAACATGATGGATCGTTATCAAGTATACACTGCTTAGAATAGCAGAATAGGTCATCTAGAAATTTTAGTAGAGACGGTTGATGCAATCTCGAAGTGAATGCGGGACAGCAAATGCAAATTAGAAATAGAGATAAATACTAGAAATTATAAAGTAAAAATATAAAAAAGTACAGGACGAGATATTAATATATAATCTATTTATTTTTAATTATAATTAAAAATTATAATAGCTTATTTTTTTATATAGAAATTATTCATTCGGGGATTCCTCTTTTAGATATAAATCAGTTTCTTCAGTAAAATGATTTCGCTTTTCATTCGTTTGTAGTTAACTCTCTGAATAATTTTCGTATATTTTATTATTATTTTATAACGTCCGTATCTTCTTTCTCCCGCGAGGAATGGATATGAATATCAGTGCCGCGTCGCACGTGAGGGGACCGGCTGCGGAGGCTTGCACGCGTGCTTCGGGCACGTGCGCGACGGACGATGCATCCTTGGTGCGTTTAGAATGCGTTTTATTTGTTACGAAGCGATTTCCATATTCGTATGGGAAACGGCGAGCGAGCTGGTTTTTCGAGCCTCTCTCTCTCCTGAACGCAGAAGTATCTCTCGCTTATCTATCTCTCATCTCTCTCTCTCTCTCTCTGCGTCTCTCTCTTCTCTCTCTATCTCTATCTACTCTCTATCTAGCTCTCTCTCTCTCTCTCTCTCTCTCTCTCTCTCTCTCTCTCTCTCTCTCTCTCTCTCTCTCTCTCTCTCCCTCTCCCTCTCTCCTTCTCTCCGCTTCGCTTCGCTCGCTCGGTTTCAGTGGCTAAAGTGATACACACGCTCGTGTATCAGGGCTGCTCTTTATTCGGGGTTCCGGGAGATCGCTTTACGTAACCGATCCAAGTCGTCGCTGTGTCGATGCGTTTTTAATCCTCAATCTCTCAAGGAACCCGCATAAAACGAAGAGTAGGTACTTCAGCCGGTGAGCAACAAAGTTTCACATTCGCTCGGGCAAATATTTGTATAAACGAAAATAAAAAGAAAAACAGGCTGACGAAACAAATAAGATGGATGTAAAGAAATAAAAGCGAAAATGTGTTGTCATAGAAAAAAAAAAGAAAGGTAATTTCTACAATCTCCCCTCGGATCTCGCTCTACTCTTATTTTGCGAGGATCGCGAGCATTCGTGCCTGCGCAAATTGCTTGAAATCGGCGCGTTGTCAGTAACTCATAAAATTCCTGAAAGAATCGTCCCCTCCAATTTTTCTATAGCTTTCGACATCCGAGAGTCCCTCGCACGCGAAGTGCGTGCGTGCGTGCGTGCGTGTCGAGTGCCTGGCGGGCACTCCGAGAGTGCCGGTTAAGTAATTTAAGTAAGGATACAAATACTCGACGAGAGACGCGAGACTTGAGGTAAACTATGCCGAGGAAATCATAACCGCGCGCAGGATCGAGTGGGTTTCTCGCTTCGTCGAGCAATGTCCGAGTATGCTCGGTCAATTGTCTTATTTATGGGCCATTCGACGAGCGCAGATAGTAGGAGTGGCTTTTTAAATATCCACCTGATGTTTTTAAATGAGTACTCAACAAAAGCCTGTGAAATACCCGCCTCAATAAGTATATATACCATTCGATTCTTGGATTCTTCAAGCAGCTTCGTGTCTTCAGAAGATTGTCTATCAATTTTGAAAAGAATTTCAAAATTATAATCTAGAAATCTCATTAAAAGCTGGATTTTAAAAGTAAAATATTTTATATTAGAACAGTTTATAGTAAATAAATAAATTAAGAAATGATTTACAAAAATTTGACATATAATTAAATTAAAGTAATTTATTGAATAATTCTCTCAAGAATCGTCTCGAAATATTTTATTGGAGTAATTTAAAATTAGATCGAATTAAGTTTGAATTTTCAATATTTAGTTTTCAAAACGGGAACGAGGATTCTTTTGCGTTACAGAATAATTATAATTAAGACAAATGGTGTTTCGGCGTAATTCGTTAGCTCTCGGAGCGAATAGCGTAATAATTTTCGGAATTTAAGTTGCTTGTTGCAAAAGCGGGAAATGTGCTTGCGGCTTACTAATTACTAATTAACAATTAGACCTATATATAAAACGTGCGAGCTGAGGCACTTTTCTAGGCCAGTTCTGGCTTGAAACTGTCGTGTTCCAGCCTAATCGCTCGCGTTAGAAGCTGGACTTCTCACAGTCTCCAGTATACACACCTTCGTAATAATTAAGTACACATTCGGAATATGAATTTCTCTCATTCTTCAATAATTATCTCAAAACCGCCCTTGAAAAGATTATCGTTGGAAATGTTTGCAAGAGGACTGAAGTTGAACTTCAGTACTTTTAGTAGCATTTTGTATTAATATATTTAATAATAACAAATATAAACAATATATTAAGTATTATCTCGAAAGGCTTTGAAAGGACATGTCTAAAAATATCTAAATATTTAAATATCTAAAAATATCTGAATATCTATTTATTTTTAGAAAATTGTCTATATTTTATAATAACATCCGTATACGTCCGAAGTCTGAGTTCTAAAAATTCTGTGCGTCACAAAAATCATATGCTCCAAAAACTTCGAAAAATGCAATGCATACATGTGCGTATAGTTTTTATTTATTTTATTTTATACTTGTTATAAATTGTTTTGTCATAACAACGTAATGGTGAATCGAAGATATACTCGATGTTTTCGTGAGACTATATATCTTGGCCCGCTTAAAGACGGAGACACACGTGTATATACGTTCGTGTTTGTTTTGCGTGTACATACACTACATACGCGTACGCGCATATGGTGTGATTTGTCGGAAGACGACGGAAGCTACCGCGCAACCAGCAGCGCGACTCGGCATTGTAATTAGTCCTCGTTACGAATTTTATTTCCTCGTTTGTTTCTCCCGATTAACGATCTCTCTTCCGAGAGCGAAGCAACGCTCCGCTCCGCTCCGGCAGCGCCAAAATCAGAGAAAGCTGAGTGTTATTATGTCCGATGCTTTAATTGAACGCGTCGGAATTTCGGGAAATCGCCATCGACTCGTAGACTCGCTTTCTTCACCGTTTATTTCACGAAACGCTCGCCCGAACATGATTTCTGAAATAACGCGCTGCCCGATTTAATATTAATGGAAAAAGTAACACATTTATGTCCATTTTTATCAATGGTGATTAACTGTATAATTTCGGTTTAACTTACTCTTTTTATGTTTTTTTTAATTCTTAGAACTAAAAAAAGATAAAAAAATATGTGAAACCCATCAGATTGAAGTTAATTTACATTGATAGAAATGAGCATTAATCGTATATATGCAGGATCGTATACTACAGAGATGACAATAAGTAAACTATACATTGTAAATTCGCATTGTAATTTGTCATCATTTTTTAGTATTAATTTCTAACTTTTTGAATTTATATTGTATGTAATACACATTATATTGTGTTTATATGTATATTATATTATTTGTTTAATCTCTTGTTTAATGCTTCTCTTTTCGGTATAACTGATATTTTTTAAAAATCTCGTATCGTGGGTTGTAAGAAATTAAACAGCGAGCCTCACGGAAAGAGGCATCGGCAGCGTTTGAATCGCACCATGGAACGGAAGAGAGACAGAGAGATGCAGGGGGACTACGCAGGGTGCATTTAAAATCAGCTCGACATCCGTTTTATTCCTGTCTTTGGTAGCGAAGGAATTCGTGTCCTCCTGTCCGCATACGAAATCCCACAGTCGCTATTGTGCCGGCCGTTCATTTCGGAATACAAAGGGTGCCATCACGTGTACAAAGGCTGAAAACTCGGATTCTGGATCCCCGATTTAGTCCTCGATTTTCGATTTTTGAAACTTTAAATTGTCTCTGCCCCAATCAGTCTTTCGATCTTCGGCACTTCGGATTCTACTCCATTTAAATTTTCACTTTCATCTCCGAATCTAAAATATTATTTCTTATACGAACTTGCCATCGAATTTAGAATCCGAGGTATTAGTTCTTGTAAACTCTTGGAAATTTGAATAATTTTATGGATCTGTATTTTGCTCGTGAGTAGGACGCTTTCCCCATCTCATCACTTCGCCAAGGCTCCTGTACCCAACATCATCGCGAATGTGTTTGCTATATCCTCACGGTCATATCAGTCGGTGGTTATCGTTAGGGGGAGATACGATGGCGTGTTACAGTTCCCGTACACAACGGAAATCCAACAAGGAAGGAGAAAGAAAAAAATAGGAGATACGGCGGCGTGAGCAGATGAAGGTGAAGACTTCTTCACTCGACAAACGTGGACAAGCGTGTTTAATATAAAACCCGAAATTTTCTGTCCATTATTATTCTTATATGGATTTGAAAATATTGATATGTTAAATTGCGCAAATTTTATCCTTGAAGTTTTGAATTTAAATCGTTATTATATAGGAGAGATGAGGGAGAGTTGGAACAATTTTGACATTTTATTTTTGTAGCTTTTGTTTATCAAAATTTCATAACAAGTGGGATTTATTTCTTATTGTGTTCAGAAGTAATTTATATATTTTTTGAATTATAGAATTTTCTTAATAAATAAGAATATGATAAAACTGTAAAGTTAAATTTTGTCCCAACTCTCCCTCAGACCAGGGAGACTTGGGACAAAATAATAAAAAAATTGTGCTATTATTTTTTGTGCACGTTTATTTTTTTAAATATTAGCATTAACATTTATGATGAATTTATTTATTTAAAAAATTTAAATTTAAAAAATTTATTTATTTATTGAAATTGTTATAAAAAACAATGAAAAGAAATGCTTAGTGAACAAATGATATAATATTAAGATTGGTAGGGAAGACCGGGGCGGAGTCGTCACTACACCTATCTCGAAATCTGTACCTATGTTATGTGAACTCACTATTAATATTGTAAACACTATGGTGCCCATGTAACCAACGGAGTTTAGTGAGATTATATGCCATGTTGTGATTTTTATTAAGGCAAACGTGTTTTCGGAGGTCAAAAGTAAAATTTTTTGCGCGTCGAAAATTTTTAATATTTTAAATATTATTTTCTCTCCGAATCTCTCTTTTGAGATAAGTGATTCTGAAGAGTAATACATGCTGAACACGAATCCAGTGAAATTTTTTTATTTTTGTTGATTTCTAATATTTCATGAGCGATCAAACTTAAAATCTATGTCTGGGGCGAAGTCGTCACCAAGCCATATCATGGAGGCTTCGGGCGAAAATCAATGTCAAAGAAGCAGCAGTGGTCGGATTCCGGCGAGGACTTGGATAATATGTGCTACGTGTGCTCAGAGATGACAGAATAGAGCTGACGAGAAACAGTGCATTTCGTGCGAGCGTATAAGTGTGTGCGCTTTTCTTGTAATTATTTTCCGCCATCATGTCTTTAATTAATGTTCCATTTTTTTATTAAAAAAATAATTAATAAAATGTATTCTATCATTTTTCATGATCGGAATTATGAATTTTTATTAAAAATTTAGTTCGAGAATGGAGTGACGACTCTGTCCCGGCAATTTTGACATTCTAATTTTTGCACCTTTGTCGTTTTTTCACTTTATACTAGCTGAACAAATCGACGTAGACCAAAAATGTCCGTATAAATTTTGTAGCCAAGGGTTCACTCTTTACAACGGTATACCACATTTTACCAAAATTATTTGTTTTGTTGTTAAAAATCGGCACCGAAAAAATAGTGACGACTTCGTCCCGGTCCCCCCTATAGTAGATTTATGTGGGAGAGTAAAGACATTTTAAGGTTAGGACGTCCCAACTCTCCCTCATTGTCTCCTTTATATGTATAACTAAAACGGTTGTCAAAACCTTTAGGTTACAGATTACAGTTTGATTTTTTTTATTACAAAGCTTAAGAATTACTTTAAAAAACAAAAAATGACTTTACTTACTTTGAATTAAAATTGAGTTCTCTAACTGTTACTTAATAAAGTTTTCTTATATCTTATATCGAAAAGTATCAGCTGTATTTTTGTCAAAAATATAGTACCAACTGTTACAAAGAAAATAACTGTCCCAACTCTCCCTTATACCAACTCTCCCTCTCTCATCTCCCCTATAGATTTCGGGGCTCCGAATTTTTAAAACGTTAGACTCCGTGAATCTTAGATTTTTCGAACTTTGTGTAAGCTATGTATGCATCTACTGTTAGAATTAGAGGACAAAGCTCGTAGGCGTGCGCGAGAAAAATAAGAAGTTGATATACCTGTTTCACCGGAATCGATCCGGCGGTGATCGATTTCGCTGCACGGATCGCCGGAACACCTGTCTGAATTCCGGGGATTCCGGTTTTCTATCTCGTATCTATCGATTTCGCAAGAAGGCGCAGGATACCGCGAGGATACCGAAAAACCGTTGACATAATTTCGTAGGTGAAAGATAAGTGGAAAACATCGCGGGTGTGTCGTAGTTGGAGGGAGGTATATCGTGGGGTGAACGCCTTCGACGTGCATTAAAGTCGTATTAAGGCCGTCCCAGTATTAGCGGCTGCTTATTCTTGACGATAACTAGCCCCGAGTGGACTTTACACACTGTCGTACACGTGTATGCATGTGCGTGTGAGCATTAGGTGCGCTCGATCATGCAAATTCCTAAATCGCCGGAACAAGTGTCACGGGTACGCGTATTTATGGAGTGGCGTTATCACTCGGCCTTGAGCACCCTTTTTTCCTTCCTTTCTCCTTACGCTGTTTTTATTATGTCTCGTAATAGCGCAATTTTAATTCTGCAATTCAGTCTTTAATTTCTTTTTACATTGCATTTTTTTCATATTTTTCTACTTTTCTTTCTAAGATATATATTAATATTAAGTATAGATATTAATATACTAAGTATACTAATATATTAATATAATTGATTACATATAATAGTATTAATATACTTAATACTTAATAAGTACATTAATATATTTTCTTCTCATAAGATATATTATAAATAAAAATATATTAGTTGGATCTTGCTTCCGTATCTTTTCAAATTTTCAGTGAATTTTATTTTTATCAATGGTGCTGACGAACTTATAGGTTTTTACTTTCTTTTCTTAATGATCCAATAAAAATAAATAGGATATTTTGGGACATTCTGTGTGTTTTTTCGTAGCGCAGTCGGACGAAAATTTCGTTTCGAACAAGTTTCCAGCCTGATATTTCTCGCGACCTGTTTCGGCACGAAAGAGAGATACTTTCCATGCCGCCGTGAGCACTAAATAGACACCTGAGAAAAGTGCCCGAGCGCGTGCACGGCCGGCTATGTATTCGTGCGTATGTGTGCTCGTAGTGAGAACCACACGAGAGATGGAGAGAAGATTGAACCGTCAATCTTTTAAACACCGAGGCAGATACGATATCCACTCTTTTGAATACGGACAACCGATACGTCCGGCAATATAATATATGTATAGCGTTCCTAAAAACCTTGCAAACTTTAAATTTTTGACTCTGATTGATTCTACTTCCAATTTTTTAATTAAACGCTTTCTTTGAATTTTATTTAATTCTTATTATATGTATATGGACTACGTTTAGACGCGTTCAGATCCTTGAAGCACGGATCAGCGCGCGCATTATTTATATAACGGACGATGATAACATATAGTTCGCGCAATTAGCAATCAACGTATTATCTGTTAAATGTAGATCAAGTCTCTTTCCCGTTTCGCATATCGCGATTGTGCAATGCAAATATCTTCATTTGTAACGCGATCGCGTAATCCGCGCGATTGCGAAGCTTACGGTAAATATCGATCGTCGCGTAATCCATTTACGAATGTCATGAATAAATAAGGAACTGCCGTTTTTATTCCTAGAAAAGCATGTAGCACCGTTTATCGTACACGTGCATCACCTTAATTAATAATCATCGATAACGGCAGAGCAGAAATATCTAACGTTTATTATATCTAGAAATGTTATAAGAGTGTCATATATGTATACATACATGAATAATTATATACAGTTTTATATATTAAACAAAGTATCAAAATGTTTCAAACAATAAGTGCATTAAACAAAAACAAAAAATGTCTATTAAACTATGTTCTGAAGGACTTATTCAACGCTCTCTAACGTGTTTTCACAGCGCAAGAACGAGCCCGAGACAAAGCGATCGAGAGTGTATCATACATTTAACGATTGCGGTTCGTTTCTTTCTTTTTTCATCGCGGATATATTAGCGAATGTATTGTTAGCGACGGCGGCAAGAAGCGAAGCACGCTTGGAAGGATCGATCGGTACCGCTAGGCGATTACTCAATCAGCGACATTGATCGTTACTCATGGGCCGTTCTGCCTGTAACTTCTCTCAAGGACGAGGATAACGCGTGTGCAACGAAATAAATAAAGGAACTTCCCGGGGGCCAGGCCCCGTTACGATCGGCGCGCGCTGCCAATTGTTTCTTTTTTCTTTCTTGTTATTCCTGGCGATACATCGTCCGTAACGCCTTTTTCGACATATCTCGGGATCGATTCGACGATGCGGATATCCTGTCTCAAGGATCTTCGCGCAGTCTTCTCACAAAGCCCAAAAATGTTTTCGTCTACTAAAAAATAAGGACCTTCAGAATTAGAAATTAAATCGGACATGCGATTCCATTAGGATGTGGTTCTCAAGAGTTACGTAAGTGCTGGATATATTGCTGGAGAGTACTATCGGATAGTACTTAATATCAAAGTACGATGCATTCTGGTATAACTTATTATTTCTTATTTTACTGCGCATTAGCTGTTCTTCGCGGTTCAGGATTTAGGCCTCCTTTTAAATACTTTGAGCGTGTACGACGATCCAGGAATTCCGGACAGATCTAGTTCACGCTTGATGATGACTCGAGCAACATTGTCGGCATTAATCGACGACTTTGTGAGGCACGGCCGATATCAGGATCGGGATTTGCTTATTAGTTTAAAATAGTTGCAACGTCCTTGGCGGCTAATTACAGGTTACGCTTGATTGCGAGATACGCCTTTCAATCATCGCGCGAGATCCTCGCGCGTACCTATTTATCGAATTTCCTGGTGGCTTTTCCTGGATCTAGATCGACACCGAAACGATAACGCTCCTTCATCATTGACATGATAAAAAGAGCTAATGTATATCCGGTCATAGATAAATCATCGTTTGCGACGTTAATCATCGGGACGCTCTATCGTCATTAATATTACGGTATATTCATTATGCTAAGAACAGTTAACATCGATGTAATAAGATCGAAAAAGAAGCAAAGGAAATATTTTTTTGTCTACTTATCGTCTGCTTATCGTTGTCGTTTTATCTCGTTATTATGTTATTGCACATCTAATTAAATTTTACGCCGTTTCTCGAAGATTACACATATATGAATCGCATAAATCATAACTAAATTTATTTCACATTTATGAGTTATTTACATGATTATTGCTCATACTTATTATTTATTTATATTTATTATTCGTATTCGACGACACTTGGCGAGCTGTGCTATATATCTCTGGCTTCGCTGAGAGTCTCGCCACTTTTTTTCACCCTGTTTCGCCGCCCCGCCGCGTCGCGATGCCCGACGATCAAAGAAAATAAGGGTACAAACTAATGACGTGAAAGTCCAGCGCGCGAGTCAAAGTAGGCTTCGGCAATTTTATGAGCGCGGGTTGACCCTTAATTCGAACAATGACCAAAAGAAGGAGTATAACGATAATGTACAGTTAAGCGCCGGGGATTCTCGGGGGCCCGCCGTCTTTTCGGGGCCTTCTCCGGGCTGCTTCAAGCCAGGCCGCGCCACGCCGCGCGCCGTACTTACCTTCCCGAGATTATCCTTAATTCCTCGTTGTAACAGTATTTGCGTACGCGGCGCGATTGCGCTTCGCGGCCTAACGAAGTCGAAGAAAGCGCTTGATGATCCCTGGACAGGAATCGGATTCTCGTTGACGAATACGCGTAGTCACTAATTATCTTCGCGAGACGCTCGTTAAAAATAAATTGAATTTCCACACACTGTCACGTGTATGAAATTAACTGCCATTTCTTAATTACTTTTAGAGGAAAAGAGGAACGTTGCGAGCAGAATGACAGAAGTAAGAAATTAATATTGATAAACAAATAATAAGTAGTAACATATAATATATAAATAATTAGATTTTTATTAATATAATTATGAAAATAATATCTTCCTTGCAATAAAAATATTATTAATGAGTCAAGCGCTTGTCCCAATTTTTGCACGTGGAAGTATCATGACCCCTTCGTTCGTGCTTGCACACACATCAGTGAGAGAGGAGGGACCAGCACGTCGAGACGAGTTGGAGGAGGAAGGGGGACGAGGACCCGAGCCGAAGAAAAATAAAGAAATTGTTTTGCATGCGGCGCGATAAATATTCATGAGAGTTGAATTTTCTCCGGCGGGGACGATAAATCGCGTCCTCGAATTGCGAGATGAGTCAGTGTTCCACCGTCACGGCGGAGGCTGCGTCTGGTTACATGTTTCCTCCTTTATACTCCGAAAATATTGGGCCCATTCACGGATATATGTGCCGCGCCGGGGGGGGGGGGGGGGTCCTAACTGCCGAGGGGCCGGTCGCGCAGATAAAATTGCCCCCTTAATATTCGCTCTCTCTTTTTTCTTCTCTCTCTCTTTCTTTCTCTCTTTCTCTCTCTCTCTCTCTCTCTCTCTCTCTCTCTCTCTCTCTCTCTCTCTCTCTCTCTTTCTCTCTCTCTTTCTCTCTTTTTCTCTCTCTCTTTCTCTCTCTCTCCCCCTTCCCACTCTCTCCTCTTTCTCTTGCGCCTCTTTATAATTAAATATTACTTAAAGTGGAAATAAATTGCACACGCATCTGATAAACAGATCTGCGATTTATACCCGGGTCAATCGCGACATTAGGGAGAGAGTCTTTTATTTTTAAATCATCTTCAATTTGAAACATTATGTAGCTGCATAAAATCCACTTTCTTTTCAGTTAATTTCTAATAAAAAATATATATAATAATCTTAGGAGGCTCAAAATATTAAAAATTAATAAATAAATTGAAAAGGGCACAGAGCCGCAATAAGATGTTAGTGTCGTAATTTGAAATTAGTCAAAAATTGACAACTTGACAAACGTTTCGGCCTGACATTAGGCCATCCTCAGTGTAATAAATTAAGCATTACATATATCAAAAAATATATAAATTACACGCCATTGATCGCACAAGTTGTTTTATTACAATTTTCGATTAAAACAGCAAAAAAAATATATAGGGGGAGTCCGGGAGACTTGACCATAGAGAAGAGTTGAACCACTTCAAATATCTCGTTCAAATTTTGCGTCAAGCGCGCAATTGTTAAGTTGCTGTATTATATTATATTGTTGTATTAGGGTAGACCGGGGACAAAAGTAACAGGGTACAGTTGTAACATCGTGAATATTTCTTAAACTATAAAAGGTACATGTGTGGCACCGCGAGGCGAGATCCGCTAGATAGAGCGGCATTTGTTCCTTAGTTCATTGCCGCCCCTCGCGGAACGTGCATGTGTGCAGGAGAAATTACTTTTTTCCTTCCTGAAGTAAGTTTTCTTACGTGCATAAAATCTGAAATATTTTTCTTTCTTTATGCCGAAGATATAAGGTTTTATCTTTATATGTTTTAGTGATTATATCTATGTTGATGATTTGCATAATACGATTGACTTTCATTCAGATATTTATGTAAAAAGTTTACTTCGAATCATAAAATATCATTAGGGGACAATTGTAACATCAATGCCTGGGGACAGTTGTAGCGTTACAATTGTCCCGTTGCTCGGGGACAACTTCAACTTAACCTAACCCTTTAAATATATATATAATTATAAATAGTCTTTTAGTTGAGAAAACAGTATTATTTTTTTGTTTGCTATAATGTAAAAATACTGATATTGTCATGTAACAAATTATTTTATCATTAAAGTTGCATTTCTTATAGAAAATTCGTAAGATTGACTAATTAAACCTACTAAATAACCATTATTTTGTTTATAGATGATGTGGTACAATCGTTCCCTTCTGCTGTTACAATTGTCCCGGGGGTTGGGACGGTTGTAACAGTATTCCTCATATTCTTTAAACAATAATAAATTTTTTCCTAGTTACATTACTGAATTCAGCACAAGAAAATTTTGTAGTCAAATAAATTCTACATCTAAAGGTACAGGTCTTTTTTACGTAGATATTATATTTTAACTGTTATAAAATCTTAAACTCAAAATGTTACTTTTGTTCCCGGTCTACCCTATATATAAATACAACAATATAATATATAATACAGCAACTTAACAATTGCGCGCTAGGGCGCAAAATTTGAACGAGATATTTGAAGTGGTTCAACTCTCTTCTATATATGGTCAAGTCTCCCGGACTCCCCCTATATTATTATTATATATTATTAGCACAGTTATTTGTATATATATTAGACCATTAATTTATTAATTAGGTGGAAATTATTATTATTAACTTTTATATAAAGTTAACGACCATTTTGATAATAATTATTGCGTAAGAAAGTCTGATTTTTCTCTTAATAAATGAGAACTAGAAAGGGTTCAACGTGCGTCTTTACGAGGGCCTTGAGGAAACAAGTAGAGGATCGTTAAGATCGTAGGGCGTCCCGGCGCCGGGATACTCGATCCGGCAATTTGTTACCCGGCGGCATGACGAAATGCGTAATTACGCGCCGCTCAGAGTGCGAATAATTTTCAGAGCGTTCACGTGCGAAAAAGTATATACGCATCATTAATCTTGTGAGATGGAGGGAGAGAGAGGCAGAAAAAGGAGGAAGAGGAAGAGGAGAAGGAGTCGCGGCCGATAATTATCCACGCGTGGAATATCGTAAATCAGCGATTAGAAAAGCGCGAGTCCGATCATTTCTATCGAGACCTCGTGAAAGCAGCGTGGCGGTTACAACGTTTAAAGCCGTAAGTAGATACGGCATCTAGAGATGTATTGGATGCGGCTATTTGCATAATAAGATAATAAGACGTCCGTCCTCGCGAGATACTTTGTTACAGTAGCGTATCCGTGTAAACACGGACACTATATATACATGTAGCGATATGAGGTCTATGTATTCTTAGTAAAGTATAAATATATATTTTAAATTGTGTTTTCAAATTATTGGAAATAATTGGTTTATTAATTTTATTTTAATTTAGACTCTTGTAGAGATTTAGAGAGTTATTTATAAAAAAGATTAGAAATTATTTTAAATAAATAGTCTTTACATACGCAATTAAACTAAAGGTATAATATACAGTCGAACCTCGATAACTCGAATCTCAAGGGAACAGAAAATATTTCGAGTTATATATCGAGTATTTCGAGTTATCAAGATTTTGAGTTATATTAGAGGTGTGAAAAAAAATTCGACTTATAGAGGTTTTGAAATTATACATAAATAACTCAAAGTTATTGTAAAAAACAACAGAGTAACAAAAAGGTTTGTATTTCAAATTACATATAATATAATTGACATAATTGTGAATTATTTTTTAATACACATTTTATATTGCGGTCCAAAAATTTCGGAATTTTTATCTAAATTTTAGAATTAGTTTTAGTTGAAAAATATTTTTAATACAATTAAGTGTTTAATGAATTGATAGATAACAATTTATTCTATTTTGCCACATTAAAAATTAAGATTTAGTCTTGCTAAGGTTAATTACGTGAAAGGCTTTGTCGTACGAAAACGACATGCATTATCGATAAATAAATGCATCAGTGATGGATATTGATTTATTGCTGATATTGATTGATTTATTGCTAGTTTATACTGTATATTATTATAGTATATTGGAGTCCGGATATGTGACCTTTAGAAATACTGCGCAGCGACAAGTATATATCGACGTGATACAGAATAAATCGAGTCAAAAGGTGAGAAATGCGATAGAGCTTCAGCGAATAAGAATCACACAAAATTATTTATAATATGTGTCATTAACGGTGATCGCGTAATTGCAACGGAATACCTATATCCGCGGCAGCAATGTAAATCACTCAAGGTGAGGAGCCGTAACGCATCTCTTTCTGTTTGTCTATATATTCGCTTGTTTATATATCCTTGGATATCCTGAGAATTCTTATATATAATATAAACACAACATTCAATAAATAAAATTAAAAAAAAAAATAAAAAAAGATGATAAAGAAAATATCAGGAAGAAAATTAGAAAAATACATTACCAACAAATTAGTAAAAAAAAATAAAACATTAAAGTTAAAAAAATTCATATTTTATGAAATAATTGGTAAAAATAATATTTTTCTCTTCTTGCTTGTTATGTTCCAAAATAATTTATTTATATAAACGACGTAAATATATAAAGTAATAAATAATGAAAAAATTTAAAAAATAAAATAACTGAAGAAAAAAAGATATAGAACAGAAAGTTTGACATTCCGGATTTAATAAAATAAAAACATAAAATAATAAAAATAAGGCGGAATTTTAGGGAATATTTAGATAATTTATTTCATCTTAATTGTATTGCATTATATTCTAAATACAAGCAATCCATTTATTCCTCCTGGCGTACATTAAATTCCTAGGAAAATAGTTACATCCTGCGCCATTCGAACAACGTTGCTAATCGTCGATTTCCCTTGGCAGGATCGCGAGGATACGGCCGCGCGGCATTCGGTACTTAGAAAATCGTTAACTCGTCCGGCAAGTAAACCCGCTCGAACATCTAATTAAAGTATTAAGTACGTCGCGTCTCGCACGAGCTACGATTTACACGCTCCTCCAACACGCTCGCGCATATACAACGCGCCATCCTTCGCGCGAGGATTCAGCCGAGATATTTCTAGGCCAACGAGCTGGCCTACGCTGAGAAGAGTCCGTAATCTCGGTTTTCGATTAAAATTTTACACAGCCTGGTAACTGTGACTCGCTTGACGTATATACGCGAGATATTTCGAAACCATCTTCTCCTGCATATAACGCTATAATATCTAATGAGGGGATTGTTATTATCTTTTGCTACGCACCATTTACTTACGTGTCAATATCCAAATACTAAAATTAGAACTTAAATTAGCAATGAATATTTAAAAGACGCATTTTTTTTTATAAAGCATATAGTATAAGAAATTGAAATCGCTCCAAATTCACCAGATCAAGGTAGACGATTTTCGGAATACCTCCTGCGGATCTGTGATAAAACGGAATGAACTGTAAGACACCCAGAGACGTTACCCATCAAGAATTATTTTTATATTTTTATACGGGGAGGCATCTTCCGCGGCAGGAAGCGCTTAAATGCCTCGCGCTAAGTGGCGTTTACGATAATATATAATTTATGCGGGCAAAATTGCTCGCGATATACAAAGTAAAACATATTCGGGCTGTCGATTTTTTTTCTTTTTTGCCGCTGCTTCTAATTGAGTCTCATTCTCAGGAACTGACGTATATAATGATTAAAAAAAAAAAAAAAGAATAAATTCTGACGAGATAACCAACTGAAACAAAAAGTGACGTCCTAGCTTCCACGGTTCGGCGTGCAGCGGAAGTTATTTGAAAATATTAATCTTAATGCAGGCAACGGCAGGCAACTTTAATCCTTCGAATTCGGAACACTTTTTTCAACTTTTATTTAATTTAATATGGAGAATATTAAATTTTAATTAATTATTCCTCTGAATTGTTAATTAATCTACATATATCAAATGGACATATATTAATTCTAGTACTCGTAATTTTAATAGATTATTAGATTAACTGCCAATCTAAGATTTTTAGAATTAATCTATACTAACCTATACTAATATATAAAATATAAAATCCTTACGGGTGGTGTATGTTTGTGCGTTTTTAACTTAAAAACTATTGGACCGAATTTTTACCACAAGTACATAAAATAGGGGTAGAATTTTCCGGGAGTGCTATAGAGTGTGTAGTTTTTCGTTACCTATTTTCTGGAAACCGATTCTTTTAATTCTTATAGGTGGTGAAATTAAAAAAATTAAAAAAATTGGTTTCCAGAAAATAGATAACGAAAAACTATACACTCTATAGCACTTTCCGGAAAATTCTACCCTTATTTTATATACTTGTGGTAAAAATTCGGTCCAATAGTTTTTAAGTTAATAACGTAAGGAGAGGAAGAGGGAGAGGAAGAGAGGAAGAGAGAGAGAGAGAGAGAGAGAAAGAGAGAGAGGGAGAGGGAGAGGGAGAGGGGGAGAAAGAGGGAGAGGGAGAGGGAAAGAGGGAGAAAGGGAGAGGGAGAGAGGGAGAGGGAGAGGGAGACTGAGAGGGAGAGGGAGAGGGAGAGGGAGAGGGAGAGGGAGAAAGAGAGAGAGAGAGAGAGAGAGAGAGAGACTATTTGCGTGTCTTTACATATGTCCTCCGAAGCGAAGCCCGGGTAACCAGCTAGTTCTAATATATCATTTTACATTAATTCGTCTTTTAATTAATATACACTGGGCAACAAAATTATCGCAACAAAAATTTTTGTCAAAAATGTGCCCAACTTCAAATAAGCACAACTCCGCGAAAAATTGTCATATCTGAAAGTTTTTTTTTTTTTTTTTTTTTAAGGGTGAAGTCTGTACTTTAAAGAACCATTGATTTTGAAATATTTCATTTTCTCAGCTTTTTTTTAAAGCGGCATGAATTATTCTTGCTGCAAATTTCTCGCTCGTTCACTCGTCTCTTTACAAGTGGCGAACAGAAGCGAATCCAATCGCCATCAACATCGCGCGCAGATCACGCGTTAACTCCGTTTGAGACTTTTATCGTCGCTTCGCGGTTTCTACGCCGGTCGTCTATATAAAAACGTGCCGATGCGAGGGAAAATATCAGCGTGCAAAGCAACGCCAGGTTCCTTGGAAATTTCCAGTTTGCTCAGTCGTGCGAGACCGTAACTGGATTCAGGTGCGTGCGCGATTTTAAAGTTCGCAGAAAACCGCGAGCGACGAGCGCGGCGCGCGATACTCGACATTTATTTCACGTCGCGTGTAAGAAACTTGTTCTTTTATTCGTGAATAATTAACAATTACGCGTATTAGTCAATAATAATTACTCAGCAATTATTTTATCTTACAATTAATAATAATGAAATCAGTGGTCGTTCAATTAGCGATCATTATTTTTTTATACATATATAGGAAGAACTCTTGTTTCAATATATATTGCTAATTTTAACGTTATGAATATAAGAAATTCAATAAAGTAATGAAATAATTAGATATGCTTCGCATTTCGAGATATACACCTGTACCCGCTTGAAACCAGATTCTCGTTTTTCAGGCGCATTCTGAAACCTTTAAGATACTTGATAAGGCGTCCGACATGTTCCTATCGACCTTGCGTCTAGCGATCTTTTTGCGATTAATCGGAAGTTCCGATACCTAGGGCCGCGATATAAAGGATTTTCGTGCCGGGGCACAAATTTCACCGTTAGCCGACCCAGTTTCCGCATCCGTGTATAGATAGCATCCGGCATCCGAAAAGTGCCGAATTTCATTTCCAATTCTACCCGGCCCTCCATCTCGATTTCTTCGGTACACGACGAGCATCACGAGACATCCACGGGAGACAGGAACACGGAATTCCACGGCCGTTATAATGGCACGGCATCCCTCACTCTCTTCCTCTTTCTCTTTCGCGAGCGCGTCTTGCATTTCCTCCTCTTCCTTCTCCGTCGTCGCGACGCGACGCAATGCAACGCAAACGCAACGCCGCCTTTGATCTTATTTCCTTACGCGGTATAATTAAGTTCATTCCTCCGCGAGATTCTGATATGTTATGGAGCCAAACTCTATTTTAGAAATTCTATATAATTACAACTAGCGGATTTTGAGATCGTTTTTATCTGCTGTTGGAGAACGCTAATTCAACACTTTTTGTTATTTTTTTTTTAGATTCTGACATTTTGCCGAAATTAAAGGAGAGGGACGCTCCTATCTTTCACTACAACTATTATTAATTGATGACGTAAAAATGAGACTGATTTAAGTTAATTGTATTAGTCTAATTATACTTAATCATCTATATCAGCATATATTATATATCCGTATTACTACTACACAGAAAAAAATAGTTTTTAAATCAGGACAAATATATTCAAATCAACACTGCAATCATTGCTTCATGTATAAGCGAGGATATGTAATTTTCTTAATAGAACTTTATATTTTTGTGTTTCAAGAATATTATAATTTAATTGAGTATTATAATTGTCACATAAAAAATACAATATGATTATTTTATGTGTGATGATAATGATTTCTTTTTTTTCCGATTTCTTCTTCTTACCATCAAATAAATAAGGGAAAAACGCTGTAATCGGTCAGGACTGGATCTTGTTTGTCCGAATAATATATTAATTCTTGAGTGACTTTTTACGTACAATTATTTTGCCCTGGCAGACCACGCGCCGTTATAGATATATCCCGTTATATATATTTATATATTTCCCGTAATTTTCGCATATTTGTTTATTCCGAATTTTTTGTGTATAATAAATAAACGTCATCTATTAATCTTTTGGTATCATAATCTTGTTTTTTTTTTTTTTTTTAAGTTGTTAAAATCAATTGTTACTTTTAGTCACCAATTTAACTTACAAATTAGAATGAGATCCAGGTTTATATGATTTTTTTCAAAATAAATCTTTTTTACGTTTGTTGCGATACGTCTTGTGCATCGAGTCTGAAAGAGTGATAGAAGGAGAGAAATCTACGAAGTATATAGATTTCAATTAAAGCGCGATCGTGCTCTCGAAGCGGACGACGCCCGGAGCGGAGGCGCGCGGCGGGGCAAGGGAGCGACGAGTGGGAGTCGAGGAGAGAGAAAGAGAACATATCGACTCTCTTTACATTGCGATTGAATGCGGCCTCGCGGTGTCAGGTACATACCAGGCAGTTAAGCTTTTAGCCTATTTACCATGGCGAATGAACGAACGAACGGTGCAGAAACGAAGCACACCGACACGAAGCGTCGCTTCTCGTCGTCGTCATCGTCATCGCCGTCGTCGTTGTCTTGGGGCTGCCTGGTGTTGCGCAACCAGGTTGCCTGTGTTGGTCGGTTCTCGCTGGCGTTACCACCATCAAGCCGACCGACTCGGCTGACGCGAGAGAGGTTGGATGGAAGTATCCGCACGCCTACATCGCCCCGATCTGCCTGCTTGCCTGCCTGCCTGCTTGCCTGCTTGCCTGCTTGCCGTCCCCCGTATGCGCGAGGGGGCCCGCGCTCTTATAGCAGCTAAAGAGTCATGCCGTGTTCGGATCGCGCGCGTTATTGTTGCCCCAACAACGAGACAACCGCGTGCTCTCTTGGCGTCATAGAGGGCTTGGCAGTCATCCGCCTGGCTAGAGGAGCTACCGCCTACCACTTTCCTCGGGGAGAGCTATCACGAAATTAAATTTTATTACCGTTTAATATTCGGGACCGCTTCATGAAAGACTTGACCCGCGAGGAATAAGCTGAGGAAAACTTTCGTTTCTTAAAGCAGAGTGCCTAAAGTCGTCAACTGTGCAAAAGAGCTGCTATATATAGCGGCTATGCGAATCTTTGAAAAAGAAATATGGTTTCTCCTTTAGTTGAATCCTTCAATTTTTTGCTCTCTTAGTCAAATTAAACAGTATTTCATACGCGACAGATATTATTTTTTAAGTAAATTAAACTAAATTGTCCCAAGCTTGAAAGATAATGCATTTTTGCCCTATGTGTTTCTCTCTTCTCTTACTCTCTCTTTTCTTTACGCGACTGTTTCCAGCGTAAATTCCATCTACCGATCAATCGCTCTCGACGCCTGACGAAACTGGACAGTTATTTCGCCACGGTACGTTTGGTATCTCTCGGTAATCTCTTTTTACTCTTTCGTACGCCTTACAACACAATGAAATTAAAGCGATCTACCGATCCGGATCTTGGATCGTTTAGATCGAGCGACAGAAATTGCGCGCGCGCGCCTTGAGAATTTCTTCGCGTCGCGAGGAACACGAAATGCGTGTCCTGTCCGTCCGCGTATATCTGTGAAAAGCAGTCCCAGCGTCTCGTGCGGAGACTTTAACGCACTGGAACGCGACCTCGATGTCGACGCCGTCGAGTAGCCCCCGGGTACGCCTTCAACCTATTTACAGTGACCGATCGTTAGAGGCGATCCAAATGCGCTACCGCGAGAAACGCCGGCGTCATTAATCGTCGTCGGACCTCGGCTTGTCACGCTGTGCACATAACGCGCTCGCTTTTTGATCGACTACTATCCGTTTTCTGAACGCTCGGCCCGAACGCGGTTCCGACTTTCCTGGAATATTCGATTATTATTTGTCGCGTTTTTTTTACTCCCTAATTATGCAATTTGTCGTTCCGCGTGTATGCAAGACTCATTAATTCGCGAATTAATGGACTGGAGATCGATTTACGATTCTTAGATCTCGAGACGCGTACGGCGGCGTTTCCTTTTCCTTACGTGTAGCATTTCTAAGGCTGACGTTTGTTTATTGCTTCCTTAATCTTCAATCGTGTTATATTGTCACATCTGGTGTGCAAAATTTAGCAATTTCGTACTTAATGGATTATTAGATCTCGAGATGCGTTCAACGCTTTCTCTTCTTTAAATCCAGGCGTTTATTAGGTAACTCTTAAATTTTGAATTTTTGATTATACTATTCTTTTTGATCATAGCAAAATTTAGCCAAATTTAGCAATTTTGTACTTAATGGATTATTAGATCTCGAGATGCGTTCAACGCTTTCTCTTCTTTAAATCCAGGCGTTTAGGTAACTCTTAAATTTTGAATTCTTGATTACTATTCTTTTTGATCATAATTTGTCACCTTAGTAAAAATAATTCATTAATTTTTGAATTAATGCACTGGTTTCAAATTAGAGTCTTAGATCTCAAAATGCATTTAACATTTTACTTTTTATACATATACAGGGTGTTTCAGGTTAGGTCATTAAAACTTCAGGGTCTTATAGGAAATTAAATTTGGAACGAAAAGTTAAACATATAAAAAACGCATTCTTGAAAAATTATAGCTAATAAACTTTGTAAAATCATGTTTTTTGATGATTTTTAAAAATAACCCTTTATTTATTTGAAAAAAGTAACTAAATAAAAAATTGTATAGGTAATTAAATAAATTAAAAACATCAATTTTATTTAATTCTAATAAAGCGTTCAAAAGAAAATAAACTCAAAACAATGAAAAAAAGCAGAAACTTAAAAAAACCATCTTTTGATGGTCTTTGTATAAACACTACACATTCGTAGCGCTCGCTTTAGTGTAACAATTAGAGCTAGTTATTTTTAAAGATCATAAAAAAATGTGATTTTTTAATTTTTATTAGCTATAACTTTTTAACGAAGCGTTTTCGGACCTATGTTTATTATAGGAATTTTTTTGTTCCAAATTTAATTTTCTATAAGACCCTGAAGTTTTATTGACCTGACCTGGAACACTGTATAAGATCTTGAATTAACTCGAATTAATTATGAGATCTTAAATTTAATTCTTGTTCATGTTTTTATTTACTCTTTGATAACGATTAACTTAGTACAACAGTGATAATTATATCATAATAACAATATAATAAATATTGACGCAACATAATTGTATAACGCCATCTTAAGAGATTAAGGAATTTCTCTCACGGTTATTCTTTTCATCGAATAAAAATGACTTTATCAGATTCTCAGGCTGGAAAAGCGAAGGATATAATATCGATTGCTTCATCTCAATTCCGTTATGTCAATATCACGATGATGGTTAGATTTAACAAGGCCGCCGAATGACTGCTCGCGTAATGACGGCTCTTTTAATTAAACACCGAGGAAAAGAAGACAAAACTTGTGCTTTTTTCTTCTCTCGTTTTTCACGCGCCCGTTTGTACATACGAGCGAAAGATGCAGCGTCGCGTCAGACGTCGTTCTTAACGACGCAAGCCGACCGGCCGATATTATCTTTATAACCGATAATTACCGTCGTTCGTTTCGAAAGCGCTCCACCCTCCCGTGTCTCGTGTTTGTTGCGGAGGAACAACACATCGCCGTTTTCGCGGCGTCCTTGCCGCGCCGTGAGGCCCGTTCGGCTCCGCACGCAAACTGGGTCAGGCCGCGCCAGCCCGAGTCCGTTTTCTTTGACGAGCGGAAGTACGTCCAGAAAGCACACCGATTTGCGCAACCGATCAATCGCCCCCCTCGGGCGACGCGCGCCGCGGGACTGAAACGAAACTTGACAGACGCTCAGAGAAAGTCAAAACACCAGGGACTCTATCGTTCACGTTCAAATTACAGGAGAATCTCCATTAACCAAACTAACGGAGAGATGGGAGTATTCTGGCAAATAAAGTTTGTGACAAGACAATCTTCTTGTGAATGAAGTCTTTATTTCTTTTCAAACCTATATAAAAAAATCAATAAAAAATAAAGGACGGTTTTCCGTTCATTTCAGGAAGAAAAGATCCTAAACATACCCTAAACTGCTTCGTTTTCAAAATACAAGTTGTCAAAGACACACGCCCCTGGTAAATCTAAAAATGTTTTATCGGTATTAGAGAATGGTTCTTAATACGTGTAGGGGAGACCGGGGCTATCTGTCTACGGGGGCTATGTGTCCACAGTAGGTACTGCTATCTCAAGTTTTAAGAGACAGATGTCTTTACCATTGTAACAAGTAGTTGAAAAATATCCTACGTAAGATATTTAAATGTTGTTTGTTTTCTTGCGATGCCTCTCGCAGACGCTATGTACGTTAAAAAAAAAGCGAAAACAATTACTCACATTTTTTGACGGTCGAAAAATTTGCTGTGCGACAGTAGTTTAACTCAAATTAAAGTAAGCAATTCATAATATTACCAATTAATATATATTAGGTGTGAGAAGCGTCAAATCTTAATTCCGCATTATCTAAAATTGGCAACATATGTTAAAGACTGAAAAACGTGGTCGGGGCTAACTGTCCTATTTTTGATGGGGCAATGTGTCCACAATTCAATGTGTGACAAATTGTTCTTTTATAAATAGATAATGGTGCGTAACTACAAATGAAAGACTTTCCTTAAGACGGATAAGGTAGACATATATATAATAAAATTATATTTAGAGCGATATTAAAAAAATAAAAATTGAGCAAGAATCTTTTTGTAAAAACAGCGTTAAACTTTGGATTAAATGTTCGGGCTCTCACTCGTTAGTGTAAAAAAGTGACCTACGAGCCACTATTTGATCCTGCGATTCAAGAATCGTCACCGAATTTTTATTTTAAAAATACACATCAAGTTAAATATATGAGTTTGTCTTAAATTATTGAGTATTTTCTATTTCAAACGCTACCGAGGATAAAGTAAAAGCTCCAAATAAAAAAAAAAAGATTAAAAATTGAGGGGACAAAAGAAACTCATCACATTGATTTTGCAACAGACTCAAAATCAGTTTGACGCCACCGTATATAAAGAAAAGTCAGCTCTATACGCAGGAAACTTGTCAAAAAATCTACACAAAGTACCTACTACTTCTCTGACTCCAATGATTAGACAGTTTTTTAAATATTATATATTAATAGATAATAAATAATATTATAAATAAGTATAAAAATTAATATAAATAATGTGTTTTGTATTATGTGGACAGATAGCTCCGCATACGCTTGACTTGTCCACTTAAAAAATTTGCCTCAATTCTAATTATGTTTTTTTTTAATAGCAAGGTTGAAAGGTTATACTTATATTATTAAAATTTTAGCCAAATATCTTTATTAGTTTTTTAGTAAACTTGAAAAAAGCGTATAAAGTGTGGACATATAGCCCCGGTCTCCCCTACGCATACCAAATTTGAATAAAATATCATTAAACGTTTCCTTATAGATTTTCAACATTTTCAAATTTTTTTTCACAATTTTAATTCCTGTATTTTGAAAATGAAGCAGTTTAGAGCACATGTTTATAGGACCTTTTTCTCCCTAAAAATAAGCCACGGAATATTCCCTTCAATTTTTTGTACTTACTTAGGAAACACCCTGTATATAGTTGTGTTTATCAAATAATTAAAAAAGCATATATCTTCCCTAAATAAAATTTTACAAAATATATTATACAAAGTATATTATTTATACATTTATTTTTATACTTTTATATGAAAAGTTGAGTTTTCTTTTCTCGACAAAAAGAATCATTTAATTGCACGAAAAAGTTGCGCTCGATAAAACGAGTTTCTTTTTTAATCTGCTCCTGACGGACAAGTTTATCAGCGATGATAACCATGTCTGATTCGGCACAGGGGAAACCACATCGTCAGTCGAGCTATCGACATCTGCAACCAACGCAGCGGTGTCACGACAGTCGCGTTAATCGCGCGACTCCGCTGTGTCTCGATTCCGCTCCATTGGTTATGCATTAGCTTAGCTTTTTGTCTGCCGGCGCTGTCGAAATGCGAGTTCAAAGGCCACGCGGTATAAGGCTCGTGATCTTGCGGTTCCTGCCGTCACTGCTCGTGCGATTAAGTGGCATAATTGGGTTATACAATGCGGCTATAAATAAGCCAAGCACACACACATTCATGTCTTTTATTTAAAATCCTAAAAATCTATTAACGTAAAAATATTCTAATCTAATAAAAATTAGATAGACACTGTCAAATTTGACAGTGTTAAACTTTAGAAATTTTTTAAATCTCCTAATTTAATTCATATATAGAATTATTTAATTATTATTTTAATGATAATATAAATATATATAGATTCTTGGGATATTTTCAAAATTAGACCGTTACGTGTGCTAATCTATCGTAAAATAAATTGAAAAACTTTGAGGCCGAGATCGGGGATACTTGAAAGCGTCGAAACCGCGCGGTTTTTGTCGCTCATCATCAAAACGGTATCGTCCGGACGACCTCGTTAATTGCCGATGCTAATTAAGATGTGCACAATTCTAAGCGCGCCTCGCGCTAATAAGTACACCGTGTAGTAACGCGCGGTGACATCGTCATTAAGTTGCACCCAGCAGCGTGTGTATTCGTGTACGTGCTGTATTCGCGGCACGTTCGCGATTTTGCATTAACTCTGACAACCGAGACGAAGTACGAGGGCTTTCCGCGGCGGTTCCGCGTCTTTTTGCGTGGATAATCACGTCTTCGATTCCGCGCGGTGCAATATTATTAGCTCAAGATGCAGCGGAACAAAAATATTTTATACATTGTTGCGTACAGACGTGGCGTGTAATTTTATACAACGCGTATAGCCAAACGAAAGAACATTAGCTCGGATCGGAAAAAATTTAATTTCAAGTAAAAGAATTTTAAAAATACATATAGGAGTTATTTAGTAATAGGAGTAATAGGAGTAACGAGAGTAATGAAATAAGTTAAAAAAAAAAAAAAAAATTAATTCTACGGTACTTCTTGTGGGTGTCGTGCTTCTTGAACGTTGCGTTATTTTGCCTAGGAATGTGTTTTCCTGATGGATATTTACTGATAGTGCGTGAAACTATTCACGGGAGACAACACATAGATTATGCAAAACTTTTTAACAATATACATATATGTCTTCTTAAAGATTCCAGAATATATTTTGTTATATATTTAAAAATGTTTCTTGTATTTTTGAATTTCCAATTGTTGCAACTTTCCGAATTGCTTAGTTTCAAATTTTTGAAACTTTTATATTTTTCGAAACACTGGGTGACTAGCTTTTCGAGGATACTGGGTCAGTATACTCGACGAGGCTGCATTTTCTTCTCAACCTCCGCAATGGTCCGCCTTTGTAATGGTCTAAACCGCTCTTATCCGGTGTTCTAATTACACCCTTAATTACACGTGCACGCCAAGGAGTCTTTTCATGGCACGGTGGAGTCTGTTCACCGGCATGAAGTCATTTCCTCACAAAGCTGTGAAATTTATTAAAGACAAGAAAAGGAGAACTCACAAAGTTCCAGAAATCTCATAACACATTTACAATAAAATCGGAAAATAATATTTATATAGATATATGATTTAAGATAAATTTAAAACGATCGAATTTGATTGAAACAAGATCATAAAAATGGCTTCTCATTCTGAAAAATCTGAAAAACATTATTGAATTTTTTTCATATATTTTTCATACACATTTCATACTTTATTTTCTCACTGATATAGCGATGTTTTATGCATAATCAGATAGAATACTTTTCACTCATCATCTTTTTCTCTTCCAGGGAACCTTTGCCGTAGTGCATTCGTCGACATTGGAATTTCGCGGTGAGTCTGCATCATATTTTCTCTCTTACGTTCTTATTCGTAGCGAACAAAGGTCATTATTTTTTTTTGTTACATACGTATATTTATTTTTATAAATTATTCGAAAATCTAAGAAAAAAATTTGTAATACGTGTATCAAGATGTGCCGACGTTATTCGCACCTGTTAGCGTGCAAGTAGATCCCCTCGATCCTGCACCTATGTCGAAACGACCGCTACGGCGCAGCAACTCTGTAGAAATTTCTCTCTGGCAGCGGTTGCAAACCTGCCCTCGGCTACGACGCCGGGCTCTAAGCTCGCTTCTGCAATCGCCTCGGCTAACTGCCTGCGACTCTCCGCGTTATGCATCATCTCGCGTTTTCCAGCTGGTAATTATCGTACCACTGCCATCCCGAGGCCTTAGCCTGCTTCTTCAGCCCGCTTCCTCCGACTCGAAAATTCTGGCGAAATACATAGACTCTCGTTGATCTCTCAACCGAGTAATAAGTAAGATGTAGGTATATCAGGAGTTACCGAAGATCTTTCACATTACAGACTTTTTGATCGATTTAGGATCGATCTTTCTTCGACGTAAACATCGTACCAACCGCGGATTTATGAATTGCTTAATCGTTCTTTATAGAAACTCATGAATGGGTAACCATCTTCATAACATGACACGATTATTTTTTTTTTTTATTATTTCTTTTTCTGCGATAAATAATTAGCTTTAAAATTCCACCTTTCTACATTATATTTGTACAATAAATTTGAAATTTATTTCGAGATTATTCTCCTCTCGGTCAATTTCAAATGGATTTAATAGAGTCCGTTGTAATAGAGTCTTAATTAACAGTTACAAAGATAAAGTTACAGAGTCAAAAATTAGGTAAGTACGTTAAACAATGATCAAATTTACCCTAAAAACTATGATTGAAAGAACATCCGGTGATTCTGGGACACCATGTATAACGCAACGGATAGGTGCACCTCGCTATAGGTGAACCACTCGACTATCAACCTGGCAAATGTCAGAGTATCCTGCCGTCGTCGTCGGAACCTGTCCTGCACTCGTGCAGGCTAAGTGCGCGCGCGGGCGCGGGGAAATATTAGACCTCGCGAAACCCGCGGCTAAGTGCAACGTGTAGATTACAGCAACGCGGTGCATAATTCAGAGAGTCGTGTAGAATCTATGTTGAATATATCTGGAAATAATATGTGTTTGATTGCCGCTTAACCTACAATTTAATGGAAATTAAAATTGAAGAAAAATCCGGACTTAGGAAATTTCAAAAGGGATTAAATTTTTTTACACGATTTAATAAAATTGAGAAAAACTCGGAAATTCCTGAATTAGAACGCAGAATCTAAAGTTTAGTTTAAAACAAGTTTAAAATACATTATTTAATTTGATAAGATTTATAATGTAACAAGTTAAATTATCTAATACGATGTACACACAACTTGAACAAATAGAACATACAATTTATAGAATGGAATTGAAATTAATTCTGAAGAGGAAGCTATATTTATCAAGTATTATTTATCATGATAAATCGATAATTCATCAGCAAATGGATGGAGCAGATTTTGCCTCGATTAAGCGAACGACTTCGTCATCGCGAGAGGAATTTGTTTACGCGCGTGTACGTGCGCTTGCGATTTAAAATTCGACCATGCGTTTCGCAACGAGGTAAATAAGCGTAATTACGAGGTTTAAGGTTTTTGCGAAGTCGACTTCTCTTTTTCTCTTTCTCCCTCCTTCTCTCCCTCTCTCTCTCTCTCTCTCTCTCTCTCTCCGCTTTTTTCATTAATTTCGTGCTTAATCTGTCTCGCGGAGACGTTCCTCTCGCGCTTGTATCGCAATATCAATAAGCAAGCAAGCAGTAACGGAAAGAAACGAGAGTAAGAAATCGATTTTTTTTTCTCCCATCCATCCAGAACATATACATGTGCATTCGCCATTAACATTCCGATAGAAAGCGGTGACTCATTGCTGCCCATGGTGTATTTTAAGAGCGTCTAGAAACTGATGAAAGTCATTCAGTGACAACTTCGTTCTATAATTTAGAGCCCGATCGTGATTCCGAGAGCATATTTACGAGACCGCTTACCGAAAATCTCAAGTTCTCTATAAGAGATCGATAATCGAAAGTATCTTTCAGTTATTCGCTGTTATTAAAAACTATACAAGCTGCAACCGAAAAAACAGCATGACTAATTTCTCAATTTTAAACTTGATTCTTTTGAATAGCTAAAAATACTTCCCGTACAAAAATATGACAATATAGAGAATCCTCTATATAATTTAATTTGTTTTTATTTTTTTTTCATGTAGAATCGCATCTCCTTTTGATACGCAAAAGAAATTGATATCTCCAATAACGGAGCATGAGAGACGACTGAACTATCTATCTCCGAAAATCAATGGCTCGATCTCTCGCTGCTCGTGACGTTACGTCGCTATCGAGAGGTCGGCGATGTGATCGATAACATTCAAATCAAGCTCAAAATCAGTTAACGTTCAGAAATATTTTGTGTCATGTACGGGGGCTTGATCGATTGATTTAATCCGCCGCAATCCTATAAACATTAATTTTTTTGCTCTGTGCGGCCAATCATCGAGGACTAGGATCGTCAAGGAGAGAAATTCAACGGGCTCTCCTCGTCGTACGACGTATTTTATGGCGATGACCTCACTGTGTCCTTCCACTGTCTTCCTCCGGGCATCGCCAGCAAAAAGGACTATTAATAATTTGGTTTGCTTTCTCATTCTGCTCAATGAAACGTGCAAAGTATTTGATAATTGACAATGTCATCGGAAAAGAAACAGTTATATATGTAAATTTTACGTTATTTATTATATAATAATGTTTTGTATAATATTTATAAATTATCATTAATTTTATAATTTATATTATATTATCTTCAGTCTTAGCAGGTATCATAAATTTCGTTTAATTTTGTGTTCGCGAACTTATATTTGATAGTCTTTATCTATATGGTTTTATTCTTAACCCTCAATTAGCACACATATGCTAATTCGCACCACTTTTTTTTTGTTCAGCACTTTATATATTTCAATTTTCCATATAAAAATCATTTCTTTTTCCTAAAATAAAATGCACTACTCGATTGCCAGGGAAATTTTACATAAATTTTTATTAAAAATGACTGAGATACGACAGTTAAAAGTTGTCAAAATGAAAATCTCAAATCGCACTAGTGTGGCATTTGAGGTAGCCCAACCGAAGTGTGCTAATTGAGGGTTAAAAAATTATCAAAATTAAAATATTGACTAGGAAATCATATTAAACGTATCATTCAGATATAAGATTTTATTATCACTATTATTAATTGCAGTAATGACTTTTATGTCACGACGTCTGACAGACGTTGATAATTCTACATAGTAAAAAATTTTGTGTAGAATTTAACACATTTCACATGAACCAATTTATCCATTCTAATTTTTATGTTATATTTAACAGAAGGCAAATATGTATATAAATAACGCAAGTAATATGTAAAAAATTAACACAAAATTGTAATATGGAAGCAAAGTTAATGTTAAATTAACATATTTATAATGTTAAATTTAATTAGAATAATGTTATTTTTTCTTCTCTTTTTCTCACAGGAAACAGAAAACGATATCTTATTTTATAATATATGTATGGCATATAAAAAACATGTCGATGGAAACTTTTTATAGAGAGGAAAGTAACATATGTCACAAAGAATTCGTGCATTTACATATAAGTTGTGCTATTTTAACTCTTATTTTAATTCTACATTATTAGAAACGATGAATTAACTTAAAGCAGAAATTCAAAATAACACAATGACAATATGTTACATTAACATAAGTGTATGTAAAAAATTTAGCAAAAAAGTTCTACACAGGTAGATTTTAACACAAATACCAAATGTTTTTTAGTGTAGTTTTACTATTTACTGAAATTGATTCACTTACAATTAGAAATGAAAAATTATTCCTACTACTGGTGATGATTAGAAGAAAAATTTAATTTTATTTTACATAATTTTTCTAAATTCTATATTACTTTTCTGATGGAAGACTTAGAAACAATGTAACAATGCATCTAAAACGCGCGCGTTTTAAAATGACGTTATAATCTAAAGGTGACTCTCTCTCAATCGAGAGAATACTTTGTATAGCCTACGTCGTGCACGATAGTCACGTGGATTACAAAAGCGTCGGTGTTATTATGCGTCGCGACGCGACCCAGCGCGTCCCAGATATCCCCCGCTCGCGTAAAGCGGCGATTTCGACGAAGCCGAAGGAGGAGACTTCAACGCCGGCGTACACGCGATCCCACGCTCGCAGATGCGTATCTCCGCGCCTGCCTTCTCGATCTTGCCTTTGTTTTGGCCCGTTCGCGTTGTGTTTCCTGCCGTTTTCTATTTCGCGGCCCCTGCCATATTCCGTAAGCTCAATTATTATTATTATTATTATTTTTTTATTATTATAATCAATTACCGTTGGAGCACAAAACCATTTTGGTATTAACCATTTTTGAGACAGAATATGAGGAAATTGCCCTAATTGCATTGAATGCAAAAGCGCTGTGATTTGCTGTGTTTGGAAAATCAAGGAAATTATAAACCATTACTTTTTTAATTTTAACATTTAATTTCTTGTTTTTTTTTAAATCCGTCAGATCACAGCTGATTTAAGTTTTAAACGTTATGTCATTAATTTCTTAAATTACAAGATTTGCATATTAAAATTGTTTTAAACATATGAAAAATTAAATCTATAGGAAATAGAGAATGTTTAATACAGAAATTCAAAAATATTTATAAAATTTGGCAGCTAGTGGTTTATTTGACTGAAACAATTCAAATTTATTTTTTATATATAAATTTAATTTAAATGTTATTTAACTTTTAATAAATTAATTAAATTCTTTGTATAATTTAGCTTTAGCTCGATTGATTTTATGTTTGTGACAAAGTCCACGTTTATGGGGTTCTAAATTAAGATCAAAATAGCGAGGAATGTAAGCCCGCGGATTTCGCCGGCGCCAGAAATAGCGGTTACGACGCTTTTAGACGCACTTTTATTTGGCGACTACATGTCCAGCGTGTTTATGCTCGTAGATAAAGAAGGGGGGCGGTCGCGTCTTTGTCCCGCGGCGCGTTTTCTCGAAAAAAACAAGCGCTGTTTCTGGACACTCCTCACCCGGTGTGCCAGACCGGAGTCAAAACGATCAAAATTCCACGCACGGTTTCCCCGGACGAAAATAACAGATTCATCCAAATTCCATGAGCGACAAACGACGAGAGGCAAATCCCCTCATCTTTTTTTCTGTAGTCCTGCCGTAAGAATGCCTCTAAAGCAAAATAAAAATCGCTCTTAGAATCGAATCCGGCGACTCCGACCGGCTCATTAGGCATTTTTTTTTTTTCAGAAACTCCATTCGGGCTCTTGCAAAATGAGTTATTCTCTGTTCGAGGGGATATAAAAGCAAAGCAAATATATATATATATATTTTTGCATTTATATATATATATGTCTATTTAAATTTAAATTACATTTGAGTCATTCGAAACTAAAAGAGTTTTATTTCACAAATTTAACGAAATCTTAGAGAAATATTTAATATAATATCTCATAAAATAAATATCTATATAATAAAAAGACAAAATTTTAGGGGATGCTGGAGCCGTCTGTTTTACCGCCATTTTTTGTCGTCACGTAGCGTTGTATTAATTTGACAGAATTAAAAATCCTTCTCCAGAATTGCAGTACATACATTAATGATTCGGGGGAACTCCGATTTTATATAGAAAACGAGAAAAAATTACGGAAGTACAGATTTTCTTATTCTACTTTTATCCCAATATGGCGTCTCGAGTTGCGGCGAGCTGTCAGCTCGTCACAATGTATTTCATATAACAGATATACCATTGGTGCGAACGCGAAAACAAGTTCTCCCGAATTGCACAACTAGAAAAACATCGATAAACCCTCCAAATCAAGATTTGGAAGCGTAATATATAAAAGTATATTGTCGATGTGCATCGTGCGTATGTGTGCGTGCAATGTAGCGTGCTATCTTTGTTTATATCTTTGTCTATACAAGGACAGATATAGTCGATAACATAGAAAATGGTAATTTTGTCGGTTATACAGACGGCTCCAGCATCACCTTAAGGGGATGCTGGAGTGACGGCCGAACTTCCTCGGTGTCGATAATGTCAACATTTCTAATTTTGTTTTCTCTATATCTGTCTTTGTCTAACGAAATGACATCTGTCCTTTGTTCGATTGCTGCGCCATCTCTCGCTACACGCAATACTACTCCGCACGCATACATACATATGAGATTTTCAGGCAAATTTTTCTCTTATACTAAAGTTTCTCATTTCTGAAAGCACAACATTGTTTTTTTTTGTAATTCCGAGGGTGCTGTATGCTTATTTTATACGTACAAAGTCTAAATTTTTATGTGCAGCAAATGTTGTCACGAGTCGAACTATAATTTTTCTATTTTTTTTCGTTTTTGATGTAAAATCGACTGTAGCACCCTTTGTTTTTGTGCGTACTTTAATTCTGTAAAAAAGTTTTTTTAATTCCGTAAAGCCAATTCAAAGTTTAGCCTGCTATATAAAAAAAATGTCGGTAATTCTTGCCACTCCAGCAGCCCCTTAACGGCTGACTTTTTTGTAAGAGTTTAACACACGACTCATGGTGGATTAAAGTTAGCAGGTATCAAATTTATGAAATTGTGAAAAAAATTGTTTTTACAATTTTCCTGCCCTCTAAACTACCTCTACATACAAAAGCCATCCATAAACGTAAAGACGTTGTAATCTAATTTCCCATTATTTTATCCTGATCTAAATTGTAGAAAAAATACTCCCCCCAGAACATGCAGGTATATTATAAAAACCTTACAGACTATTACTACGCTTATATATAAACCACCCTTACCTATTGAATAAAACATCCCCGTAGTTCAGAAATGTTACAAGTCGAAAATCTGGCTTACATTATTCTCAAATGAGAAAAATTTCACTAGGACATGGAAATCACCTCCAAGCCATCTCGTTGAAGATTAGCCACCCCCAAGCCACTCCTTTGAAAAAGATGATAGAATGACTATTCTAAACGCCCATAAAGACTGATGTTTTTTGGCGTATTATCACTGTTACTTTTCTCTTTTTTGTACATAATTTTGGCTTTATTTCAAAACCTATACATAAACTGAAGGTAAACAAAAAAATATTTGCCTACACTTTGTGCTCATTTTTTTGTAATTGTGGCTATTTGACGGGGTGTGTCGCTGAAGGCTTGCTACCCTCAGGTTCAGCAATTTTTTTGTATTTAGAGCTTATCTTTCTTTTTATAAAATGAGATTTTAATGAAGTCAATTGATTTTTATGGCAAATATAATTTTTTATAGTAGGTGGGCCACTGGTTGAAGAGTTAATATAACGTCTTTCTCTCAAACAAAACTTTCTATTTCTGAGCAAAATTTTTATCAACTTTTATAATAAAATATTGTTTCCATATATAAACATTGTTTCATTGTTATTTCATCATTAGTTGATGGTTACCCGGGGCTTCGCCCGGACGTCTTTTTTTTTTAAACGACATTATTTGTGTTATTACATTTGTGTTCTAGTTAATCTTATCCACCAATGTATGATTTATAAACACATATTTTTAATAACTTTCCACGTCACCTATGAGGTACTATATATTATTAACGCGTTTTTTAGTGGTATCCCCAGTATTTTAAATTCTTTAAAAGAGTCGTACTTAGTAACTTTTCCTGTTCAGATTTTCCTAATCAACCAAATCTTAAAGATTTATATATGAAATAGAGGTAGAAAGGACTGAAGAACATAATAGAATTATAAATAGCCCGATATCTCAAAGCGGAAATTAAAGCAACCACGGACATTTATCAAAAGATTAAAAAATTTATAAAGAAAGAACTCTTTTACCGATCCTCGCTAAATTTAATAATAACCTTCCTTAAATGATACTCTATCCATCAAATAACTTATACATTTTTCAGGCAGAAATCGGTACCCCCTTCACTGATCCTCGCCAAATTCAAAACAACCTTCCTTTAATGATACTCTATATAAGATGACATGTATGACTTATACACTTTTTAGGAAAAAATCGGCAACTTTTTCACCGATTCTCGCCAAATTCAATACCAACCTATACCTTTAATGATACTCCATCCATAAAAAAAAATTTAGTTCAATATCTCAAAATTTGCGGAAATTAAAGCAATCACGTAGATTTTTTTTAGACAGAAATCGGTAATCTCTTTATTATTATCTATCATCCATAACCAAATTTAAAGAGAGAGAAATAAATAAATAGATTATACAAAGATACATTATGCTACTGTTAAACATAACTAATTAATGAATGGAAATATTTGTATCATATAAAGAAATCGAAATCTTTTATTTAAATTTAGTTTGAAAGTAAAAATTAATTAATTAAATTTCATTTACTTCTTTGAAATTCATCTCTTTCATCGGAGTGAAGGTGCAAATCTTTCATATTCAGCAGTATTTTAAATTGACATGTAATACGTAAAGCAACAGAAATTAATTAATTTAAAATAGATATTGCCGTTTTGTAAGTTGATATATATAATGTTGGATAATAATCGGACACAGAACGTACAATAGTGCTTCTTTATTTACGACACACAATAGCGTAGAGAACAGAAAATGTATATAATGTATCAAAAAGGGCGGGCGTCTCCAACCGAACTTAACGAACGAATAGCCATGAAATGAGTGTATAAGTGAACCGCGTATAGTTCTACCGAGACGCCATCTGAGCCAATAAGAAACGTCTAGTGAATAATAGTTACAATGAAAAGAAGGCGGTAGAATTGAATTTCTAACACTCTCCCTCAATTTTACAGTCCTTCGTTATTAATGTCCTTTAACCCAAGTCCGCGAACACAAAATTCGTGTTTTCCTCTTGGTAGTTTTTTTTGGTAAGTACATCTGCCACCATCTCTTCTGTAGGTAGATATTCGAGTTTTACGGGATGTTCATTTAATACTTCTCGAATAAAATGATGACGAATGTCGATGTGTTTGGATCTTCCGTGGTAGACGGGGTTGTGCGCCAGTTCCCTGGCTCCTTGATTGTCGTTATACAAATTGACATTCGTTAGCTTTTCCAAACCAAGCTCCTTTAAAAAATTGATGAGGTACACAGCCTCCTTGGCTGCATCAGTTAGCCCCATATATTCAGCCTCGGTCGAAGAAAGCGCGACTGTCCTCTGCTTTCGGGATTCCCAGAAAATAGCGCCTCCAGCAAGAATAAAGGCTGTTCCAGTATACGAGCGCCTGTCCATCGCACAATTGCTCCAATCGGCATCCACGTATCCAGTGAGACCTTTGTTTGTACGTTCGAAACACAGAGCCAAATTGATGGTGTTCTTCAGGTACCTAAGCACATGCTTAGCTGCTGTCCAGTGTTTCTTCTCGTGACAAGAATTAAATTGGCTTAACACGCTGACTGCATGAGCGATGTCGGGCCTAGTACCTAGGGCTAGGTACATCAAACTGCCTACCAGTTCCCTGTATAGCACTAAATCATCGCCGTATTCCGGATCTCCTGCCGTCAACTTGATGTTACTGTCTAGTGGAGTATTTGATGTTTTGCAATCGGCCATTCCGAACCTGAAAAGCAAATCTTTGATATAACCAGCCTGAGAAAGATGAGTACTCTCCCTGCTCTTGATGATTTCTATTCCTAAGCAGTATTTAGCTTCCCCGAGGTCCTTGACCGCAAAACGGCTCTTTAGTATCTCGATAATCCTGTTGGTCGTTTTGGTGCCTTTTGAAGCCATCAGTATATTGTCAACATAAACAAGTAAGAAAAATGTTCCATCATCGTTTACATACACGCAGGGATCTGCGTTCGTGGGAGAGAGTCCAGCTTTCTTCAATGTTTCGTCAAGCTTTAAATACCACCGACGTCCGGCCTGGCGTAGTCCATATAACGCTTTTAGAAGGAGGCAAACCATATGTTTTTGACGAAGTTGCGAGAGCATAGTTTTGGCTCTATCATGTAGATGTTCTGCCGACTTTTCCCGCGTGATTCTTTCTAGCATTTCCTCTAGATACTCTGGTGGCTCCATGTAAACTACGGTGTCCATGTCGCCGTGTAGGTATGCTGCAGTAATGTCCAATTGTGATATTGACATTCCGAGCTCAACTGATAAAGCGACTAACAGCCTGAGCGATCCGAGTCTGGCTACAGGAGCGAAAGTGTCTTGAAAATCGAGTCCAGGGCGTTGAGAGAACCCTTTCGCGACAACTCTGGCCTTTCTTTTCTCTAACTTTCCATCTGCTCCGTACTTGTTTCTCAGAATCGTTCTGCAACCGACGACATTGCCATCCTTAGGTCTCTCCACTAGTTCCCATGTATCATTAGCCACGAGACTTTTAATTTCATCGTAAATGGCGTCCTTCCACTCCGCTGCATCTGGACCTGTAGTAGCCTCAGAGATGGAAATTTCACCTGCAAATAAAGCGTACATAGAATCTTGCCATTCAATGTCATCGTCAGATGATGACTCGACAACTATAGGTGCTGGCACTCTTTGTTGTCTGCTTCTCAAATCGTATTCCTTGCTTGGAGGGTCAGGTTTTCTATTTGTCGCTCCCTTCGGCCTTCCTGGTCCTCGTCTAGCGGGCGTTGCGGTACTATTATCATCTTCTGCGTCAACCTGGTCGTTGTCTTCAATGGTTCGGTCGTTTCCGAATTGTATGGCCATTGGATCGTTGTTGGATCCGACTGCCGCTTCACCTTGCCCCTCGAATGTCATTAGATCATCCACGACCTTAAATCGCCCATTCTTCGTTTCCTCGGTGATTATGTCCTCACACGATTCTTTCACGTTAAATTCGTTGAAGAATTTAACATCCCTAGAGATGTGGATTTTTTGGTTCTTTGGGCTCCACACTCTGTAAGCTTTTGCTACCTCAGAGTATCCAACGAAGATGCCTTCTAAGCCACGGACATCAAACTTGCCTTTGTTTGGAGACTTGTCCAGAATGAACGCTTTGCATCCAAATGTCCGCAGATGACTAATGTTCGGGCGTCTGCCGGTCCATTTTTCGAATGGGGTTCCAGAATGAAGACTTTTTGTAATACAGCGATTCCTAATATAATTTGCAGTTGCGATCGCTTCGGCCCAAAAGGAAGGTGAAAGTCCTGATTGAATCATCATGCATCGTGCTGCCTCGACTAGAGTTCGATTTCTTCGTTCAGCAACACCATTTTGCTCAGGTGTGTGAGCTACTGTCAGTCGGCGCCGAATTCCGTGTTCCTTAAACAATTTGTCCAGAGTAGAGTTGCAATACTCCTTGCCGTTATCTGATTGGACTGCCTTGATTTTTCGTCCAGTTTGATTTTCGGCTAGCTTCTTAAATTCCTTGAACTTTTCAGCGACCTCTCCTTTGTTTCGCATGAAGTATACCTCACACCAGCGGGTATGGTCGTCTATAAAAGTGACAAAATAGCGTGCACCGCCCTGTGACTCCGTTCGCATCGGTCCACATACGTCAGTGTGTATAATGTCGAGTGCACCTGAAGCTCTCTGACCTCTAACCGGAAATGGGGAACTTGACAATTTTCCTGCAGCGCATATTTTACAATCAGTCATCGACGATCCAGCGTTGAGTTTTATGCCATTAACCGCTTGAGATTTCCACATCAGATTTACGTCATTTGCGTTGAGGTGCCCTAGTCGTTCGTGCCACGTCATAATTTGTGATCGTTCATCCTTAACTGCCACGCACGCTTCAGTAGTGAAACTTTCCTGAAGATAAAACAAATTGTTTACGCGTTTGGCTATCATTTTTGCGTTACCTTGAAGATCCTGAACGATGGCACAATCCTTGGTGAAGAGAACTTGATGCTGATTGTCGACTATTTTGGCCACAGACAGAAGATTGGTTCTCAAGTCAGGAACGTACAGTGTATCCTTCAATCTTATGTTCATCTCCTCGTCATCAACCGCGGTTGTGATTTTGATGTTTCCCATTGCCTTAATCTTAGTAGTAGTGTTGTTTGCGAGTTTTAGTCCACTAGAAATATTTTTAGTGTTCTCGAAGAGTTTCTTGTCGCCGCACAAGTGCGAAGTGCAGCCGCTGTCCAGACACCATTTCGTTGATACTTTATCATTATTTACTAAAAGCGTTGTCTCGGTCGCATGACTTGATTTTTTATCTATGTTGGTCTTCTTCGAGAAGCAATTCGCAGCCTTATGTCCGAGTTTCTTGCAATAATTGCATCTTATCCGTGCATATGTGAGCGATGATGTATTTTTATTGGCATTGTTATTCACCGGCTTATTTTTAGAGACGCTAGGTTGTTGCTTACCCTGATGCTTTACAAACAAGGCAACCAAATCCATCGTCGAGCGATTTTTGTTTTCGTGCTTCGCTTTCCTCGATTATCTTGATTTTTAATGTCTCGGCATCGGGCAAATCATCGCGTGACTCTATTGCACATCTGAATGTATCGAAGCTGTTAGGGAGGCTATATAATATAATAATTGCGAGCATGTCACCATTTATTTCAACGTTCATCGCTTGTAGCTTATCGACTGCGTCAAGAAGATCGTTTAGATGATCTTATACGTCGCCACTCTCTGGCATTTTGTGTAACATAAGACGTTTTAGAAGAGTTGCCTTACGTGCGGGTCCCTTGGATGCGTAGATAGATTCTAATTTATCCCAGACGTCTTTAGATGTCTCGCAACCACGTATTTGCTTGAGCTCCGATGGATTAATCAATAGGATGAGATCTGATTTGGCCTTACGATCTTCGATAATCCATGAATCGTGTGCTGCTTGCGAAGCCGCTCGTGTAGCCGGGTCCGTTGAAACCACTGGTTTCGGTTTTTCTCCTGAGACGTATCCCCATGTATCATTCTTTACTAACAAGGCCTCCGCCTGAATTCTCCACGTGTCGTAATTATCTCTGGAAAGCAACTCCAGGCGAGTAGAATTAATAAAGTTGTGTGACATGGCTTTCTATATGTACGCACCGTCTCGAGGTTAGGTTCGCTATCCGAAATTTGCAATCCAAGTACGTTCGTATTCTACGATAATTCGCAGTGTCTCAATATTCTGGGTGTCCTGGGCCCATAACCTGTTGGATAATAATCGGACACAGAACGTACAATAGTGCTTCTTTATTTACGACACACAATAGCGTGGAGAACAGAAAATGTATATGTATAATGTATCAAAAAGGGCGGGCGTCTTCAACCGAACTTAACGAACAAATAGCCATGAAATGAGTGTATAAGTGAACCGCGTATAGTTCTACCGAGACGCCATCCGAGCCAATAAGAAACGTCTAGTGAATAATAGTTACAATGAAACAAGGCGGTAGAATTGAATTTCTAACATATAATGCGTGAAAATAGCAACTTAATTTGTTTTTTTTAATTGAAAATCAAAGATCAAATTTTTAAAAACAAGTTTCATAGATGTGAACAGTTTATTAAGCATTAAATCGAAGAACATTCTCCTATAAAGAGAGTTGGATAATGTTCAAACTTTCTCTAAATTTTTTTAAATAGAAAATTATTAAAAGATGAATGTTATTGAATTTGGAAACGATCATTGAAAAGATTAGGCTTGCCCATATTATTTAATGAAGTTTCCGAAAATTTAAAAATGCTATAACGTTCAAACATACACCACCCGTAAGTAAATAAAGTATTATTAAAAGAAAACACCGGTAATTCTAAATAAGTTATTAGGGAGTTTTTGGAATATACCGTCTTTCAGGTACCGTCCTTCCTTAAATGATACTCTATCCATCAAATAACTTATACATTTTTCAGGCAGAAATCGGTACCCCCTTCACTGATCCTCGTCAAATTCAAAACAACCTTCTTTTAATGATACTCTATATAAGATGACATGTATAACTTATACACTTTTTAGGCAAAATCAGCAACCTTTTCACCGATTCCCGCCTAATTCAATACCAACCTACTTTTAATGATACTCCATCCATAAAAAAAATTTAGCTCGATATCTCAAAATTTGCGGAAATTAGATATTAGAGCAATCACGTAGATTTTTTTAGACAGAAATCGATAACCCCTTTATTATTAGCAATTTTTTGAATTATATTATATTCCTCAGTTTTTTCTACCCCTATTTCATATATAATACTTTAAGATTTGGTTTTTAGTTTTTAAATTAATAACGTTCAAACATACACACCACCCGTAAGATTTTTATATATTAGTAGAGGAAAGTTCCCTATATTATGAGATACCACGTACATCTATTTTGTGTGATTATCGGAAGTCTATGGGCAGAATTGAAAAATGTAGTAGGTCATTTTGAACGGAATTTAATAAGCTTTAAGATGCTGAAGTGTAAAATCTAATTTAAATATTAATTTTTATAAAAATTAGAAAAAAAAATGTAAAAAATGAGCTTCATGCAAAATCGAAAAAGTGTCCTCCTAATATGAGATACCCCGAGAAATCGCAAATAAAGTGCAAAATACATTGGTATTGCAATTTGAAAACATTATTTAATGTCTTTGAAATACAAATGTAATGGAGAAGCTTATAATCGCAAACCTATTTATACTCAATATTTCCAGCGCAGCCAGTGTGCGCTCAACATGAGCATGCGATCACCATCAGCACACTTTTATAAGTTTGTATGAATCTTCTCATAACTTTAACACAGTATTTTCCCTTTTTTTATTACTGTACAATAACTTTAATACTCTAGCAACATATCGTCACCCTGAATATCTCATATTACGGACACCACGCCTTGCGGTTTCGCGCGCGCGTGATCACCAAATCTATCCTCTACGATTAAGCAACTCAACATATCCTGTATTTTCCTATTAATACGACCTTACTCTATCGCTGCATATAGAACTCATTGTTAAATATTTATTTATTATATAATAAACAAGGTTCAAAGTCTTACTTTCATAGAACTTGACAACATCCAAATTCACAATTTCGATATTTGTGACGAGTGCATGCACGATCGAACAATGAATTTTCTATTAAATAGGTTTTACTCTAAGGGCAATAAGTTCATAGTGGAACCAACAAATAGAACCTATTAGTTTAGCAGAGACCCCGCTATCGTATGTTAGGAGCTTATCTCATAATAGGGGACTTTCCTATATAGATTGAACAATTTATCTAAAAAGGGAGTTTATCTTAAATAATGATTGTAATTATCGCTTTGGAGTGTCACATCTTTCCACTCTTGCGTCCTCGATTTTTCAAATATCTGGATCCACGCGGAATCTTTATACATGAGCGTGACCAGTTTTTAGTTGTTGGTGACACGCGGAACGGTCTAACACGCGCAACACACGCGCGACACGTTCGCCATTATCGCAATTTTATAGTTAATTAATACCGTGGCGTGGTCGCGGTATCATGAACAGCAGGAATTTTTCATCAATTATTTGTTTCGCAGGCCGCAACGCCACCGCAGTGGCGATTCATCGCGTAGAACGGATACATTGTGGTCAATTTTAAGCGAGAGAACCCCGATTTCTCGAAACGCCAACGAAAGTAAAAAAATACATACGAAAAGTTAAGATAAATTTGCTCAAGCGTGGACCTCCTCCTTAGTCCTTATTAGTTAATCTAATTAAATTTATAATTATTTTTTTATTGCACACTGAAGCAGTAATATCGACGTTTTTTCTTAAATGCTGAATAATTAATGTAGTGTTAATATTTAATTTATATATGTTGCGAATTGACTAATATTATGTAAAACACACATGTTCTAGGATAAATAAATAAATTATAATAATTAATTATTTTTTACATTAAATATTTAAGCTAATTTTTGCAATGTACATTTCCACGTAGCCGTTTATAAATTTCTGCTTGAGTTCTGCTTGGTATTATCGCGTTGAGAATGATTTCCGTGTTTGCTCAGCGAGATGTGCGCACGAAAAAATGCAATTTTGACGATAATCGCGATCGCGCACTTTCTCCTTCGCAACGCCGCGCGCTCATTTGCATCGTATCGTAATTTTCCATCGAAAATAAGCGCGCGAGAATACGTATCACACTAGCTTTTCAAGGAACTTGTTATTAAGTAACGATTTCCTTGAAAATATTTCTATTAATCGCGATCACCAGCATACGATAAGCGCTTACAGGGTGTCACGAAACTCTCGACGGCGTTACAGCGGTGTCGTCACTTCTCTAACTCTCCTCTCCGTGATGAATAAAAATGCCGAGGGTTTCGTATTTTTGAACCTAGTTTGAGCCGCGTACGTAATTTCCTTTCGAAACGGACATCGTGGGCGCGATAATCTCCGGCGCGATTGATGAATCTTCCTCGACGCGGATGGAGCGCACGGAGGCTGCGTCATTGCGAAGATTTCCAGCGCGCGAAAGAGCCGACGACACCTTCGTCGTCGTCGTCGTCAAGCCGCGTGTAAGTAACCACGAAGATTACACGCATCCGGAACGCGCGCCGCGGCCGCGATCGACAAAGCGATGTTATACGGCTTTATCCGTGATTACGCGTAGTGCTCGTCTCTATCCCCGTCCCGGGATTCCGTTTTACTTCGACTTTCATAGTTACGATTTACCATAGCAATAACAGTTATCCCTAATGATCAAATCAATCATCTTGGATGGAATGCTATTCCGCGATCTTTCAGAAAACACAGGGAACGTGTGTGTGTGTGTGCGAAAGAAATGCACAATATGTTCACCGGCGAGAATTCATTTCTCCGAAGTGAATTCATTTTTATTATTATCATCGAAAGACGCTCGTTTTATATATAGGCATATAAGATTGAGACTCCCGCGAGAGTCCCGAGAAACGCGTTATTTCGTATATGTTTTTGTTTAGAGCAACGATCTTACCGATACTTTAATTTGGAAAATGGGGTCTTATTCGGTCTTTTTTCAGATCGACTGCAGCGTAAAACGACGCTCAATCACCGAAAAAGTTCACACCTCGCTGGCCGCATATAATGCAGCTTGTTGCACTTTCGCAACGCGGATAAATATATATCTGCACAAGACTCGCGCACACTCGTATTCGTATACTCACACACGCACACACGCACACATACACACATGTATGCGCGTATACACGGGCAATCGTTGCACCGAGAGCGCGTACCCACACTCTACTGCCCACACGCGTGTGTACGATACCGGAACGAAGCGAGTGACTAACCTCTGGGAATAGAAGAGACGAGGGGATCTCTGCCAGGTTAGCCCTTCGAACCAAATCGGTTGAGTCCTCCAGGATCGAAGATTCACGCTGGGCGCTCCGAAAATTCCTCCGAACGGCTTACGGCGCGGTTTGTCATACGTGCAGGTGCTCCAGAAAAGGTCATTTACTGATCGAGGGTCGTGTGATGCACGAACGCATCTTGGACGACGCGAGGCGTCGTCGCGGCTCGACGCTCTTCGCACAGGTATCCACGCAGGTCTGTCGATGTGGTGGCCATGCGACTTTATCGATTCTGTCTTCCTTGGGAACTAGTAGACGACTGCTCGAGTCCTCAAGACGCAGTATGTCCCGCGGTTGATACAGAATGCAAGAGTATTATCTAAAACTATGAGATGTATAAGCCTTCTTTATATTCTTCGACTGTGATCCATCCAATCTTGATTCTGTAGACTAAGACTTTTCTGGAATTTTTGAGGATGTAACTGATCTCTTCTTGATTCCTTTAAAAGTATACAGACTTTGATGTCTTGAATATTTAAGCTATAATGGATTCTGATTTTTGGGTTTTTAGAATATAGATCCTGTATTTTAAAGTGTGTAAAAAAATCACGATTTTTGAATATTTAAATTATAACGAGTCCTGAGATTCTTGGATCTTTAACTGTAACAGGTTTTGGCTTTTTCCGCGGGATGAAACCGGATTTATTTCCGACTTTCTTCAATAACACTATTCGTACTATTCTCTTCGGCACTCGCGCGAAACGCGATATATCGAATCCTCGATAACCGACTTATGTGCCACGTCGTGTCTCTGAAAGGCCGGAAACCCCGAAAGAAACGCGGATATCACTCTCACTCACGCGTACGCGTTCGCGAATATGTTCCACGAAATTTCGCGAGGGCGAGCCTTAGCACCGTTGTGCAGGTCCACGTGTCCCTACTATCTCGACTCTCTCGCGAGCTGGTGCAGATAGAACCGATCCTCCCGAGGAAGTTCTTGAGGATCTGCGATCGCCGGACGCGACCAGCGACCAGTGGTACCAGCTGTTTCGTGGACGCCGTCGTATGCGGCCGTAAACCGTATTGCTCGCCGGTGACCGAACGACTGTAAGCGCGATGGAGGTGGTGGAGCAGGACGAGGAGGAAGAGGGGGTGAAGGAGGAGGAGGATGAGGAGGAGGAGGAGGAAGTGGTAGGGTAAGTGAGCACTCGAGGAGAAGGAGATCTCTTTTCGCGGCGTCTTCTTCCACCTCGCCGCCGTGATCGTATGGTGATCCTTAGTCCACCAACTTCAAGTCGTCGCGACGCTGCCTTCGACAACAACGATGACGACCGATTTTGATAGCGAAATAATTCGTCTAATATAGTACGAAAAAATGCTCGGAAAATTCACAAAGGAGCGCCATTTTGCTTCTTTGGTACGTCAGTTCGAAGTCGCGACGACGCTATGGGTTTTTGGAAAATGATGATTATATTGTAATGACTTCAACAGCAAATAAATAAAAGAAAATGTCTTGGGAAACAGAAAGAAATATTTTATTCCTTCGACTCGTCAGTTTGGGATCGTCGCAGCGTCATGTCGATTATGTCGACAATAATGGAAGTCCAAGTAGACCCTCACTGAAGCACCGAGAAACATGCTATTTGTAGAACATTTTTCAACTGTTATTGTTATGAAAACATCACTCGAAAATGCGAAACAAAGAAGATCCACCGAAAATCTAATGTTGTAAGAATTTATCTTAAAAAGTCTGAACTGCAAATCTGAATCACACAAGGTTTGGAAGATCTTGAAACCTCTTTGAAGACTTAGCTTCGAGGACCAAGAGCCAACAGGACGAATAAACTCTTTTGGCGAGACTGCGTGCGCGCGCGACAGGATAATAAAGGAGAGAAAGAGGAAGAGAGAAAGAAAAAAGAGAGAAAGAGGACGACGGCGACGTCGCGACGCGCGTCGTCGGCGAGGTGAAACAAACTACTGATCGGTCCCCGTTGTTGCTCTATGGCGTGCATCATGGCGTGGACCGCGTGGACTTCCAGCGGTGTAGCTCACGCAGGCCCCAGCGATGAGAGGGGCTCGATGGGGCCCGAGGGTGGGAAGTGGGAGGAGGGAAGCAATCGGACGCGAGGGCAAGAGAAAGAGGGAGAGACAGCAGAAATGAGAGAGTGAGAGGGGACACGTACTAGGTAGGTAGGTAGGTATGTATTCCGCCTCGGGCGACTCCAGGTATAGCGGTACTTGGGAACCCCTTTCCTCCCGGGGCCCGCGTTCACCACCCTCCCTTCTTCGTGCGCCAACGCGCGACGCCCTCCTCTCCGTCAACGTGCACAAAGGTTCTCCAACCGGCGGTTCTCCGCGCGCTGCACGTGTCACTAACACGAGGCCCGGGACTCCATCGGGCCCCACGGACACGGGGCCCGTCGAATTGCGCGCGCGCAATGCGGGGAAACTGACTCGTCGCCGATGCAACTTCAAGGACGTGGCTTTTCGGCCTAAGTCTAGGCGCTTCGACCTACTGCCGCCGGAGACTTGGACGAGGGGTTAAGACATGTTCATTGAGTTCAGCGAGAAGAAGGAAGAACTAGGATTATCAATCATCGCGAATGCTTGCCAAGGAAAGATAATTGATTAATAGAGACCGCAGCAAAAATAGTGATGCTCGTAGTAGTAATGGTATCACTAATAACGCATACTACCCGGTATTTTGTATATATATACAAGTTGTTTGTATTAATTTTTTAATTCTTTTTCATACCTTCTCTCTAATCTTTTTATTTTTATTCTTACAGACGATAATATATAATTTTAAATATAAACATTAAAAGATATGTCTAGGCTAAATAAAAATATAAAATTTGATAATTAAAATTAAAAATACAACTGCACAATTGTAATTTTTTTAAAAAGTTTATTTATAAAATATTTTTCCCAAAGTTTTTTAGAATTGCGAGAGTCCGGAATTTATGTTCAAATTAATATACAATTATGAAAAATTTTAGTTTTCCGACACGATTTTTATACATATAATACAATATTTGCATAAAATTCCAATTTGCAATTTTATTCAAATTTTTATCTTAATTCTTTTCGTAGACGTTTCAATCTTTTCTTTTTGATACGATTTATCAGGATCTGTTATGATTTATTAATATATTTAGTAATCCAAGACGAAGTATTATCTATAAAACTGACAACCATGCACCGATTTGTATTGATATATCTCGCGAATCTGGTACATACGAGAAAGGTTTATTTGTACATCGCGATCGTGGAGACGCGCAAAAAGAATAAGCGCAATGCGCATAAGTAATCGATCGACCGGCAACAATTTATGCCTGGTTTCTTGGCGGAATTTATTAGAACTCGCATGATTTGCGGTGTTTTCTTCCCACGGAGATTCTAGCAATGCGAGAATATCTAATCTAAAATTTTGATGCGAAACTGTAGAATCGGAAGCAGAATTGAATATTAGTAAAACCATTGCCGATAACACATTCAAAGATGATGCAATTGATTATTTAAGAATTTTTATTATACAAGGTATTTTCCCTAATAAGTGAGTACAAAAAATTGAAGGGAATATTCCGTGGCTTATTTTAGGAAGAAAAAGTCCTAAATTGCTTTGTTTTCAAAATACAAGATGTTAAAGTTGTGAAAAAAATATGAAAATTTTGAAAACTTGGAGAACGTTTAAAGATATTTTATTCAAATTTGATATGCGTACATGTGGTATTAAAAACCATTTTCCAGGACTAATGAAATATTTTTAGATCTACCACGGGCGTGTGTATGGGTAATTTTGTATTTTGAAAACGAAGCAGTTTAAGGCATATGTTTATAGAACCTATTCTTTCTAACTTTCTAAGATAAGCCACGGAATATAGCCCCCTAAATTTTTTGTACTTACTTAGGAAACATCCTGTATATTGCAAGAAAATTATATTATTAATTTATTGCAGCACAATTTTTGTTTTTGGCGAAAAAAAGGATGAGTACGGGGTTCACCTACATCGCAGGCCGTGGGCCCGATTCCAAGGTTAATCGGATAAGTATCCTTTTTATCGTCGAAACCTACATTTCAACAGATCCAGATCCACGTTGGAAATGTGGATCTCATTGTAGCGAGACTACAAGTTTGATCGCCAGGAGATTGATTCGCGCCGGCCGGCTGATCGCGGAAAAATGGCAGGAGAAAGAAAGCCTGACTAATAATGCGGCAGCGGCCTTGGAAAAATGCCGCCGCCGCCACCGCCACCGCCGCGCCGCTGCGATGCAGGCCGCGCGGATGATGGAGCGCAGGAACGTGCGGAAGAACCGCGCGGCGAAAAGGAAAAAGTCGACGAGTTCTGATCGATGATGTCAGAAGGATGCGCCGCTTATCGACGTCTGCACGTGCGCGGAGATGCTTGCAATTAAGCTTCTTTCTCGCTCGCGCCTTCTCTCTCTTCAGCAACCTAACCCACCCTCGTCCCGCGTAGCACGTGCATACCCAGTATAACCGCAATCAGCGCGAAGTCATGCGAAAATACGAACGACACAACGCGATGGCGCGGCGATAGGATGGAAACCGTTCCGAAAAATGATAAAACTGACCAACGCAATCCCTCGCGTTATTCTAAGCCGAGACTCGCAGAATCTTATTGGGATTAAATATTTAGAAAATTCGAATTTATTTATATACCTACATAACCTACAGATTCTATTGTAACAGTTACACTTGTAACAAAATTTAAAGTTTGAATTAAAACAAAGTTGAAATTTAAAATTCGAGATTTGTAGTAAAATTTTAATTTTATGCTTTAGAAGGCGAATTTTATTGCAAGTTTAATTATGTATTACAAAAATTAAAGTAGTTAAATATTACAATTAATATAATTGTAATTGTTGTAAATTTTACATTAATTAATTAATTAATACATTTTGTTATAAATAATAAATGATAAATGTAATATTAATGAAATATTGTTCTTACCAACCTTTTTTTTTCAAATAATATATTATTACAATCTGATTTATATGGAATAACATAATATCTCCATGATTTCGTTTACGACGTGACAGAGAAGACAGGGAGGAACAGGATGTGAATATTCTTAATAACAGTAACGGCTCATTCGGGATCCCTTTATGGTCATTAATTCACTTGGTCGCGCTAATATCGCTGCGGTATTATTATTATTATACCCGATGGTATTAATTATGCCCTGATGAAGCTCGTTAAGGAAACTACGAGTATTTGGTTGCATCGTCTCTGCTAATTGCGCGTATAAAACAGAGGCGCAGTGCCATCGAAGAATCACTCTCTTTGTGATGCGGAAATTATTCTTCAAATTATCCTAGGCCTCATAATTCGAGAAAGGATCCATGAGTTTAAATTTAATCCTTAAAGTGAGATTTTCGTAATTTCCAAACAGTACCATATTTAAAATCGAGGCATGCGTGCTGTCTAGGTTCCAAATAGCAGTAAGAAACTTAGAATTTTCCATGCACTAAAGCTACTTACAAATTTTTCTTTTTGCAAAAAAACGCGGAAATTTAGAGATGCAAAGAAAGATTTTTAAAGAGCCATTTTAACTTCAAGGATTCTTAATTTCTATAAGTTTCACGCAAAAACGCGAATATAATAAAAATAAAATCTTTTTGGAAATATACAATTATATAAGTCCTCTAAGATCCTCTCAAAATTCAACGGCGATTCAGAGCTTTAAAGATTTTCGAGGCTTTAAAATTTTTTTAAATTCAGACCTGTACATTTTTCGCAGATTTGATATCGACAGTGATTTAAAGCTTAGGCTCGAAATTTCCGTTAACTCGATCAGAAGGGAAACGCGAGAGTCGAAGGGATTTTTCCGAAATCAAAAGTTCGGAAAGTTTCCCAAGGCCCGAAATTCGACGGGGGCCGCGGTTTCTGAGAACCATCCGAACGGGGTAGCCACCGTAGCCGAATTCGTCGAGTCGGTTCCGGTACGCGATCACGGCAAGCCAGGTGCAACAGGTGAGTCCGGCTCGGTGAGTCGGGCCCAGGCAGACACGGCGCGGCGCGCCGCGGTTCGGCCAATCGCAGGAGAAGACCTACATACGAGGCTACCACCACCCGCGGTCGCCTAAGGACATCGGTGCGCACAACCGGTTCGACATAACTCCCGATCCCGTTAACACGCGGCGCGCCGCGCGTCGGAAAGGAACTTTTTCAGAGTTTAGATAGCGCGGATTCGCAGACTCCGCTCGGCCCTCGGCCGCGGTGCCTTAAAGATCTTCGCTTCTTACTTCATTTTTCTCCCTCTCCTTTTCCCTCTCCATAAGCGTCTCTGTTCTCCATTTCGAGCAATCTACATACTTCTTTCCCTCTCTCTTTGTTTGACTTCAATCTAAATAAATCAACTTAATAGTTCTTACACTCCGATTGTCAGAAAATACCTGCTGACATAAATGAAATTGTTATGAATCAAAGTCTTTCATATAAAGTAAATTTCCGATATAAGATTAAAATGATATGATTTATTTTTCTTACAAGAGTACATTACAATTTTTACAAAATGTTTGCAGTTTTATCAGTAAATTTGGAATTTTTAGAAATTTATTACCTTTAAAATGGAAAATTTTATTTAATTATACAGATAAATTTGAAGAACATAACTTAGGAATTTTTTGTCTCGAGTGTTAAAAGTATTCTAAAAGCTGCATTGATTAAACTTCAGTAGCAACATAAATTAAAAGGACTTTTTTATACTGATATATTATTTCTTGAGGATTAATAATTTCCTATCTACGTGAAATCAAATCGGGTAATACAATTCACCGATTTTATAAATTTATCATTTTAGAAATCTTGCAGAAATAATTTCTTTATTCTTTTAACGATCTCCTCATTTCTTTACAGGAATCTTCGCTGTGGTGCACATTGTCGATGCATCGAAGTCCGGACTTTGCGGTGAGTTTTACATCGTTGCGTTCCCATCCGGTGACATACACACGCGCAATCAGCGAGATGGTCCGTCGCGATAATTCCGTCCCGATCGAGGCAGGACTCGACTCGCGTACCCGCTCCATAAATCGAGCGTTGCACAAATCGATCCCGTAATGAATGCTAGATGCGCCCGTCGACCTACTATATAATTGATAGGAAGAGAGCAACTGCTCTCTCGGCGCAGCGAATTCAATTGAAAGATATCGGTGAGCGGCCGTCGTCGGTTCTTCTCGATTAATCCTCGGTAATCCGTTGGATTGGTCCGGATTTCGGATTTTTTGAGTTGACTAACAGTCTGTTCGGCATGCGGCGTATCCTAAATTTTTTTACAAGTTTTATCACAAAAAACGAATGCGAACGATACAGCAGTAGCGCTTTACTTGAAGTACCAGACAACTTTACAAAACGTATCCAATTCTGCATCACGGCTATAATGTATTGTTACTCGTGCATCTGAGAATCTCGAATGACACAACTCGAGTTCTCAAGTGTCCGCAACTTTGGTGTTACGGATTCGAAACGGAAGTTGCGGCGCGAAGTTTTTTTTAATCCGACGCCTTAGTCTCGTTGCAATCCTGTCGTAAGTGCGGCTCTGCGTTGAGAGAGAGACTCTCCTCGCGAGAGGATGCAACTATGTTGTGCATTGTGCACGCGTTATGCACGCTCGTTCTCGAAATGCACTGACGCTTGGGTGCTAATCACAGCCCGAGGCGTAGGGGCGTATCGGGAGCGACGGCGCGGCAGAATATTTTGCCCTCGGGAGGTCGTCGATCTTGTCCGACCTACCGATCCAACCGTCGGTTCTGTTTTGTCGGTTTTTTTTTTTTGTGATATCGCGTCGCTAACGCGAATCACAGGAAAAAAATCGAATAAAATAAGATCATCAATGTGGAGTTGTGATTGTATACGATTCGTCGATGCCGTTTGAACGCTGAAAAAATCCGATCGATGGTTTTAATGTCTAAAAATAAGAAATTAAATAAATAATAAAATAGTAACGAAGCTAGACGGTAAAATATTAAGGTAAGGTTAGGTTAAGTTATGTTAGGTTATGTTTGAATTAATCTGATTTAATTTGATCTTATATAAATAATGTATTTGGCATATATATCTACGTGTATGTACATGCATCAACTGTCATGCGTGAAACATTAAAATATTGGTCTGACGAATGAGTAAATTAACAAGGAGAAATAGAATCGAGAAGCGAAATCGAATGTATGTAGCCGATCTCACGAATAAATGGCTTCTTAAAATTTCAGACCTATCTGGCGGTTTTTTTCTTCTATTTTCTTTCGTGTTATCGCGTCGTTAACACAGCTTGTTAAAGTCAGTTCTGGAATCGCGATTACAACGCGATTTGTTAAATAAATTGACGAATGGAAAAAAGAAACAATAACTAACGTTCGCGGGTAATCTCATGAAAAATGACTGTCTGAAATTCCATGGCAGTCAGCTTTGATTAATTAGCAGTCACGACTGCCCAAGTTGTCATTTCTCGTTGAGTACAGTAAATCGCCGTGTAAGTACAACTGCAAGATAAACAGCGTTCGCATATAGGAAAAGCGCAGCATCAGCATCGTTATCGCTCCTCGGCGCGTCAATCTCCGCGCCTCATTGTCGATAGATTAAGGCAGATTAGGCGAACCTACTTTTGGATTACGCCGCCGTCTTTCTGTTATGGAACCGAGATGTATAGAGCAACATCGCATCAATTATCGGCGACGTATCGGCGAATTTGTAGTCGATTTTCCCTCGGCGGGATTCAACGTCCCGAGATGCTTGAGACAGATAGATCGGCGGAATCTGCTTTGGCGTGTTAAACCTCGCGAATGCAATATAGATAACAGATAAATCGTACTTCGATTAATTCTCGATGCAAATAGCCACAGCCAAATATCCTACTTTCCTCGGGGTGGCGAGGGGAAGGCGATATACCAGCGAGAAATTGAAAATTTATTTGCAAATTGTCTAGAGTTCAAATTTTAAACGTAAGAGTCATGAGCTTACAACGTAGCTTTGTAACACTCTTATATAATTCTCTTTCAATCTCAAAAGTAGCGAAACACGTTCCCGAAGTTTAGCGCTATCTATCTCAGAAATAGTCCGTATAAGCCGATGAAGACGTAACGAACTATACGCAATTGCGGTACGTAGTAGGACACTCTCTAAACGCGGCACTCGCGATGCATGAATGCATCTCATCGGCCGCGAGTACTCTATTTGCAAATGCAAAGGCGCGAAGACGGATAACATTCGAGGCGTTGAAAGATGGTGGCTCGGTAGCCGGGAGTTTAATAAATAATATGGGCTACGTGTAGCCGCGGGGGCCCCGCGAGCCCTGGCAACGAGCGATCTTGGCCGCCATGATGCGCGCTCCACAAAGTTGCTTCCCTGTCGGTTGCGCTCTACAAAATTGCTCGCTCGCTCCATCCTCGATGTAGGAGTATAAAAATAATATCACGAGATCGCTTCTTCGCTCTGAAATTTATTCAAATATACGGTTAATGATCTTCGTGATTCGAGAGATTACGGGTGATAAAGTGACAATTTCGAGAAGTTTAACTTCAATCAAAGATAATAATACAGAGAGTGATATATTTTACAAACTATAGGGTGTCTCTGCACTCAATGCCCAAACTGGTACTGCAACTTTAATACATGAAAACACGTCGAAAATGTCTAATAAACATATATTCGAATCCAAACGGTTTCGGAGTTATAGGGTATTGAAGTTGCTTTCGTATTATAAGATAACATAAATTGAAGTAAATGTTATTTAATGTTCTTTATTCTATTTAAAGCTTTACAAAAGGTGCTCAAAAATTCTTCCATGAATTTTTAGAACAACTATGGCAACACTTAATTAATGCTACCGATGTCATCCGCGAAACTCTAAACATATATTTTTCAAAAAGCTTGAAACAATTTATTAATTCGTGCTAGAAAGTGTGTTGAAGTCGATGGAGGAATTTATGAGCACCTTTTGCAAAGTTTTAAGCAGAATCAAGAACATATTAAACAACATTTATTTCAATTTATGTTTTCTTATGAAAGCAACTTCCAATATACCTTGTGACTCCGAAACCGCTTTATGTTTATTAGACATTTTCGACTTATTTTCGTGTACTAAAGCCATTATGTCAGTTTTGGCACTGAGTGCAAGGATACGTTGTATAAGTTATTTAACATTTAAAAATAAAATTGCAAGTTCAAAACTCATATTGCTGTTAACTCTAAAGTTTGAAAAATTTATAAATTTTTTATAAACATTTGCATTCATAGCCATTCTTAGTGATAAAGCTTCTTTTTTTCTTGAGATCGTTAAATTTATCAATGCGTAATAATCTGTATATAATTATCAGCAAGAGAGTTTAAATTCGTAATGATAGCGTTCTTAAGAATTCAAAGTTTTTAGCTCAATTTAAAAAAAATGAAGAATCTTAAATATGAGATCCAGATTTTTTTATTTGCTGTATGTGTTAGAACAATTTTATATAGCTATATCTCCATAGCACTGGAAAGACTTTTTGCTTCCCAAAAAAATATATCCCGGCAATTCTAACAATTTGATCCGGGATTCCTAGGTTCAGTCGAGTCGGTCACCTGGGGTGTTCATTTATTCGGGCGATTTGTGAACGATCCAAAAAGGAGGATCGGCGCACGGAATACCGGAGAATTTTGCAGATTCCATCAAGGATATCAGGCGGAGCGTGTTATCATGTCCCGATTCCTTTGGCGGTGTTTCCTTGACGATAACAAAGATGATACGATAGTCTCGTGACCCAAATGCGAAATTGTTTATCGTCCGATATTGCACGATCGAGAAACGGCGTCCGCGTCCGTCCGCCGCCCGTCGCGCCTCGCCGAGGTGGGTGCGCGATCTTCATGTGGAAAGCAAGCGAAAGATATTAATTCCGCCATATCCTAATTGCATTATATCTCATGCCTCGCCTTCGCGAGAGCGGCTCGAAATCGCGAAAAATATACACACGACGTTGGCATCGGTTGCCAGAAAGGCAATCGCGAATTTCTCCGCGCACTCGGAGATTCAACCGCGACAGGATGTTTTCGAGAGCTACGGAAATATATGCAACTGTGAATGTAAACTATAGCGATGTGTAGCGCAAAGAAAAAAAAAGGATCGGTGAGCCAACGATGCTGACGGTAGAAAGGATCACAGCGAGATGCGTATCGAGCGAATAACTCTCGGCTCGAGGATTGAGTTTCAGAGTTTCATTTGAATCAAGAGACACGGTAGTGTCTCGCGCCAAGTACACGCGGAGCGAGACCGACCGTGACTCTTTTACGCGACGCGACGGGTTGCGAGTACCCGAGATGTTGAGATCTCGATAACGAGTGAACGGATCAAGTTCTAAGTAGGCTTGATCGATAGCTTGGGGTCCAATTAGGGGGGGGTTTCTCTCATAATATTCCGCTACGTGCCTTACGAGCGGAGATATTGCGACGCAAAGTCCAAATGTGAAAATTTATTTTTAAGATACTCCTCCTAACGCTGCGATCTATCAGAGAAACGTCACTTTCACTTTTTCGACGCTGGCGGCGCAGGTATCGCCAGTTTCGATATCGCGCGCGTATTTCAAAATTAGGTCGATAAACTTATCGGTCAGGAGGAAGATTTCTATTTAAGTAAAAATTAGGTATATATATAAAATAAATATTGAGTCAACGGAAAAGTAGGTTCTCTATGCTTGGCAGAAAGTGCCGCTAGGGAATTTTTAAGTCGATTCTTATGAATCAAGCTTGAATTTGATGTCTATGTATCCCAGGTTGCCGATGACAAGGTCCAGATAGTGCGCTTTATAGTTTTCGGTGTCCAGGTGTAATAATACGTTGAATTCGATGTCTACGTGTCCCAGGTTGCCGATGACGAGGTCCACATAGTGCGCTCCGTAGTTTTTGGTGTCTACGTGTATTAATATCTTGAATTCGATGTCCACGTGTCCCAGGTTGCCGATGACGGGATCCAGATAATGCGCTTCATAGATTTCGGTGTCCAGGTGTAATAATACGTTGAATTCGATGTCTACGTGTCCCAGGTTGCCGATGACGAGGTCCACATAGTGCGCTCCGTAGTTTTTGATGTCCACGTGTTCCAGGTTGCCGATGACGGGATCCAGATAATGCGCTTCATAGTTTTCGGTGTCCAGGTGTAATCGTACGTTGAATTCGATGTCTAGGTGTCCCAGGTTGCCGATGACGAGGTCCACATAGTGCGCTCCGTAGTTTTCGGTGTCTACGTGTATTAATACCTTGAATTCGATGTCCACGTGTCCCAGGTTGCCGATGACGAGGTCCACACAGTGCGCTTCATAGTTTTCGGTGTCCAGGTGTAATAATACGTTGAATTCGATGTCTACGTGTCCCAGGTTGCCGATGACGAGGTCCACACAGTGCGCTCCGTAGTTTTTGGTGTCTACGTGTATTAATATCTTGAATTCGATGTCCACGTGTTCCAGGTTGCCGATGACGGGATCCAGATAATGCGCTTCATAGTTTTCGGTGTCCAGGTGTAATCGTACGTTGAATTCGATGTCTAGGTGTCCCAGGTTGCCGATGACGAGGTCCACATAGTGCGCTCCGTAGTTTTTGGTGTCTACGTGTATTAATATCTTGAATTCGATGTCCACGTGTTCCAGGTTGCCGATGACGGGATCCAGATAATGCGCTTCATAGTTTTCGGTGTCCAGGTGTAATAATACGTTGAATTCGATGTCTACGTGTCCCAGGTTGCCGATGACGAGGTCCACATAGTGCGCTCCGTAGTTTTTGGTGTCCACGTGTATTAATATCTTGAATTCGATGTCCACGTGTTCCAGGTTGCCGATGACGGGATCCAGATAATGCGCTTCATAGTTTTCGGTGTCCAGGTGTAATAATACGTTGAATTCGATGTCTACGTGTCCCAGGTTGCCGATGACGAGGTCCACACAGTGCGCTCCGTAGTTTTTGGTGTCTACGTGTATTAATATCTTGAATTCGATGTCCACGTGTCTCAGGTTGCCGATGACGGGATCCAGATAATGCGCTTCATAGATTTCGGTGTCCAGGTGTAATAATACGTTGAATTCGATGTCTACGTGTCCCAGGTTGCCGATGACGGGATCCACATAATGCGCTCCGTAGTTTTTGGTGTCTACGTGTATTAATATCTTGAATTCGATGTCCACGAGTTCCAGGTTGCCGATGACGGGATCCAGATAATGCGCTTCATAGTTTTCGGTGTCCAGATGTAATCGTACGTTGAATTCGATGTCTAGGTGTCCCAGGTTGCCGATGACGAGGTCCACATAGTGCGCTCCGTAGTTTTCGGTGTCTACGTGTCCCAGGTTGCCGATGACGAGGTCCAGGTATCGCGCTCCGTAGTTTTCGGTGTCTAGGTGTAATAATACCTCGAATTTGATGTTCACGTGTCCCAGGTTGCCGATGACAAGATCCACATAGTGCGCTTCGTAGTTTTCGGTGTCTACGTGTATTAATATTTTGAATTCGATGTCCACGTATTCCAGGTTGCCGATGACGGGATCCAGATAGTGCGCTTCATAGTTTCCGGTGTCCAGGTGTAATCGTACGTTGAATTTGATGTCTACGTGTCCCAGGTTGCCGATGACAAGGTCCACATATTGCGCTCCGTAGTTTTCGGTGTCTACGTGTATTAATACCTTGAAATTGATGTCTAGGTGTTTTAGGTTGCTGATGACGAGGTCCACATAATGCGCTTCATAGTTTTTGGTGTCTAGGTGTATTAATAACTTTAAATCTGAATGGGTGCGTTCAGCCGATACTCCGCTAGCCTAGCAATCGTGAGCAGTTGCTCGTTTTTGCTCGTTTCTTCTCTTTTTAATCCAGTAAGTCAAAAAAGAGGAAACGAGCGAAAACGAGCGACTGCTCACGATTGCTAGGCTAGCAAAGTATCGGCTTAACGCACCCAATGTAGGACACGTAGATATCGAATTCGAGGTATTAATACATGTAGACACCGAAAACTACGAAGCGCACTATGTGGACCTCGTCATTGGCAACTTGGAACACGTGGCCATCAAATTCAAGGTATTAATACACCTGGACACCGAAAACTATAGAGCGCGCTATGTGGACCTCGTCATCGGCAACCTGGGACACCTAAACATTGAATTCAAGCTTGATTCATAAAAATCGACTTAAAATTTCCCTAGCGGCAGAATTAAAATTATGTCATGACATAATAAAAATCGCTGAATTAAAATTATGTCTAGACATAATAAAAATTGGACAAAAATTATGTTTAGACATAATAAAAATTGGATGAATTAAAATTATGTCTGACGTAAAAATAATTATCAAAAATATCGATACCTGAAGATATCGGTACATATACAGTGGCGAACAACATTCAGTAAGACACGCAAATAAAAATAAATAAAGAATTTTACAGTTAACGACTTATTAACATTAATCATGCTTTATTGCGATTATGTTTTATGTTGAAATTGAAAAATATATACAAGGTGTACAACTAAAAGGGTTACAGATTATTATTTTTAAAAAACTGAGCAAAATATTAAATTGTTGTTTTCTTTAGAAATAATAGTTCGTAACACTTTTAGCTTCATACCTTGTATTATATACGGTTTATGAAATTATAAGATATATTGTTTATAAGATTAAGTTGCGTAACACTACAAAAAGGCGTGATATCCGTACAAAATTACCTTTTTAAAAAAAAGGTAAAATGAGCGCCAAGTACACGCATAATAGTGTATATGTATTATGTTGTTACCCTGTTATGTTGTTACCTCGAAAAAAACAAAGTGGTAGTATTATACCTCCAAATAGCTTTATCCTGTACATACTGTTTATACAATGCGTAATATACTACAAAAAGGCGTGATATCCGCACAAAATTACCTTTTTTAAAAAAAGGTAAAAAAAGGCGCCAAGTACACGTATAGTAGTGTATATGTTGTTACCTAAAAAAAAAAGAAAGTGGTAGTATTATACCTCGAAAAAACCTAAGTAACAAGTGTTAGATCTTTATATCTCGAAAAATCTCGAAAAAATCTAAGCAGTAGTATCTTTATTTCCGAAAAATTATAACCCAAGTGATACACGTCACAAAATTATGTTACCTTATCAAAAAGAAGAGTCGCGCTTCAAGTGATCTATTACAATTACAAAAAAGAAATGATATCTCTTTAAGTTAGAGCGCCAATTACAGAGAGAACATGTATATTGCCTCAAAAAATAATTGTTGCACTACATTGAAAAATCTTTACATTGTGTCAATTAGAAAAGAATGTATAATAACAATTTTATAAGATTAAAAAATTTTATTTAAATTTAACAAGGGAATACAAGATATTTAAATACAAAGTTATTTACATGTGTATTTTTTAATGGCCACAAAGAATTACAGAGGTAACAGTACAAAATAAAAATATTTTATTAAAATACATAAATTTTTCTTGTAAAAAAACTTGGCGCTGCTAGACCTTGAAATTTTAAATAAATAAATAAACTTATTCTATACTTAATTATAAGCCGCATTATCCGCCGTCCGCGTAGTCACGCACACCCATATCACTCACTCCCACATCCACGCTGATAATCATTTAATATTACTCCCATTGTATTCTTCTCTGAATTATTTTTATTTATTGTTGTTTTTATTTATTTAAAAGGTCTAGCAGCGCCAAGTTTTTTTACAAGAAAAATTTATGTATTTTAATAAAATATTTTTATTTTGTACTGTTACCTCTGTAATTCTTTGTGGCCATTAAAAAATACACATGTAAATAACTTTGTATTTAAATATCTTGTATTCCCTTGTTAAATTTAAATAAAATTTTTTAATCTTATAAAATTGTTATTATACATTCTTTTCTAATTGACACAATGTAAAGATTTTTCAATGTAGTGCAACAATTATTTTTTGTGGCAATATACATGTTCTCTCTGTAATTGGCGCTCTAACTTAAAGAGATATCATTTCTTTTTTGTAATTGTAATAGATCACTTGAAGCGCGACTCTTCTTTTTGATAAGGTAACATAATTTTGTGACGTGTATCACTTGGGTTATAATTTTTCGGAAATAAAGATACTACTGCTTAGATTTTTTCGAGATTTTTCGAGATATAAAGATCTAACACTTGTTACTTAGGTTTTTTCGAGGTATAATACTACCACTTTCTTTTTTTTTTTAGGTAACAACATATACACTACTATACGTGTACTTGGCGCCTTTTTTTACCTTTTTTTAAAAGAGGTTAAATATACCGCGAGAGAGAGATCCGCAAACGTTGGCGTGCAGTTTTCCCGGAGGTAGCGTGAATTATTATTATTACGATAAATTGTGTTAAATCGATAATGACAAGCAGTTAATCCTTGAATTATATGGGATGGGTCCGTTATTGATGATACAACTGGGGGGACGATTCATGCATTATTAATGCATTAATGCCTAAGCGAACTTGCAACAATAGGACCTTGCGGCACGGCGGCGTATGTATATTCGGTCCTGCGTAAGCCGCATCCTCGCGAAACGTCGAGAGGCATCCTGATGCATTGTAATAAAATACTATTATATTGCTAAGGTCGCGAAGGCGAAGTCGGCGCGCAAGAACCGTCGATAAAGAATCTTCGAGCCATTCCAGCTTGCGAGTCAGCGGCGTTTGCTCGACGCGAAACGAAACGTTGAGTTTCGACTAATTTACGTACTTGGACACGGAAGATAGACTCTTTTTTTGCGCTTTTTCCATCGGGTTATCTCTCTCTCTCTCTCTCTCTCTCTCTCTCTCTCTCTCTCTCTCTCTCTCTCTCTCTCTCTCTCTCTCTCTCTCTCTCTCTCTCTCTCTCTCTCTCTCTCTCTCTCTCTCTCTCTCTCTCTCTCTCTCTCTCTCTCTCTCTCTCTCTCTCTCTCTCTCTCTCTCTCTCTCTCTCTCTCTCTCTCTCTCTCTCTCTCTCTCTCTCTCTCTCTCTCTCTCTCCCTCTCATGTCCGTTTCGCGTATAAACAGCCAGGCTACGATGTGTTCGACGCCGCCTTATAGGAATTAAATAGCAAATTAATAATCCACATGTCCTCGACGTTAGTCGGCTGCGATAGACATCGGCGACCACCCCGACGAGCGTGCGTACATAAGCATAAGACTCGATAGTTCTCAGATACTAACAGAATCGTTCGCATTCGGTATTGGCGCGTCAGACGATCGACGACTATATTTTATTGGTAATTCTTTGCGTATGAAACACGTCATTATGTAATTGTGATTTAAAAATATCAAAATCATATTTTCATATAATTTCTGAGGGAAACGGAATATATATATATATATATATATATATATATATATATATATGTAATAGAAAACATGCAGAAATGTTTCTCATGTTTCTCGTAATGAGAGGTTGTTTTCATGACTTTACTTCGATCAAGCATAAGACGTTAGAAAATTGAAAATATTACAAAATCAGGTTTTTTAAACGCGAAATATTGTATAAAAAAATTTTATATCTTCGGCTTATTTTTAGATCCTGCTATACTAAAAAAAAAAAATTACAAAATCTAACTACTAAAAAAGACTGCTGAACACACGCTACAAAAATATCGCTGTTAAAAATTTTTCGGGAGTAAAAATTACAAACAATTATTAAAAATCCACCGTAGGGCTGGCTTGCAAGATAGCCCTGCTGAAAATTCAATAAACCGTGCATGGTCACGGGAGATACCGCTATCGGAAATTCAGATATTACAGGTCCATTAGTCGCTTGGAGGAGGGCCTCCCTGGAAAAATGTGACGATCTCGTGGCGCGTATGTGCAACTTGCATGCGCCGCATGCACGAGCCCGGCAATATACGGCGCAGATACGGACGGCCGAGGATCTCGCGCGCACGGGAACTTTCTAATGCCTGCATTAATATTTTTGTGCCTGGGAGCTAGAGCCGGAGTTGCGTCAAAAGGTCGGGGCGCTCGCGCGCGCGCCGTTTCTTGCACGCGCGCGCCGTAAAACGGCCGGATATAGTACATCGAATTCAACGGCGTAGAGAGAGACGAAGACGGGGAAGACGATATTATTTCGCTGAATAACGCCGCATAGCTCCGGTTGTAGCTGGAGAGGAAACTTCACTGCGACCTCATCATGCAACAAGCACACTGTCGTCATTCCGAAGGAAACAAACCGTCCCTTCTTCTTCTTTTTCTTTGATCTGCGTCTATTCATTGATCCTGGATTTTAAATGCCATCGATGTGTATTTATTTATCTGTATTGTTATCAGTGCTTGTATATAGATGATTTCAAAATAATCTGAGATAAGCATGAGATAAAAATCCGTATAAATTTATTTTAGAGATGAAGATGATTTTATTTTTAATAAATCTAGATTTCTAGATAAAAGATGAGATAATTATCGTAATATATCTTATAGATAATGTTTTAGATAATTTTGTGTTTATGAGACTATTTATAAAAATTTATAAAAGGAATTATGCGGATTATAAAAGGGATTAAAACAGTTTTTGTTTTAAGTTTTTATTTCTCAAAAAAAAAAAATTTTTTTTTTGAGTTTTTTATCTAAGCGGTTTCGACGGGATATAGGGGAAAGTGCTGTACCTTGGGTACAACTGTACGTTGAAACACTATCATAATCGAATGGTGTTTGCATCTGGCGACAACTTATGGTGCCTTGTGTGTGTGTGTGTGTGTGTGTGTGTGTGTGTGTGTGTGTGTGTTGAGTTATTTCTTTTTAAATCTGTAGTTTTGTATTGTTGCGATTATTTACACGTAAGTTATATCGACTTTTGTATTTCATGACGTTTAAAATAAATTTATTGAAATTTTTACTGTGATTTTTGTAATTTTTTATAATAAAGGTATTGTCATCAGCCAAGGATAGTAAAAATGTGTCAAATATGTAGAATAATGTAGTAAATTATTTATAACTTTATTTCTGACCTATAAACTGTCAACTAATTTTTTATTAGAAATTGGTTTCTATGTACCTTTGAACATGAAAGTTGATGTACCTTGGAACGCTATTTCAAAAGTATATTAGCTGATTGTTATCTTTATATAACTTTTAGTTATTTGTTTAACTGCATTTTTTTCTATTTTTACTGACAACTAGAGTAATTGGAAGCTATTTGTTTAAACGTGAAATGAAAAGGCCAAAACCGGATGCTGAAGCTTTGATATCTGCTGTAAATGCAGTTTTAGGAACTGAAACAACGAAAGTATCTCTCACTGAGAGAAGCAATTAAAATATATAACGTAAAATTTTACTGTCCGTTAAAAGATGCTGAAATAATTTATTAGAATTAAGAGTAATATTATTTTTTTAATTTTATTTATTTTTATTTTTTACCTTTTTTGTTTTATTTTATTAACAAATATTTTATCAGAGAGAAAAGTAAAAGCAATTAAAAAAAACATGCAAGGTTACTTAACAAATTCATGAAATAAGAGAATGGCTGTTTTCATTTATGATGATAATGATTTATCTCGTCAGACTTGATTATCTTTTTCAGTTTAATAATTTACCAAATTGTAAATGTAAACTAAATTTAATAAAATATTATATTTCTTTGAAAAATTTACTTTTTTTTTTAATTGAAATTTTTCAGTGTTCTAAGGTACAATGAGAGTGTTCCAAGTTCCAAGGTACATTAGGCTACTGTACTTTAAAACAAAATTTTTAATTGTAAAAAAAGTTGCTGTATTTTCTTACCAGATAGAAATAAAAATTTGGGTTTTTTGTATACTAAAATATATATTGTACTTTAATAATATATATATTTCAAATTTTTTAAATTGAAACTGTAGCTCAGAAAAATCAAAAACTTAAAAAAAAGTGTTTTGAGGTACAAGCACCTTCTCCTACTTATTTGATATGCTCAACTAAAAAGGCGCTCTACTAGCCACTCAAAAAAATGTTTTGCAAGTGTAGATAGAATTCTAGGTGGCACAACAAAAATGTATCGCTGTTTTTTGTATCTGTTAGAATATTGTTTGCCACATCTAGAATTTATAGCAGCAACATTCTAGTAATATCTTCTGGAAAATTTAGGTCCCATTACTAAATATTTATCACTGCATTAGATAAATATGAGTTTCGATACCACAGCTAGAACGATCTTTGTGAGAAATATAGCTGCCGATTATAACTGCAGCAGCGAGACAATATAACAACATATTCTAGATGTCATAGCTAATTTATTTTTGTAGCTGCAGCTAAATTAATTGTATACTTTTTTAACGTATACCTATGCAATATGGCTGCGTTTGGTAATAGAAAAAGCAGCTTCGCAATTATAAGATTTTTTATATAATATGATTGGTTTGTACATTTATAGATCCATGCGGGAAACTATAAGGGCAAGAACCAATCATATTTAAGAATCTTACAACAATTGCAAAACGGATTTTTCTGCTTTTAACTATATAAGGGAAGATGTAGTGTAAAATAAAATACCACTTTATTAAAAAAAATACAGTTTATTTACCTTGTTACAATTATAACTATATTATAACTATACCTAATAACTAAAATCAATAGGCTAACTTTTCACATTTGCTCAATTCATCTTCAATAATAATTTCTGTTAATTTGTTTCATATTGTTATCATGCTTTAAACAAGGGCCTTGCTTCGCCAGTTGCAATATACATCTACTCGTAGCTGTTTTATTTAAAAGATGTCGAAGTTGCTAACAAGAAAGATTCAAAATTTTTGGAAATTGTTAACCAAATATTTTAAATATACAAAGGCATTGTATGCAAGAACACTGTACAACATCAGATTATTGATAACTTACTTCACCTCGTTTCACATTCGGTTCATTACTTTGTCGACTCCTTTTTTGTGAAGAGATATTTTTTGATACGTTTGCTGACTATCTTCTAATGATAAATTTGAAGTATCCTGTGTTGAAGAAATATTTTTTGGCGTTTGTTGACTATCTTCTAATGATAAATTTAAAGTATCCTGTGTTGAAGAAATATTTTTTGGCGTTTGTTGACTATCTTCTAACGATACATTTGAAGTATCCCTCGAAATACCCTGTATAAATAGAATGTTTAAAAATAGAAACATTTTTTTTTAAATAAATGTTTAAGGTAAATATTAAAGCATTCTTACTGGTTGAGGTGAAAGAGAAATAGTAATCTCATTTATATCTTTACTATGTAATTTTTGAAGATTATTATTATCATTCTGAAAAAATAGAAAAAATTATAAGCAAAGTGATAAGTCATAGGAACCTTTATTTATAAAGATATTTTATGTTAAAGAGATATATTTTATGCTAAAAAATTTAATGTAAATTGTAATGAAAAGAAGAAACTCAGAATTGTAATCTTAAACTGTAATGAGACATTTCTGAAATAAACTTTCTCAGATTTTATTAAAGACACTGAGACACAAAGTAATTGTTACAAGGTTTTTTACAGAAACCTATGTTGAATTTACATTTGTGTGCAGTCTCTGCAAACATATTAGATTATTAGAAATCATATGAATTTTTTTCTCGTATTTTGCATCAAAATAAATTAAGTTTTCCGCATGCCACATTCATGTTATTCATATTTAATAAATCAGATTAGTAAAATATACCGAAAATTTTCTTTTCTTTATTCATACATTAATAAGCACCTATTAATCTTTATGAAATGTCACACGGTTTAATTAAAAATATAAGACATGTACATTTTATTATAAAAAATAAATAATTAATTTACAAGAAAAAAAATTCATATATCGTTTTTTGTTTCTATCGTCATCATTCAATATATCTGCAGTGACTGATTAGATGCCTTAAATATTTATTGTAATTGTCAACACAAACTAATGATGTCATACCTCTATTGATACAAATTTGCTCTCCTTCATCAATTCTTTTACATTTTTGACAAATCTCATTCTATGGCCAGGGACTGGAATGACAGCATTTAATACATCCTTCCATTCAGGTAGTAATAGAAGTTGAAGTTCACCAACTTCTATACAATTACCTACAAAATGTGAACATTTAGATATGAGTTAAAACACTTGTTTTACGTCAAAAAATTTATCTCTAGAGAAGACCAATATACATATAAAATCATATAAAGTATAAATAGTATCTATATATGTATATGTAGTTAATTTCTATGTAACATTTTTTGTTAATAAATATAGATATATGTATTCATGTCACAGATTAATCTGTGTTCATGTCTTATACACATTGTATGACGTATATTTTCTAAATTTACATCCAAAAATGGATTTTATGATATTTGATAAACATTTATAATTATTTGTTGATATACTAACTATATAGAAAATAGAGAACAATTTTTATTTTTATTTTTTATCAAGAGACACAGTAATGTCTCGTGCCAAGTACACGCGGAGCGAGACCGATTAATATAACCTACGTTAAACACGAATAATGGCATGTGAAAAAACTATTTCAACAATTGCGATAAATTCATATCTAATATGATTGCAATAAGTAATGAGAAAACTTAATGGTACTTATTTTCGTACTTACTTTCAAACGCCGATGCGTATTCACTGAGATTCCAGTTTTTTAATAAGTCCTGAATCGTCAATTCCAGTTCATCAATAACCATCTCATGTGACATGATTATATATAATGAACACTTCACAATTAGAATACGTGCGTGGATCGGCGGCTCGCCGTTATTCACCGTCGTCGTCGTCGTCTCCGTCACCCGGCCGTCGAGTTCTCCCTCGAACGAAGGCTGTGTTCCGATATTCACTGCAATGCACTGCCAGTACTGAAAATCTATACACGTGACGTAAATTATAGCTCTTCAGAACTGGCAGTGAATATCGGAATGCAGCTGATCACCTACGCTGCTCACTTCGCGCGCGAACACTGCCATGGACTGACTGAACCGGCACAGTCTTGCATCATGCACGCAGCACGTGAAACAGTTGAGCGCGAGAGATTCTTAAAAACAGTTTAGACGGATTGGGCGCATTATACAAACTGTTTTGATGTAAGGATCATATATTCATTTGTCTCGCTTGCCGAATCTTTTCTGTGTACCATAGTCAAACTTTCTAACAGATCTGATTGTGCTAAACATGGATAGGCGCCACAGAAAAACTGTCTTTCTACATTTCACTAACAGTTCAGATATAAATTCTGTCTCTGTCATTTAAATTGATTAAGTGTAAGACATATGCGATATCACAGATTAGCTAATCATTTATCTATCTCAGTTAATTTTTTGCATCCAGAAAATTTTTATTGTACTTGCAAGACCATTTTTTTCCTAGCACCGACGCCACCGACGATGGCAGAAAAATATTTTTAACATTTTAATTTAAATTCCAAATACGAAAGTGCTTCGACGTTATTACTAATAATTGTTGGCTTATTCTTTTTTTCAATATTGTGGAAGAAATCTCCGCTATTGCTATAAGAATAAGTCAATTTGTTTTTGAGTGTAATAACAATCTTGCAGTATAAATAATCTGCTTCTTTCAAAAATAGGTCTCTACACAATTTTATACATATAACGTTCTAGATCTAATTTAATTTAAATGGCGGTAAAAAAAGAGCAGGGCTGCGTTCCAAAATTCACTCTCGGTAACTAAAATCTATAGTTTACGTCACGTACACTATAACATTTTAGCTAGAGTGATTTTTGGAACGCAGCCCAGAAAGAATGAAATCCTACTGTCTTAACCCTTAAAGTGTATACGTTTTTGCGGTACGTTCTAAGTGTATACGTGAGTCTGTCACATTCGACACTATTTTTTTCAACTTTAAAGTATTTAAAAAAATCTAAAAAAATTAATGAAACATCTGTCTACATTGTAGTTGACGATTATATAGTCATTTTGATAAACATCGTTTATTTAATATCTTCTAACAGGCTTGCAAGTTTTACAGTTACGAGCAGATATTACTTTGGCTAGGACGCCGTAGACCCACGTATACACGTTAAGGGTTAAATAAAATTAGATAAGATGGTATGATTTTTCATCTAACAAGGGAACGTTTGGAACTGTCCCTTAACGATTTTGATGGGGTTTGGATATTGTAAAGAGTAGCAAAAAATAACACCCCCACCCTTCAATACTATTTTTGCGAAAAAATGCATTAAAAAAATCTAAATACACGATTACAGAGATCACTTAATATACCGTAACCTTTTTGTCTAAAACATTTTTTCATATACCTCATGGTTTCAGAGATATTTACTTGTAATCAAATACATAGAATTTCTTTCGAGTTGTTTCAATCACTAAACATATGCTTCGAAGCCGATAAAAAAAATACGTGTTTGTTATTTTTCGCTACTCTACAATAGGTATATCCAAAGCCCATCAAAATCGGTAGGGGATAGTTCCAAACATTTCCTTGTCAGATGAAGATCAATATACTTTATATTTTCTTTATCTAACAAGATAAGATAGAGATGATTTTATTTTTTTATCTCAATAATCATCTAGATAATTTTACCTAGATACCGGCAAACACTGACTGTTATTTATGCCCATGCGCTTGATAATGATTTAATTGAAATAATTTCAATAAACCGTGACTTTCGGAAAGGTGTAAGGCTGGTTTTACATTGATCGTATCGTAGCATAATTCGTAAGAAATTGACTAATTACAATCGAGTATTCTCCTCAAATTTGATTGTAATTGGTCAATTTCTTACGATTTATGCTACACTAAAAAAAATGTGTTAAATCTAAAAAATATTTAGTCTGATACGAGCAACTAAACATGTTGTTTAAATATTGTAGTTAGTTAACTAAACATTAGTTGTTTCAACAATTATTAAGTTGCATTAAAAAAGGTGTATAATGCATTCATGTCAATCTTTAAAATTTTTAAATCAAGAATTAATTAATTTAACTAATGTTTAGTTAAACTAACTAAAATGTTTAGTAGCTTGTATTGAACTAAATATTTTTTGGGATTAACAAATTTTTTTTCTCGTGATACGATTCGACCAATACAGAATGTCTGCAGTCGCTATCCGGCCTAATAAAGTTTTTTGTGAGAAACTTTAGATATTATTAAATTTTACTTCGATTTATTCATATATAAGTTTGTTTCTTTGCGAACAAAAATAGTTGAAACAATTTCTCGTACATATTAAATTTATTCAAGCGCGTTACGGTAAACGCAGATAAATATGCATCGAAAAAAAATCCAGGCTCTTATTGGCGTCCGATCGACGCTCGCTCTGGAATTTTGCAAGCTGCAAAATTTCCAAGGTGTTTTGCGCGCACCTGTAGCTTCTGCACTCGCTACCGCGAATTCCGTTAGCGCTAAGCCAACTAGAAAAATCCCGATGACTCGGGAAATCTGATCCTGATTTCTTGCCTGCCTGGACGAAGAAGCGGTAGCAGCAGCAGCAGCAGCAGCAACAGCAACATCGGCAGCGATCGACGATGTTCCCGTTGAATTAGCAACAAAACGTCCGCGCGCGCGAGGAAATTACACGCTTCTCTTACACGGCGGAAGGTTACCCCCGGGACCGGACTCCTCCTCGAAAACGATCGTTTCATTTCAGATATATATCTATTGGTCCCACGTAATTGTCCTTGATAACGGGAACGCGATGCACGTGTAACGGGGCGGCCTGATATACTATCGCTTTGTTCTCCGGCGACAGGACTGCCGTCGAGACGCTATTTTATCGAAACACGCCTTAACGCCTACCTATCAATTATCCTTCCAAATTAGATCCGAAGATGCCGCTGTGGAGCTACAATTTATCTGATACATTGCCGCACATAATGCCGCATGTCATGATTAATTCTCTAAATTTCGACGTAATTTTTTTTTCCTAATAAATTTTAAAAGATAAAAAGAATTTTATCGTACGTTTCAACAAAATTATTTTTTTGCGAGATGCTACGCGCATATATATTTATCGCACGAATATTAGCAATCGTCGTATAACCGCTTGGTTATTAGTTTCGATGTCGATTTCCGGTTTGTTAATGGGCCATTTTGTGTGCTTTAGCACAACATTGAGTTACAACTCGAATTTACCCAAGACATTTCCATTAATCCGGGACACTTATTTATTTTAAATTTACAACCGCGCTATACGTAAGTGCAACGTACAAATGCGGCGACGTCTCGATTCTACTCGTTTACCGGATCTTCTCTCGCGTCTTTCCTGCCATCAGCGAAGAATGATATACGGTACAGCGGGATACATAAACGGCTATTAGCACGGCGTTTAATTAGCTTGCGGATAATTATCTGCGACAGGACCGCGGAATTTATCCCGACTCGTAATACAAAACGCGGAAAATGAGACATTCGCACGAAATTCGCTGATTTTTGCTGATCGGCCATTTTCTGTCTTCTTCTTTTTTTTTGTTACATGATCGCCGCTTTTCGCTGCGTCATTTGCCACGGCAGCGCGATTTCTATCGATAACTCGTTAGGCTCGTCGTCGCTCTTATCATCTTCTCGATCTTCAGTGGTAAAATGACGATCACGTAGCGCACTCGATATACCGACGACAATAATAGATAATCTCACATTGAAATTAATGAAAACTCGGCAAATCGTTACTCTCATCCTTGACTCTTGTCTTATCGTGAATTATAGCGTGTGTATAATTGCATAGCGTAAGTCATCTTTAGCGCTATTTTCTTGTTAGAGATTTTATTTCGTTGAATAGAACCAATCAAAGGATTAATTTTGATTTCTAAGTGACTGAAAATAATAAGCCTTTCAAGATCTAAGTTTCAGAAGACTACGAACACAGCTAGCAGAGTTTCATTCCTAACTCAATTTCAATTTGTGTTTCTTTTAATAGATTTATTGTAAACGAAGAGTATAAGACCGTTCAATTTTTGATACTTTTATAAATTATTGTACAAAACGCATTTTATCAAAATCTTTATTGGCGAAAAAATTGAATTACTTTTATTTTATTTTTCTTTGGAAATATATAAAGCTTCAAGATGCGTGTTAGAACAAACAATGCCATTAAAAAATTTATAGAATTGTAAGAAATCTAATAAAGTTGTTTTATTGTATCAATAAAAGTTGTATCAATAAATAAATATAAATTTGGTTACATAAAATAATTATGACAGGAAAGTGACACCCTTTTTCTTTTCCACGATAATATCATGTATGTGGTATTGGTTTCGTCCAGATGTTTTTGGGTTTTTACATAAGCACGACGTCTCATCTCGAGCGCGTTTAGGCCTTAATTAGCCGCCAATACGTAATCGGTTGGTCGATATACGTACACGCATCGGGTGTAAATACGCTTTCCGACCCAGGCGGAGAAAGTCGGTTACATACATTTAATAAAACGCCATGTCGCGCGGCCGGCTCGTCGTCGAAAGCATAAAACTGTCTCGCGATCGCAGAATTCGCGCTGCGCTGGGGGAACCGTCCATTCTGCTTTTTCAGCCCCCCCGTAAAACGATCCGACAGGGGCGTAATCTCCTGCCGATATCTCGAATGTGCGTCGACGTATTTACGGGGGCCTACAAAGGGAATGCGTCGCTTGTCGTACGGTCATTATCATTAGTGCAATCTTGTAATTGCGTCCGCCGTGTAAATGTCCCCGAGAAATCGGCGGCGGCGATCCGATTATACGAGGAGCAAAAAAGAACGGCTCCACTTTCGACTAGGGATACTGCGATAGTATCGGAGGATCGGCACAAAAATAGGATCGCGTCGTTAATATCGTGTTCGTTAAAGTTGATTCTGAGATCCAGCGCCGCAATTATTGTATTTGCGATGCGCTATAATTGTATCAATCCCGAATAATGAGCGTAATAATGATAGCGTTTACATATCAATTACTATCAATTCTTTTACTCAATAAGACGTTGATTTAGAAAATAAATTAATTTACAAAAGAGTGAGATTGCAAAAGAAAGCTGACGGTTTTCCGAGATCTCAGATTAGTTTAAGGCGGATTTTTTTTAGATACCAATCTCGTGTATATATTTCTTAGAATGTATTAGCGTTTATTATTGTTATTAACTTAATACTTGGAAATTTATAAGAAATTATTTGTATATAAAAATCAGCTACAAACCTCGTTTCTCAATCTTTATCTTTATTTTGTTTCTTTTTCGTCATTTTTTTATTTTCTGAATTTAGAATTTATTATCGTTTAATTAATTTAATACTTGGAAATTTATACAAAACTATTTGTATATTAAAATTAGTTACAAATCTCGTTACTTATCTACTTTGTTTCTCAATCTTTATCTTATTCTGTTTCTTTTTTTGTTAGTTTTTTTTTTTTTATTCTTACCGATACCTCAGTATTTTACGTAAGATACATATCTGATAACAACATGAATGCTGGTTTATTAGTCTACATGCTATCCTCTACCTTCTTACTAGTTAACTTTATTTTCCATTACGTCCTGCATATGACTAGACATATCTCGATAGTATCGGAGTATCGACACCGCGCTGTCCACACTGTCAATACATAGTATTCTCGACATCCAGCGGTACTAATCTTCGCTTCATCATATGTCTTTGTGTAATTCTCGTAAAAAAGGGAGAAATGAATCACGCGACAGCTAACGGCACATCATCGCGCTTCTTTTTTTGCCTGATTTCGTTACGTGACATCGTTCTTTTTTTCTTTCTCTTTCTCTCTTTCTTTATTTCTTTGTGTCGGTATCGGAGAGCCGATCGGCAATAGGCAATCGGTGATCGCGATTAGATCGATCGCCGCGGATCGGCGCGTTAACGTCGTCACATTATTAGCGGGGCTTTAAATGGCTAATTACGCGCTCGAGCGCGATTTTTGCGCGAGATCGGCAGGAAAATCTCTTCGCCGATCATCATCGCCCCTCGCGCGCTTGCTCCGCCACTTGGCCTGGCAACGCTGCCGCGCCGCGCCGCGCAAAGACGAGACGCGTAGCCTAGAAAGTCCGAGGAAACGTGAGCGCGAGAACAGCTCAGAGAGAAGAGAACTTTTACGCGATCGCTATCGCGTCGACCTAATAACAACAATTTCGTCAAAACCAATAGCCGACGATGATCGACCGAGCAATCTTCTCTCTCCCGGACGAGTTTCTAAAAGCCGATTCTTCGCCGCCGCCGTCCAATCGATCGATCCCCTCGATCGAACGGTCGATCCCTGATAATTCCGAAGCGAACCATCGAACGAACTTAATTCCTCGGATCCTTCCGGATCTTTGATAAAAAAAATATTAGGCACGTGTGACCGTAATTAGTCGCGCGCATTTTCGTTATGACCGCGTTTCGCCTTGTGCAGAACATTTGTCAAATAAGGAAATGATAAAACTGATAATCTTTCGTTCTTTAGTTTACGGTTCTTGATTGAATCTTTTTATTATGTTGTCATTTCGTGCGCGCGCTATAATTATACAGAGTGTTTATAAAAGGATTATAAAGAAGCTATACAGCGCTTACTAAACTGAGCAAAAAAACGTGGAAGAATTGAACTCCGCTGCGGATTATTATGCGACTAATTAAGAGTTAATGTAAGCGACGGACCTGACATGGCCGACTCGACAATGTCTGAAATTCCTCGTCGAGAAACTATTCAGAGGACCGGCGCGCGGCGTGGCGCGGCGTGGCGCGGCGCGGTGGCTCGATTAATCACGCGATGCACCGTTCCGGGTGTATTGTGCGAGAGCGCGTCGAATAAAGGACTCCGCTTTCTCCGATTCGGCTATTCGGCGACTAGCGACTCAACGCAGGACGACACGAAGGACCTCGTCGTTTGAATGCGTAATTGATCTCCGCTTTTTTAATCGCGAAAAGAGTCGTTTCGGCTGAGGCCTAAGGTATCTGATTAGCTTCGGAGGAATCAGGACGCATAGGAAAGAATAAGGAGAAGAATGTTCAAACGGTGAACGGTGCGATGTCTTTGTGCGTACAGGGTGTCCCAAAATTACTGGAACCTGTCTTTTTAATGTCGTACGGAGTCAATGGTTAATTTGAAAATAATTTTTTTTTAATAAAAATGTTGAGGTAGTTCATAATTAAAAAATAAAAATTAATAAAATGATTTCTGAATGAGCAGTCATTTTCGTAATCAGTCAAATCTTTATATTTAAAAAATACCTTTATTTTGTGAACCATGAATAGAAATCGATTTATTAACATCTTTAAACTTTTACATAGCTGCGAATTTTAATGTTTCGATAAAATTAATACGTGATTGTAATTAATCAAGTTGTCACAATGATTGTTGCTACAATGAATGCTACAGGGAAAAATAAACGATAAAATTAAAAGGAAGAAAATACCCGAAAGCGACAAAATATCTTGACATTTGCGAGATGACCGATTACAAATCGGCCGCAATTTGTGTCGAAAAGGGAACATTCTTACGATTTTGGAGCACCCTGTGTGTATCGAGTCAGTAAAGTGTGACCGTCGTCGTTGTCGTTGTCGATGCCTCCGTGCTCCTTGGTTTTCGATTGTTCGGGCTAGCTCGTGCTTGATATCGGAGCCCGCGCAAACGACGCACAATGGGGCCCCGTTGTGTCGTCGTCGTTACCGTGCTTACCTCCGCCATTACCGTTCTCATTGTTATCATTGTTATTGTTATTATCGCTAGCTAGCCGCTATTAAGGGGATCCTAAAGTGAAGGCTGAACTTCCTCGACGTCGGTAATGTCAACATTTCTAATTCTGTTTTCTATGTCATATATCTATATCTGTTCTTGTCTAACGAGAGGCATCTGTCCTTGTTTCGATTGCTGCGCCATCTCTCGCTACACGCAATATCAACCTGAATGTGCTTTTGCTCATATAAAAGTTTATTTAAACTAATCTTTTTTTCTAGGCTTTCAATCTTAGATCTAATTGCACGATATTGTTCTTGAATGTTGTCCCTAGGTCATGCCGGTTTAATTTTGTGGATATTTATTGTGGAATTTTTGTACAAAGCAAATATTGTCGTCACGTATACCAAAAATTAACAAAAATATTAATTTTTTCTCGTTTTTGATATAAATTCGACCACTATGACCTAGATTTTGATGCGTACTTTAATTCTAGACAAGAATTTTGCATTTCTATAAAGCCAATTAAAAGATTAGTGCGCTAAGAAAAAAAGCCGCGGCGGTATTACAGACGGCTTTAGGATCCCCTTAACGATTGAAATCGGTCCCGGATAGATAGTCACCGAGTCATTGCCTTCGCATTGGCGGCGAAATTCAATCGACTTGGTCTTTATTTAGTGAGAAATTAATTATTCCCACAATTAGTCCAAACTTTAATAAAGACAAACCTCGAAAGAAATATCTGTGGATAAATTTATAAAAACATTTGCACACACACACACACACACACACACACACACACACACACACACGCACACGCACACGCACACGCACACGCACACGCACACGCACACGCACACGCACACGCACACGCACACGCACACGCACACGCACACGCACACGCACACGCACACGCACACGCACACGCACACGCGCGCGCGCACGCACACGCGCGCGCGCACGCACGCACGCACACACACACACACACACACACACACACACACACACACACACACACACACACACACACACACACACACACACACACACACACACACACACACACATACACACACACGCACGCACGCACGCACGCACGATGTTTTATGTACTATAACAATAATATATAATTTTTATTGCGTTTTAATACGACTCTTCTATTAAAAATATTTCGAGCTATTTAGGAAATGTTACGTGCTATTTTTCTGACAAAAGCATTCAATTTATTTTAAGGAAGGAAGGCTGCAAGCTTTAGAAATTGAATTACGATATGCAATTTATTGTTACATGAGAACAGATAAGCAATGTTTCTATTCGAAAGCGGAACGGCGCCAATGGCGAAGATGCGGTGAAGTATATTTGATATATCATGGGCATACTTATAAGTAGAAACGGCCCGATCTTGAGTGCTCTACTCGATCCTCAGGCGTGGCTGAACAAACACAAAAGCGCCTCTTCTCGAGATGCAGAAAACAGATCCGGCCAACGATCAATGGTGCATGAAGTCTCCTCGGCCGATTTCACAAATTATTTTTGGCCATAGAAGAGATCCTTGCGGACCGTATAATAGTGACATTTAGATAAAATACTAGCTAGTTTGTCTCGCTACGCTTAACGTAAAGCGTACAATTTATATAAAGCGAACAATGAAGGACGGTAAAATAAGTAAAAGAAGAGTTAAACAATTTAAAAGAATATTCTTTGAACCGTGGGATACGAGATGTCACATTTTTCTTAGCAAAAATATTAATAGTTTCCGCTCAATAAAAAGATTATTTACAAATTAAACTTTAGGCATAAAAATAATACTTATAATTTAGATTTAAGTAATTTAATAATTTATTTGTTTTTTATTTTTTATTTTTAACAGCATTTTTAATTTTTAACATCTGTAGTATAATCATTATGTTATGTTAAGGTTAGGTCAAGTTAAGTTTCTTTGCTATGTGTTTAGAATAGAAAATTAATGAAAGACGAAGAAATGGAACTCCACTAAAAGTCTATTAAGCGAAGGTCGTCTCTATAAGTAAAGTTTAAATCAATTAACAGTTTCGAATAGTTCTTTTAGTTTTCTATATCGCTCTCTTCTTCAACACTTGTGGTCATTTATAATTATTTTCAAAGATTATCTAAGCTGCGCAAAGATTGATGTAAATTGCGAGGTGCAGTTGGGCGGCGACTGCATTTTCATCTCCGTGTCGAAAGCACAGTGCACGTCGCGACGTTATTATACAGACTCGAAGACGATCATAACCGCGCCCCGTTAATTATTCGGCCCATCAGAATTAAACCGTTTAGTTGTTCCATAAGACGGCCGACTTTTCCTACAAGAGGCATGATCGCGCGCGCGCGCGCGCGTACCTGTCATAACTCGGTTGTGTGCTCGCCGCTTGTAAAACGTGCTCGATTACGCTCAGGGCACGTCGCGAGCGCGTGCGACCGCGCGCAAAGAAATGGACTTCCGGTAGAAATTGAAAAGTATCTTAACGCATATACTAAATTTTTTTCGATAGAAATTACATATAGGAAAGAGAGAAACCTCTTCAAAAGATATAAAATATTTTCATAGAAATTTAAACAGTGCACAATATTGAAAGAAAAAATTAATCGCGCGCAGGGAAATTAGTTCGTTTAAAATATAACATAATATAATGTGTGGATATATAATAATAAAATAACTAAGCTTCTTTTATTCGTAAATTTTTAATAAAATCCACTAAATTTAACGAAAAGTGAATCGAAATGAAAATGTTCTGAAAGATTTTATTGCGTCTCGCTCTCCTGTAAATCGTCGAAACAAAAAGAGGATTGTTTCAATTTGCGAGTCTAATGATTGCGCGATCGTCGGGCAAAATCCGCTTTCCTAGGATCAAAATCGCAATGGTAACACGATGATGAAGCGTTGGAGAATGGTCTCCTGTTAATTCCGAGACGATTGCATTAGTTATCGGTTACGGTCGGCCGATGAGGAAGAGGGACCCACCTTCGTACGTTCGTTTCCAAGATTTTTTTACCCCCTGTTTCGCTCATTTTTCTGCCTCTTTCCTTCTTCTCCCTCATACATACTCTTTTGCGTTACCTCTTCCCTCTTCGAGACGAGATATATCCCCCCTCCCCCCGCTCTCGCTCTGGAGACCTACTTAAAGAAGATCGACTGAGCGAGAACGTCGATCCCTACTTCCTCGTCATCATTTTCATCTTCGCATCTCCTCTAGAGCAGTCTTCGATTAGCATGATCGATCTCTCAAAACGAAACAACACTAAATTACGAAATATGAGTTTGCGAACTCTGCAGCGATAATCGACTCGATGCTTTCATGCTAGGAGTTCGCGCAATGCGAAATTCGCTCAATCAATAATATCAAATTCTCGCATGTGAATTTCGAAAACTGCAACTTCGTGAAAGCGCGTCACTTTTAATCAAATACTAATATGTATTGTGTTAAATGCGATATAATATTTTTGTATAATATTGTAGAAAATAATTTATTTGTTTCTTATTCTGTATAAACATATATATTCTTCAGATATTATCAAAATTGATTTTAAATTGCAATGTATTTAAGTTAAATAATGTTTAAGCAAATAAACATAGGTACAGCGAATTTGTAGAAAGTCAAATAAAATTTTTTACACCTTTTCAGCCGTTTTTTGTCGTAAAAAAATAAGAAACAAATAATCAAAATTTGATGAGAAATATAGAAACAAGATAATGTACGTGGCATTCGTGTTACAACCGCAGTTATGTAAGCTGATATAAATGCGACTATTCGAAATAATTATCGTCGTTATGCAAATGGCCGCGCGCGAGGCGATTAAACGTACTCGATGGAACGCGCGATCGGAGGCGCGGTGTCTCGCGCGAAAAGGAACAATAAAAATATAAGAAACCGAGCAAATTAACGCGTAGGTATTATACATCCACGCGACTCGCGAGCGTCAGCAAGAAAAATAACGGTGGTTATTTGCGGTAATTCCGGAAGCTGACTCTTTTTGCACGCGTCCCGCCGTGTCGTCCGTCGCGTCGCCGTGTCGATCTCTCGATGATTGTGCTAACTCGCGCCGCTCAATTCTAACTAGTGCATCTCATACAAAGTATCAACTGAATTTACAAAATATTTCGAAGTATCAAGCGTCTACAGTTTTGCTTAAAGACTCCCAGTTAAAGGCAGAGATAAAAGAATAATTATTTCTAAATGCTCGCGGATGTGGAAATATTTTAAATGGAGTATCTATTGAATCTTAACATTTGCACTTTTATTCAAAATTATAATACACAGTAAAAAATATTGTGTTAAATTTAACACATTTTACGTATCTCAATTTATCCATTTTAATTTTTATGTTAATTTAACACAAGGCAAATATATAAATAAAGAACACAAGTATGAAAAAAATAACACAAAATTGTAATACATGAAAGCTATTTGGAAGTAAAGTTTATGTTAAATTAACATATTTATAATGTTAAGTTTAATTAAAATAAAATAATATTCATACATTAAATGTTATTCTTTCTTCTTTTTCTTTACAGAAAACAGGAGACAGCGTATCTCTTTATAATATGTAATATAAGAAACATATGTCAATTTAACAGATGGGAAACTTTTATAAAGAAGAAAGTAGTAACACAACTAATCTGTTCATTTTAACATATAAAATATTTCACCAAGAATTCGTGCATAATTTACATATAAATTGTGTTATTGTAATTCTTAGAAAACGGTGAATATTAATTTAACGCAGAAAAGGAGAAAAGTCGAAATAACACAATGATAGTATGTTAAATTAACACAAGTGTATGTTGAAAATTTAGCTAAAGAATTTCTACATGGATAGATATTTACACAAAAAATATCTACAAAATATTTTTTACCGTGTAGAAGTAATAAATTTTAGAAATCCGGAGAAACTGGAAATATTCTAAATAAATAAGGAAAAAAAATAGAGAAACAAAGAATAAAATTAAGAGCGTAAAAGTCTTTTTGATGACAAATGATGAATTGAGCTTTTATTTGAGTTTTATTAATGGCGAGTACGATCCTGCATCGCGAGACGCAACCGAGATTCGTGCGGATTTATCTGCCGGACATGAGTGCTAATGAGACTTTCATGTCTAAAATATAATTTATGATGAATTATAGCGTTTTTCATTGGCAGAACTAGTGCACACTCGGTGCACATTAAAGCCGTTGTGTGTACACTGATTCAATATCTAATATTTAAAGTAAAATGCAAATATTTCGACTGATAAAATGCCCAATACATATTTTACCAATTAGTACAATAAAGAATATTGAGAATTTCGTGACTTAACCCGTTTATATTAAACATACACTTTACGTTGATTTGTGTACGACGGTTTTAATATGCAAGTGCGCCAATGAAAAACGCTTATTAGTGTCTTTATGACGTTGAAATTTTATTCAGTCACCTCTTGAAATCTTGTTTGAAAATTAAATCACTTCGTCGCAGTACGTGGAAAAAGCTGCGGCTCGACGCCAGATTAAAAATCTTGATATGACCAATGTAATTTCCGCATTTTAATTGAAACGACAGGTTTTCGTGCGAAGTCGAACGGAAAAGCGATTTCGGCGGTCTAGTTTTATCTCGCTAATCCAGAGATCTTTCCGTGGGCAAATATCGCGGGACGCTGATCTCGCGCGCAGAATACCGACCGCGTGGTTCAGCGACTCCGCGAAGTAGGTTTCCCGCGGATTAGCATAATACATTTGATCAAGCTCCGTGCGCCATGGAATATTGTTAATAACGCAGTCACGGATACCCTTTCGGCTCGCATGTCCTTCTACGATCCTTCGCGTGGCATAAAGCGCAATTTTTTTCTCCTTCTCTTTTTCTCTTTCTCTTTCTCTCCTTCTCTTTACGTGCCAGTCGATTTATTTATATGTTATCGGCGAACATAAATAGCCAGATAACTGAATTGATTTTGTGAAATGCGTTCTTACAGTGAATTGATTTTACATTTCTCTAAATTACATACTTTTGAAGTAAATTTTGTTAACCTAAACGCGTTTTTCAATTTCATTGTTAAGGCTTTTGGGCTCTCGTCGCGGTCATGTGAGATCGTGATGTCAGAGGCGAGAAATGACACGCTGAGAATTCTGGTGTGTACCATTTCCAAATAAAAAGATATTTGCATAAAATAACACCTCAGATCTCTTCAGCACACTTTAAAAATACTCCGAGGTCCATCCCTTGACCGTTAATGAACGCAGCCGTAAAATGAATGTAATACGAAATCTAGTCATGCGCCTGCGCATAACCCTGCATCACTATATAGGCTTTGTATTACATTTATTTTATAGCTGTTTATTAACTGTCAAGGGAAAGGGATATATAGACCTCGGAGTATTTTTGAAGTGTGCTGAAGTGTGTTATTTTATGCAAAAATCTTTTTATTTGGAAATGGTACGCAAGAATTCTCACCGTGTCATTTCTCGCCTCTCACGATCTAACGTGGCCGCGGCGAGTATCCAGGAGTCTTAAAAGGATAAAAAATCAGTTACTTTATATATTTAAAGTAAAACGCAATAAAAAAATGCCTACGGCAAACTGATGTAAAATGTGTTAAACATCTTTCAATTTTTCTAGAAAAATTAAAATAGATAAAAGAATGAAGAATTTTAATTTTGCTGTTCAGTGCGATCTATAACCAACATCATAAAACGCGGTCTCTAAATTGAGTCGGTTTCACTGTATCCTTATCGGTTCCCCAACTAAATTAATAATTGACAAAGGACGACGTGTTTCTGACGCGACTTTGCAATCACAATTACGAACTGACAATGTGGCGTGGTGCAATCCATACGGCGCGCATAATCGATTTTCCACGACGAATATCGATCGCGCGCGCGCACTCGCGAAACCTTGAACGTTCATTTGCAACTTAATGAACGACACTTCGACGTGAAGCGTGGTGGATTTGCGCACGATCGGAAAATAGCGAATTCGATCCGTTGATCTTACTCTCTCGCGTGCACGACGACACAATCGGCGCTTTTGATTGGATCAAAAATTCAATTACCGCCACATGAATTCTCCTTTTCAGCCACGACGCGTTATAAACACTCGCTCGAATCGATTCGCGATTCTCGACGGACGATTCGAGCTGCTCGCATAGAGCGTCATTAGTGGCAGTCTCTCGAGAAAATTCTGTACGGAATTATGTAAAAAAAAGAAAAGAAAGAAAGAACGAGAACACCGCGACCGGGGATAAAAGGTGAGACGTTGGCAAATCGTATTGCTATAAGTGTCCCAAGTGGTAATATCTGGAAATTTCATTTTTTTTTCGGAGAGAGAAATACGTTCGTAAAATACTCTTCTTATGTCGACGATTTTCTTCGCAAATATCTCCGCGAGAGCAGAATGTATATATAATTATATACACAAAATTTCATACGTTACGACCTATAAACGTCTTGAGAGATTTTATCGAGGCACGAAGGCACGAGGACTTGATGGAGGTAATTAAGCTCGTATTTCAATAAAGAGAGAAACCAATACAGCCCACGCTTAGGATCGGGTCAGTCGTTCAGTAGGGTAATTCGGGGATAATAGTGGGTGGAGTAACGGGATTGCGGGAATCAAGTAGACGAGAGCAATTATCGAGTCTTTATCAAGGAGGGGGAGGTCCGCGGACTCCGCGGCGATTACGTGACCTTTCACTTTTCCATAATTTACTAACTCGACCGGCGGCGGTGACGTAAACGCGATCACGTTGCATGCCGCTAAACATTCGCGGTTACGATGATTTTAACACATCGTTGCTTTATTTAACCGCCGACCGTTCCCGGGAAAACACGCACCTTTATACCATGATAATTTATTATTTTAAAAAGATACGGGCGAAAATTACCCCACAAAGAAATATATATTCATCGAGGAAACACAATATCTTCATCAACGCGGAGTTCATTAGCATTTCATTAATACCTTCTAGAATCAGAGATTATTTTCAGAGGTTCGTTCGATTTAAGTGGAAAATATCAGAAACGTATTTCCAGCTTTACGTCCCGAATTAAATTAAATTACTTTATTATTAATACTTTAGTATTAATATTCGTTTATCTCGCGCGCGCTTTGATATGATTCTCCCTTAAATGTGGAATTTGTCGTAACTTTATGTGGAATTATTTCCACGAAACTGAGATTTTTACAGAGTTTGAACATTTCGTACGCAACGATTGAATAAATCACGCGATTCAAGGCGGTGCGTTTATTTAACATCCGCAACTCTCGTATATAGAGGCGCAGTTTCACAGGTCGCGGCAATTGCCGCGACTTATTCTCGCGAATTAGACGGTGAGTCCGACTCTCAAGGCCTCTCTCGCGCGAAGCACGAAGGATTTATTCCCGAGCAGGACAGGACAGGAATTAGGCGATCACGCTCGTGCCCGCAAGGTGTACCGCCGCCATAATCGCCATAATCGCGATATTCGCCTCTCCGGAACACAATGTTGCTGCAAGAGCGTTGCGGTCGCTGCTGCACCCATTGCAGCGCGACGCGCCGCGGATAAGAGGCGCGAATGCATTCAATGCAATTACGATGTAAGCCATCGATCGCGCTCGGCTCGTTCCTTCTTTTCTCTTCGTTTCTTCCTTTTTTTTGTTGCTTCTTTTCTTTTCCGCGAGCCGGGCTCGCGCGCGCCCATCCGTGAGAGTTCACACCATTCATCATTGAAATGCAGCATGCAGCGTGCTGCGGCATTGCACCACTACTACCACCACCACCACCACCACCACCACCATCACCGTCAACTATATCGACATGTATGCGAGAGACGAACGAACGCCCCGTGATTTCATCTATAAGTCCGCGCGATTGCATCGTCTTCACTCGAGAATCTACATTGTATCGCTGACCTCTCGACCTTTGTCAAATCGACGCTCTCGCGAATCGGAAGAAGGCAGTCGTGTTCGTCGTGGCTGAAATCAACTCTTGTTCGAGAGTTTCCGATATGGAATAATAGCAAGAATACATCAATATATGGCTAATATAAAATTTATAACATAACAATACAATTAATAATACATGATAATAATTATTTTTTTTGTAAGTTATGTTAGATTACAATGTCAAAAAACAAAAAATGTAATAAATTTTTAGTGAGAAATTTTATGGTTTAAAGCATTGAATTACCTGTTTCTTAAAAGTTTACCGTGCCTAACAACAACAACAACAACAACAACAACAACAACAACAACAACAACAACAACAACAACAACAACAACAACGAAATAATAACAATAACTATAATATAAAAGCACACTCATATACACAGCGTCTCGGAATTACGGCATATATTTTTAATAACCAATTCTTTGTCTAATTTGGTAATAATTAATTATTTCTCAGCAAGTCAAGCCATCAATAATTTTCGAGTAATGAGTAATTAAAAAGTTGCGATAAATGACCATATTCTTGCTAAGGAAAAAATGCTTCTTTGGACCTCGAATCTGCCTTTACAAGGACATCTGATGATGGCTTTGGAACACCATGTTTTCACAAAAATGTGTAAGAAGTACAGCGAAAGAGAAAGGAAACACAAAGAAAGAAAGCTATCGCGCGGCATGTCGTTTTGAAAAATTTACCTCCCTCGATTACTGTGGTCTGCGGCATTTCTCGGGATTTCCTGGAAACGGTTGCACATCTTGACGAGTATACCGGGTGTCAGGCCATAACAGAAAAACTCTCACGATGTTCTGTTTCAAAATCGCGACAGCTCGCTCAGAAAAAAAACGCGATATTCTCAAGACACGCTCTATGTGGGATACGTTTGTATACCTAATGCTACGAGGATGGGAGAAACAAAGGAAAATTAGCGCGCTTCCAATGATCCCGTCATTGGATCGCCGGCGTTTCAACGCGATCAACGCGAGAGACGTTTTTAAATGAAACGATTTTACATAAAACGACCGATTTTACGAGACGCCCATAAGAGAGAAAGTCGAATCGCTCTACAGTACTTGCAGTCATTTAGAGATCATACCGAGACTTGCTGAGAGGTTCGCCATAAACCGCAGTCTTCGCGTCCGCAATTTATATCCTTTTATCGTTGGCGGAAACGGGTCGCCGATCGATAAATTCTTATTCCGGTCGAACTGTAGGATCGGCCGCTTGACCTCTCCATAGATTAAAGTGAATTTTTACACAAATCCACTTACAAAGTCATGTTATATCCTAGACTGGACGTATGTCCAAAATCGGTAAATAACATGTCTTAAAAAGACATCTTTAAGACATCTCATGATATGATGTCTAAAAGACGTCTTACGGCCCGATTTTGGATATAGTGCTATCTGGGATATAAAACAACGGATTTCGAAAGTTTTAATACATGAAATTTTTTACATAAACATTCTCTGATAATTAAGCATTAATTATTAATTGCCATGTTAAGATAATAATAAATAATTTCTTTTGTATAAATGTCTCGCGATTTTCCAAGTTATACAGTAAATTTTTGAGAACTTTGTAATTGAAACTTACTCCATGAATTTGAAATATATTACATAAAAATAGTTAGTTATCTAAACTCTACACGTAGAAAGTGGTATTAATCATACAGATAATTTAAAAAAAAACCGCGTGAATGGATGACAACTATTTTCCAATTAGATGGAACGAATCCGATTTTAGCGAGAGCACTGGCGGATATTGTTCCTCATATCGCTCGATAAGTCATACCTTAATCCGTACAGTCGCCACTTTCAAATACGCTACCTATATCTATGCGAAATTAACGACACGATTTCTAAAAGGAGCAAGCGAGCAGGAATCGCGTATTAGTAGCGATATCGTCCGTTCATTCGATAATTCTCGATCGCTGCGGGCGAGAAATTAATTGCGAGATATATGGCTGAGCTACTTTAGCATCTTTCCCGAAATATGTGGGTTTAATGGTTTAAGGAGGTTTGATGGCTACAACAAAATGCAGAGAATTTCATGAAATTTTAATATGTTGTTCTGGAATGCAAAATAGAATTATGTGAATTTTTTAGGAATTTTTCACCGTCCCGTTTTGAAAAAAATCTACTCTCTAAAAATTTAAAAAGTACAATTTTTGGATTCAATTTTTTTCAAAACGGGACGGTGAAAAATTCCCAAAAAATTCACATAATTCTATTTTGGATTCCAGAACAACATATTAAAATTTCATGAAACTGTCTGCATTTTTAACATAGGTTTTTATGGGAAATGATATATTGCATATACCTTCAGAATGAAATAAGTGCAAGAAAAAATGCAAATGATAAGGAAAAAAAATATGCACATGTAACTTAATAATTTACAAATAAATGAGCGAAAGAAAGGGGAAGGTTACCGCACATTTCGTAGAAAAATTAATTATTAAAGCATAAATTGTTTGATTTTTCGTCTGCTAGACTGCCACGGTCGTGAACGACGTGAACAGCAGCACGCATTATACGCACGCGGCGACCAATCAGATCAATCCCCTTCATTCCCACTACTTCAAACGCTAGTGCGCTGTTTCCAGAACCCCCGCGTCCCACTACTTTTTCCGATGAAGCCATCGAACCTCCTTAATCGGACGCGGTATGTTTTTCATTTCCTGCCTCACTCTTCGTTGAAAGAAAGGTAATATTGCGATATTGTTTCTCAAACAAATGAAACTGTTAAATAGAAGTCGCTCTTTGTTTTGATTTTCTCACAATTTTGATCTAGTAATTTTGAAACTTAATAGGATGAAGGTTCGTAGCAGCTTTCTTATTTATTTAAAACGTTGTTTTTCTTTTTTCCTACGCGCAACAATTTAATATTAATTTGTTTAATTTGTTTAATTTGCGAGACGTTTGTTTCTCACGTGTGTTATGTTTCAACTAAATTAATAGCCGAGTAAGCCGATGATATACCGAGTAAGGAATAATGAGAAGTAGAGATCTCTGCGATTTTCTCGTGATTCGCACAAGCGGAACACCGGTATGTTATATCGATTGGCTCGAAATTACACTTGCCTATTTAAAACGTAAATAAATTACACGTCGTCGTCGGCCACAAAAATGATAAACCTTATTGACCGACGATGCGCGCGAGACAGGATTAAATTAAACGCAATTTTTCCCGCCGATCCGGGGAAAGTTATGGTTACGCGGCGAAGTGGAATCAACCTCGTGTTATTCAAATGAGTTTGTTACATTTTATGACTGCCACATAATAACACGCGCTAATAAGCCATATAACTCGTTAACTAAAAAGTTAATGTTACTAAATCGAAAAGAATACAATAAAATTAGAATAACATTGAAGTAGAAAAATTATTTTTTTTTAATTAAATATTTAATTTTAAAAATTTTAATTTAATTAAAAATTGTAGAAATAAATACCTGTACTAAAAATGCAAATCTTATAATTTAATAATTTAATAAATACAGCTAAAATATGTGATATCTAATAATTTTGATCTATATCTGTATAGAATTTTAGCTTATTGGTCGAAATTGTGGTGCGAACGCAACTACGTTAATAGAGCAACATGCTGCCTGGCCATGCGAAGCATTAAAGTTTTCGCTAAGTGCGCAGTGGGCGTCGCTTTTTGTCGAGAAGTACATTGGCATCGAAATCTCCATGCGTGCCTGGAGACTTCAACGCGTGGCGCAAGTGTCCGGTTGGCCCTAAGCATAAAGATTTCAACGCTTCGTATATCGACCGGCGTGCGCGCTTGCACGCACATCGTAATCGTCACTTAAATCATTCAACTATTAAAATAAATTAGCAAAATTGAGCCACAACTTGGATTAAACGTATGGTTAGTGGATACTTCACCGAATATGCGGCGTATTTTTTACACGTCTTCTATGTTATTCGAGCTCAACATGAAAACATTGATTAAGTACATAATTTTCAGAAATTATTAACAGAAGATATTAATTTATTATATCTGAAATATTTTCCATTGATTTTTTTGTGTATATTTAATGAGGCATTTAATGTATTTTTTTAGTATTTGCATTTTGTGTTCGCCAACGTCAATTCCAAAAGAATACGCGCTTAAATCGCGCTTAAATAAATTGTCGAAGTCAACACTTATGTTCTACTAAACGCGCGCGACGTACAATAGTCGCCGTTGTATTACTTCACTATGCGCGACTATAAATACAACTCGATTTACATAACCGGGACTAGCCGGGCCTAGCTATATAAATATGTATCGAAAGACTTGTCACAAAGATTTGCTCGTGTGAAACTCAAATCGCTACGTTACTATAACGAATGTAATTAATGGCTCTATTATCAGAATCCGTATTTCATACGTCGGAGAAACACGATATACGCGATGCGCAATTAACAATTTATATCTGCGGGCGTAAAATTTTCTGCCCGCTTATGTCCGTACGCAGCTCTATAATTACTTATATGTTAAATCCGTTTTTACATTACGCGATAGTGGACACGAGATCGTGTAGACACCTCGTAAAACTGCATCTAGAACGCGCGTCGCACGAAGTAAGTACGTCATTCTTCGCGCTGAGTCCGCGCGTGCATGTGTGCGCACGATTAAAAAGAAACGCTCGAGCTGTTCGTAGTTTCACGGTCGCGCGATTTCGATAAATCGCTGCAGGTTGGTGCCTCTATGAAGCTACATAAATTCAGTCTCTTATGGAAAATCACGTGGATTCTCTTGGTTCGGCGGCTAAATGAAAGTAAAAGAGCCGCCGAGATCCGTATTCTCGCCTCGCGCGTTGATCCATTAACGGCAGACGTGCCATAAAAAAATGCGATTTATTACACAGTAAGTAATAGAAGTTGTTTTAACGAGTAATCTTTTTTTTAATTTAAAAATTAAAATACGATTTTTTATGAAATTAGTATAGAAACTAAATCTATTTAACACTATACTAATATTAATATTTAAGACCTTTAATATCTTATATATATATATATATATATATATATATATAACACCATATCCAAAATCGGGACATAGATCGTCTTAAAAACGTTATTAAAATGTCTTTTAGACATCATATCATAAGACGTCTTCAACATGTCTTAAGATGCCTTCAAGACATCTTATGTCCCGATTTTGGACATGCGCGCTGTCAGGGAGTTTTTTGGACTTTTGGAATTTAGAGACGATTTTTCTTTTTTAATATAAAAATGTCGAAAATTTATCAAACATAAATTTGTCAACCAACGACATGTTGTTCCCCAGGTAGCAGACAGTCGTCATAATGACGTGATTCTTACGTCATTTTATGACGTATGTTACGTCATTTATTCCTAAAGTTTAACGTAAAAATGACGTATTTTTCACGGTCCTAAGTCACATCCCAACGACGTCATTTTTTGACGTTTTATTGACGGCAAAAATAGGTCCAATGTACGACATACCAATTTTTAGATATCCAATTTTGATAAACATTTATAAAAAAACGTTTACTTTCTATACGAAAAAAAAGCATTTTTAACTGTTTCTTTACATATCGTGTGTGTATAATCTTCGTACCAAAATTAAATCGAGGGCCTAACATATAAGGACGAAGAAGCGGAAGAACGACAACTGCTTGTCAATCTTGGCGGGTTCGTTGTCGATGTCGTTGAACTTGACCGAAGGTTTCACTTTCCTCGAACAAACTATTGGGGAAGAGAGCAGCACGTGAATAATTCATGCGCGCCCTGTTCCACAGGATGAACCACTTAATGATTCCTTTTTCCTCAATGGCCGGAGCCTCATACCTCCGCTTATTATATCGGGGGAACCTTGAACCTAACCGTCGACGACATCAACTAGACCTTCTTAAAATAAACCCTGGAGTAAACGACCTTCTTGAGATAGGGAACGCGCGTTTTTGTCGAAAATCATTTGATTCTAATTTACTCAATGTATTTATAATCTTATCTTTTTACTCTGCAATTTTTCTTTCTCTCACAACGGCGCATGGAGTGTTAAAGTTTGTATGGAAAAAAAGATTTATTTAGAAATAAACTCTTTAGGGGAATAAACCTTTAAATTAAGTTCAGATTAAGAGTCAATTTTAAACTGAGTTATTATTATTATATGTAGGGGAGACCATGAGCCACGAGAATTCAAAAACTCTGAAAAGTACTTTTAAATATAAGATTTTTTGTCTCATTTTTTTAAATAATTAAAGCACTATGTATATTTTAAAATTTATTTAGCATATTTGGCAAATATTGATTAGTTTTTGACAAAAAAATTAAAACACATTTTTTGAGAAATGACCCAAGGTGCCGGGGGGGTATGGGACACCTTGGGTCTGTCACTGGGGCATTATAAATCAAACATAAAAACAAGGTTTATTTATTCAAGAAATAACGAAAAATTACAAAAGTTAAAAAGAAATTTTATTTTATACGTTTTCTTATGACACTATTTAGGATTGGGCAGGACAAACAAGATATCAGAACCCACTACTAAAAAGTTCATTTTCTTAGAGAAAAACTAACTTTCAATATGTTTTCTTCAATCAAAAATAATATATATCATTAACCTATCATCGACCTATCTATCTATTATCAACGTTGGTGGCGTGTGTGACCCATATGGTGCCGCAGCATTGGGTGTCCCATGATGCCCCGAATGCACTTAATATAGAAAACGGTGAAACGTAATAAAAAAAGTAAATGATATATGATTATCTGTAGTAAAATGACAAAAGATGCTAGAACGTTGCACCTAATTTTTAGTACATATATGTATATTTTACTACAAAAACAATATTAAAATATTTCTAAATGATTAAAAAAAATTTGCGCATCACGAAAACTATTTATATCACGTGCGTCTCGAGATTACGGACTTTGGTGACTGCCACCTAGATACGAAGTATGGGCAACGAAATAACTGTCACATGATACTAATTGAATCAACCTAAACATTCTAAATTACCCTAAACAGTCAATGACCCATAGTACCCCGTGGCTCCATGGTGCCCCGGTCTCCCCTATATAATTGTATCGTCGTTTTTTATATATAATAATAATTATTAAGTATTAAATATTATTGTTGTTATTATTAAATCGATGATCGCAGGGGAAATAGAATTCTGCGGAATTCCCCAGATCCGAGGAGAGTGCGTAATCGGTCGATGGCGGCGCGCGTTCCATTTTCATCTAATTGGCCGCTCGCTTTGGATTTTGCGCGCTCTTAATTGCGGTCAGGAAAGTATCAGCGCGGCCGGCATAAAACCTCACCGCCTGTGCCCGCGTTCATCCGCGCAGGAGCGGAATCTTCAGGACTAAATAAATGCCGCGGCCGACCACTAGAAACGCCTCTTGCTTTGACCCATAGCTCTTTTTTTGCATAATTTCTCGGTTTTTGTTTAAGCATAATAGAATCATAGTCACGGGAGATTGAGTACTTCCTTAACTGCGAGGTAATCTTTTAACCTATTAATTGTAATATAAAGAATTTTATAAATCTGTCATTACTTTGTAGCTTTTAAAGACTTCAGAATTTAATATTGAAACCTTTGGACAGCTTTAGACATTTTTTAATATAATATTTTTGTGCGAACACACAATAAAAAGCACATTTTGAACAGTAAAAATTCACGTCATGCGAATCACGCATGCATGTACATAGCGTGGCAGGTCGTAGGCTAAACGAAGATAAATCTCGCATTAAGGCTCAGTTTCACAAGTGTCGGTTAACTTTTAATCTAACGTCCCCCTTAGAAAGAGACGAAGAGTGAGTTAATCTAAGATTATAAAAGTTAACCGACACTTGTGTGAAACTGAGCCTAAGGGGAAGAAGGGGAATGCTTTGAATCTCGAAGTTTTTACGACGAGGCAGAGAAACTGCGATGTGGATCGACGAGGCGCATTGGGACGATTACATTACCACGGCGCGATACTTATCGCACTATACGCACGATTAAATTGATTTATGGGCAAATGTTAGAGGCAGTGGCGACGGCGTTTATCCGCCAAGTTTGTATCCAGAGCACGGAGAACGCGTCCCCCGTTACGGGCCCAGGAATTCAGATATGCTTGTTTATAATTGTATAATAATATATATTCAATTATAGAGCTTTGCAAAGTTTTTTATAGACTTTAAAGGATTTAAAAATGATTATCTATGTATTTTCCTTTTTCTTTCTCTTTTGCGCAATTTTAAGAATTAACGAGAAAATGTATATTCCGAGAATGTGCAGAGAATGTCGTAAAGTTGAGAGAATAAGATATTATAAGGATGTTCTCAGTATATTAAGTACATCCTTAGTATATTCTATAGATATACAGGACATTATTGCTGTTAGGGTCTATAAAAATCTAAAAATATACTTGTGCATCGATATAATTTTTTAAGTCGACAATATCAGAGTTTATGAAAATTGTCTCTTTAGTCCAACTATTTGAAGATATTTGTCTGTACATATAATATTTTAGTTTTAACTTTTATTTTCTTATTATTTTATGCTCTTTTCTTGAGATGAAATAATTTTTGTACGCAAACTATATATTATATCGCAAAAATTCATGCTCTATTATTACCTTAAATTTTTCTTGAATTTAGAATCTTTATGAAAGTTTGCATGTCTACTTATTTTACGTTATATTAAAAACTGAAAATACAAAATAGTAAAAGATAAATTTACACTTTACAAATTGATATATATAAATTTAAAGAGGGAATAAGTTTGGTCCATATGTGCGAATTTTTAAATCCTTCTTAGAACACGCGGGCGCGTTTCGCTCGCGTCACGGACATGGAGCTCACCCACCAGATTGTGAGTGGGTGAGCCGCCATTGGAATTCGATGTTATCTACTGACAGATACGAGATCGACCGCCGCGCGTGACGCGCTTTTTTCCCCCATTGCGAGCGCGTTTCTTTCTTTTCCACGCGATTGCGATTGCACGATCCCTTAGTTAGCCTTAGCGTTAGAGGGGGGGGATCGGGGAGCAGGGCGGGTGTAGAATTCATGCAATTTGCATTACGATCGTTATCCGGCGACGTTGAATCTACTAAAGGCGGCCGCCCTTATGGCGATATCTCCTGTCTTCGAGACAGCGTAGATTACGAATGCCATAACGATAATGGCGTCGACGACAAATGGCAACGAAATCAGGACAAACGAAAGGCACGCGATTCGAGAGAGAAGGGCCGACTCGATTAAATTAACTGTCACAGTTAATTGGCGAACAATAAGTGAAATCTGTAAATTCCAAAATTCCGTTTGTCTGCGAATTGATTACGGCAGAGTACGGTAGACGTCATAAGAGTTTTAGCGTTTTGCGAGATGTATAATTTATAGTATAATCCACTGCACGTAAAACAGGTATAAGTGCATGGTATAACGAAATATCATCGTCATCATTCCTCGTCAACGTCACCATATGGTCCATCTCTCCATAAGCGGCTTGAGATAAAAAGCTGCGGATTGCGTCGCGGTTTCGCGCGAGGAATGCAAAAAATATCTCGCGTTAACATAATTACTCGGATAAGTAACTAGACACGTTATAAATATCTATTTAGCGGATGATGATTTTTCTGAGTGACAGAGAGACCAACTTCACACACTGCATTTTTCGTAATTTTGAAAGAATTATTTTTTTCCAAAAAAATGGTAACAAACAATTAAAGATTTCTGCAGAAATGTAGATGGATCACCTCTTTGGGATCGTAAATTGTTCTCTTTGAAGCGAAATAATTTTGCGAGATGTTAAATGAGTGTAGAAAAATATATTTTTGCGTATATATATATACCAGGACGCAACACAAATTAATCTTTCTGAAAAAGGCACGGAGTCTTCGGCTCGTGCGTCCACTCCGCACCCGTGAATTTCCGTCTTCCCGCACTTGTTACACAAATAACTATTCCAATTTAATTAACATCTAAAATTGAAGAGTTTGTTATTTCTGCAAGTTCCATTTGTTTAAAGGTGATTGTTTTAATATTTAGATTTTTTTTTATTAACTCTATACTAAAAACAGTTTGATGTTTGTTTGTAACTGAAAAGCGATTCACAGCTGCGGCATTGCGGAATTATTTTTTGTTAGGACGGAGTTTACACTTAAAATCGATATAAGATCGATCACACAGCGTGCCATGAGGTGACGTTTCGGCGTTGTTACTCCGAAACGCCCTGTATACGTCGACTGATTTGCGGTTTGGGAAAAACGCGCGGCCGCCGCGCGCCAGCCGGATGACCATGCGGAATTTGACACGCGTGACTTTGCGCCGCGCGTAGACCCGATCCGGATGATCTCGTTCGCGAAGTCGGCAAAGTCATAATTACGGGACGCGATCAAAGGATGTGGAATGTCGCGCGAAAAAGCGCGCATGACCGACTGCTCGCCGTTGTCCCCGCCGCGCCGCGCCGCGCCGTCGCCGTCACCAGCGTCATCGGCGCCGTCCTCATCAACGTCGAAAGAAAGAAAGTGACCGCGCGTACGAGCGCCTGTCCGGTGTCCCGCGTTCGACCGATAAAAATGAAGGCGGTCGACGACGAGTTTTCGCCGGTGAAAAACAATCCGGCAGGACCAGGATTACTCAGAGATATTCCTTAATGATATTCAAGCGTTTCTTATCGAGGTGTTTGGCCCGAATTCTCCTACTTTTTCTTTATTTAATCGATGAAGCGTCAGTATTGCTGCTTCATACTCAGATGCAAAATTACAATTACGATAATTATAAAGCAATTGAAATAGACATATGAAGAAAGAGAGAAAAAAAGTAGAAAAAATAATTAATAGAAACATATAATAAAACGAATATAAAATTATGTAACATTGTTAAGGAGAAAAGTAAAAAAATTTCAGGAATAAAATTAGAAAAAATCGATAATATTTATATTTCTTGTACGTATTATAATTTCAATAAATTTTGATAGTTTTCTGTTCGTTTGAGAAAGTGGAAAGGGAGAGCGAGGAGAAGAGATTAGCGAATTAATGCAAATGGCGAATCGACGAATTTCCCCTCCACATTATTCATGAACATTATACGAATCACGAATTGCAAATACGCGCATTATAGTCTGGCGCTTATAGCTTATAAATTTCTAATCTCGTCGTTTCGCTTATAGATACACGGTCTACGTCTTGCTGCGCGTACTCTTGATAATTGTTGATTTTATGCAGCCGATGAAAGACACTCATCTTCATCGGGACAACGCGAAGAATCGCGAGTCTCATCGACGGCGACGGCGCGAATAAACAAATATATAAACTATTGTCATTAAAATGCACTCTACTATTGGATACAAAAACTTTCAAAGGATATCAACCTGTTGCTTCCCGTATCTTAACTTTTCTATCTAATTCCGAAATTGCGATCAAATCCGGTTTTCGATTTTCTGATCACCGATTATTTGTATAATAGAATATATTGCCACGATCGTGAGCATGGCGAGAGAATAAACGTAATCTTTCATGTTACTGAAAACGGAACTGGCGAAGGGACAAAAAACAAGAAATTTAACCCTCCGTAGTCACACCGGGTCAATTTGACCCGAGCCTCAACTTTGCTCGTAAATATCTTGCGCGTAACTTGAAAATTGGCGGGCATGACGCCCTCTAGCTGTAGTTAAAAAAAGATTTTTTTTTAAACAAATTTTTCGCGAATTTGTTTATATGTTAACAATTCCTGAGGCCCTTCTTTTTTTATAGCAATCAATTTATTATTTTTATAGCAATATCGCAAGTGCATTCGAGAATTTTTTCAACACGATCGATGGATAAATGGTCAAATGGCGAACGGTCAAAGTTCGTCTCGGGTCAAAATGACCCAGAGTGACTTCCTTGTTTGAAAAAATAGGTGTGACTACGGAGAGTTAAAAATGTACGAAAGCAATAAACTGAAAAATATAAACGAAAACAAATGCCAACGAAGATTTGCATTTGGTCCGCAAATCCTGCTTCCAAGCTGGCGATCCTAAACGGAATTCGCCGCAGTCGAAAGACTTTAAAACGTTGTATGTTTCTTCAAGGAAGCGCGAGAATCTCTTCGCGTCTCTCACGGATCTCGAGTTCGCTCATCTCTCTCTCGTTGTCTCGTAATACGTCAAGGACTCGGGAGCGCGAACCAGGACGAACTCGCGTTCGTCCGTGTTTCTGGTATCTCGTACTGCGTCGCGTGTTACATATGTGTAGTATACGTGCGTGCGTGACGCAATCGGATGCCAACGCTGCAGCAGATCCCGGGATGCTCGTGTTTCGCGGACGCTACCGGCTAACGGTCGCTGATACGTAAAGCCAGACACGCATGCACGCGTGCACGCACACGCACGTACATGCGTGCACACAAACAGCAAGCAGAAGCGGAACCCAGAATGACGTCAAGTCTGGTGTCCCTGGTGAATGGATTTCAGCTTCGAGAATTCAGCTTGTCGATTCGACCAGAAGAGGCGCAAGTTGCTGATCGCGAAAAATCTCTCAGGTCGATCAAGCAGTCGCAACAAAGTTCATTTTCATGCACCAACAATCTCTCGATAATTAAAAGTAGATTAGATTAATTTAAATATTGGACAAAAAGGGAAAAAAATAATTTTTTAAATAAAACTAATTTGTATTTTACACTTTTTCAAGCAGTACTCATGCAATTTGTTTCATCAGAGTTGATAAAGTCACCATATCGACAAAATTATTCATATTATTCAAACAAGTTCGTGACATATATTTTATCATTTTGATTATACTAGAAAATTTAAATTGCTGACAGGAAAGAGTTTCTATAAAAGAAATTAACGCTACGTCAACTAAACTAAGCTTCGTCTTCGTCATTACAAGTACAAAAATATCGGCAATTTTACTTTCTTTGTTAGCTTTCCAATAAGACGCCACAGAAGAGGATATTGCGATGAGTTCTATCATAGATCAGGCAAACACATGGGAAATGAATATCCACAGTATTGGGGTTTTCCACACGTTGAGAAGAATTGTTGCTGGTGAAGAACACGTTAGTCGCGGCTGCGGTGATACGAGTTTTCGACATTTTGATTTTGATTCGGTGCACAGCATCGCCAAGCCTCATGGCGTGGCAAGTGAATTCGTGCAGCAGGCCCGTGCCGGATGGCATGAATTCCTGAATGCCCAGCATCTCCAACAGCCGATGCATTTCCAGGTCATGCTCGATATTAAATATTGGAAACAACATGTCTGTCTGCTGTGCTATCCCCTCATCCAGCAGTTTGTGAAGTTCTCGAGATCCTTCCTCGGTCATCAGTCGCTCTATCAGTTGGATAATTGCATCTCTTTCTGAGATATTACCTTTGACGGGTTCCGAATAGCATGATGGAAAGATGAAAAACATTGAAATCTTTCTTTCTTTGAAAGGTATCTCCATGATGTATGCATCTAGCTGCTCAAACTTACCTGAAAAAAAAGAACATTAAAATTAGAGACAGAGAAAGATTAAAATAGACAAATAATGATAAAAATATTAAGTAGTTTCTTATCAAATGTCAGATTTACATCAAAGATTTTCAAAAATTTATGTAATACTTTTTACGTTGCTCGAAAAAGAAAAAGCTATTTTTGTAATTTTGATTAAATTGTAGAAAGTATGAAAGTGTAAAAGATATTAGAAATGTGTTTTTGCTTCATTTCCTGCATTTATATGAAAATGTTTTATAATACAAAATAAAATACATAAATTTTTTATTTATAATGTAATTTAGAAATTATTAAAGACAATGATAAATGACTAAAATGAGATTGAAGTGACTAGTGACCATTATTGAAATTTTTTTTCGTAGAATCTTTTTTGTTTTTTTTGTCTTTTTTGTCTTTTTGTCTTGTTTTCTTGCTAACACTAATGTCAGGTGTGGTATCAAGATCAAAACTAGGATCTAATTGACCCTCGCAGTAGATTATGTTCAGCAGGATTCCGTCGGTGTTGCTATTGATATTATCTGGTGGTAGGACATCCTGTATGTATTTTTGCGTTAGGCATTTAACAGTATTATTGACGAAATCCCTTGTATGGTCGGGACGATTGTCGAAATTAATTTCCTTCACCTGATGATGGCCAGATGAAAATAAATTCATTGTGTCGGTGTATATCATGTTGCGTTCATTAACGAAAAGCCTACTAAAGATTCGACACGTGTAGGAATTCTCGGATCCATTCATCTAAAACAAGAAAAGTAAAAAATAAGATCATGATATTCTCTCTTTCTCCTTCCTCTCTGAAACGATAAATGCTCCTTACATTTTATATTTATATAAGTTATCACTGAATTTATTTGTTAATTACAATTTTAATTTTCAAGATCTTAAGAATCCGCTAGCAATAAACACAGTTTCGTGAATACTTTGTATGACGATGTAAAACATGCGGGAGAGAATTACTCACTATGTAACAAAACTGATTGACTTCCCCCTCAATATAGCGTAGTTCGACAGTGGTTTTAGAAACGTCATCCGGAATATAGAGGACTTTTCTAAGAAAATTTTCGGTATCGTCGCTAGCCCCAAAGTACATCACGAGTAGATTCTGGTATATAAGATGCGGGCTAAAGAAAATGTTATTTTTCGGATCCATCAACATACACTTCCTCAGGCTTTCGAGGGCGAATTTAAAGCGCGCGTCGGTTAACATCTTAAAAAAAAAAAACATGTGGAAATTGCCCAAAAATGTACAACCAGAAAAAATTATACTACGAAAATTGTATAAAAGTTGGATTAAAGAAAATAAAGGATCACAAAAATATATTAAATTATACAATTAATATTACATACGTGCGCACATACACACATATGTTTTATCATGTACATATAATGTAATGGACATTTTGTTGAGATTGTTAGGATTATCAATTTATTAAATAGCAATAGAGCATACCTTTGAAGTAATCCTTTGGCTATCGACGCAATTCCAAATAAAGTTTAAAAATTGTCGATCACTAAGGGAGAAAATTTCTTTAAATCGACGGAACTGGCAGTGAGGTACAACGATGGTTATCCGTTCAATTTGTACTGTAAATGACGAGGCGAGTGTTCCGAATCTGATGTAAAGGATACAGTAAGATCAATAATACATGTAAGCAGTCAAGATCAATCGGTATTGTTATTTATGTTCACTTCTCGCGATTTGACGAGAATGCGGCAGTCACGTGAAAACTTGAAATAAAGGATAACAAATTCGGTACCAAGGATTTTTAGAGATTAGGATAAACGTGAAGTTTCGCGGGTGTTTTTTTTATTGTTCATAGACTCTGGCGGTAGTATTCCCTGTAAATAATTAAGTTCTACTTTGAGTTTATGATTCAAATTGATAATTTATCTTTATATTCACTCTAATATCTTCTCTATCGTATCTATATTGTCACTGTCGAATTCATCATCATATAGTTAGAGTAGTTGAAATAAAAATCTTTCATTTGTATGTAGTAATTAGTTGAAAAAATAGTACAACTAGATAATAATTTTGTGCGCGTGTTTTTTTTCTACACAAAAATTGTTTTAAATATACGTTAAAAACCATATAATAATTAATTTTAAGCAAGAAATATTAACGTAGAAAGTATATTATAATATTATTTTTGCTTCTTCTCTCATAGACTTTAAATAAAATTAAAAATGTCGGTAATTATCGACATTCTTAATTCCATTCGATCCCTACATTACCATTCTGACTAAATATGATGGGAAATACATGTGTATATGGACACATGCAATGTTGTAGCTATTTTTGGGTACATCCAATTCCAAAAGTTGCAAAAAAATGTACGAAAACGAGAACATAATATACAAACTATCTGTTCTTGTTTAACAGATGATTGCAACACCATCTCTCCTAAGATCTGGCACTTACTACTATTGCTCTTCTTACCATTCTGCATCTGTGTATTTGCATTTATAAAATTTCTTTTTAGAAAATCTTTTTTTCTAGACTTTGAATCTTAGTTCTAATATGCACGATATTGTTCCTGCATGTTGTCCCTTTTCTCCACGAATGTCTCATTTTGTATGTATTAATTATATAATTCTTGTATTTTAAGCATATATTATCGTGAAGTGACAGCTCAACGTGTCAAAAAAGTGATATTCAAATATTTTTTTCGTTTTTAATATATACTTGATTATTATTGTCTTCATTTTTGTGCATACTTATTTAATCGTGTAAAAGAATTTTGCAAAGTCAATTCAAAGATATCTTAAAATGGAAAAATGTCGATAAATCTGTCATTCCAGGATCCCCTTAATACAACAAAGAAGTATCAAATCTTTACGTTTTGAAAAAAGTAAGAAAAAACTTTACCGCTCGAAAATAATAAAATCGAAAATAAAAATAAATTTCTCCGCTGCTCCTAATATAAATGTATTATACATACATATATATATATATATATGTGTGTGTGTGTGTGTGTGTGTGTGTGTGTGTGTGTGTGTGTATAATACATTTAAGATGGTTAATTTATATTAAACAATGCAACACTATTCATAAACTATTTTACTTTTTAACATTGACTGTTTTTTTTGGATATTATGTAATAATGTAATATAATTATATTTAAACATTTTAGAACAATTATATATATATGTTTAAAATTTTATAATTACATAACTTGGGTTTAGAATTAAAAACAATCTACATTCTTGAAAATTATAAAGAAATGAAGAAAATCTTTTTAATTAATGTACATACATATTAGAAAGTTTTGCTTATGTACATAGGAATTTATTTTAGTTGAATTTTTAGTTTAAATTGTGAATTATAATTTTTATGACAGTAATTAGAGCGATAGAATTAAACGTTAAGATCCAACGATCATGATATATAATTAATAGTCAATATAATTCTTAATTATATAAAATTTTTGGATATTAAATACGTTATTGTTATAATATGACTTTTGTTGTAAAAGCTATATAATATTATCTGCATTAATTTCGCACATAATGAAGATTGATTCTAATCATTATTTCTTAATTTTATTATAATAAGTTTATAGTCTAATTATTTTGAATATGCAGCCGCAATATGGTAAAAAAGTTTCTAATTTTTATTTTTCTTTGTTCAATTAATTTGTTTACGAAAAAGCACAACATTTATTAAAGTACAAAGTTATTACATTAATTGATATACATTGAATAAAAGATAGAATAAAGATTATCATCATCTATCTCATCATTATATTGAAAATATGTTAAAATATAAGAATTATAATTATATTATATTATACAATAATATTATATCATATTATATTTAAATTGAAATATGATCGATATTCATTTTATAAATTCTAAAACTTACCAAATAATTATAAAGTATCGCTGATTTTCATTCAAAATTGATTCAATACCGTTTTTGTACAAGGTATTACAACTTCACTATTTGTGCATTACATATATTATTTATAAATATATTTATGTATATACATATGTATGCATGTATATGTATATTACAAGCATTTCAACACGTGGACATCATATACCTAACCTCACTTATTTTTACACAACTTTCTGCAGAACTCATGCGTGTAGCGTGTATGTATGTATGATGCATTGGCTTCAACGCTAGCGCTCTCTTACGTCGCAATTTACGAAAAGACGACGACTCATCCGCATAGCCAAATCTGTCGAGAACAGATTTTGAAAATGTCTGCCGCACAAATTTTGTCGATAGAATACCAGCAGAAATGTAGCAGATTCTGCTAACAGAATATATAATGGCAGATTGATTGCAGAAACTGAGCAAAATCTGGCATTTAAATGACGTACGATTCCATTTAAATGCTTACAAAATGACAGATTCTGCTCGGTTTCTTCGATTTCTCGGTTAATCATTTCTCGATAACTCGGTCTGTCAGATTATATCGGCAGGCTCTGTCGGCAAAACAAGAGTCGCAAAATTTCTTACAATAAAAAAACAATTTATTTAATCAATTTTTACATTAATACTTAAATTTACACAGTACGTACTACGCTAAACGAATACCAGTGTATGACGCTATACATATATGACGAGATCATTTACCTTTCGAGGAACTGCGGTGAACTGAACTTGCAGTTCGAGATTTCCCTTTTATAAGGTCCAAAAAGGGTCTTATTGTTTTTCAGGAAAGTTTCTAAATGATTCATTTTTCTTTTACTATCGTTGAATAAATACGTAACATCGACAAATACGTGATATTGGAAAATTAATTTTCGAAGGTTATTGAATTCTCTTAAGACAAGATATATAGTTACAAAAAGTTTATCTAATAGGGTTCCCTATTTTTATCACATTCCTAAAGGTAAGTATGGACGATGATCCACAGTTGTTTAATCCGGACACATATAATATTGGATTTGTTGCGATATCTGAGCGAAATCTGCTGCCAATTCACATTGTCATTATTTTATATATATATATTTTTACAGATTTAAACATTACATTATAATATCTCCGTTTATGCTACATGAAGAGCAAAACTATAGACATTCATCAAATTGTATATAAAAACAGGGAAGGAAAGAAAGAGGGAGAGAGGGAGAGAGGGAGAGAGGGAGGGGGAGAGAGAGAGAGAGAGAGAGAGAGAGAGAGAGAGAGAGCTTAATTTTCCTGCTAGTTAATAATAAATGAATATCTTCCCCTAACTAAATAGATGAGTCTACCATATACTAAAAAGATGAATACTGAAAATGACAGCGAGGCCCCGTACGCAAGGTAGAACGTTCCATTCACTTGGCGTGTATAAGGATTTGTATATCTATTAAATCTCTGCCTTACTAAATAAATGAGTCTACAATTTACTAAAAATAGATACAGAAAAGATTAGCAAGACCCCAATAAGGTAGGGCGTTGCCCCTCTCCCCACAACCACCCTCCCTGCCAACGCCTGTTTCAAGACAGCTTTTTCTCAGATCCAACCAGATTAAATTTTGTTTTCGTAAAATAGATGTTGCTTTTGCAATAGAAAAGTGTTATATCAAAGTCGGGGGGCTCTGCTCCCCTACCCCCGCCGGGGGGCTTCGCCCCCTGGACTCCTTAGGTGCTTTGCCCCCAAATCCCCATCTAGGGCCTCTGTCACGTAATGATGTTTCAAATTCGCACACTTCTTGCATGCGCATGTGATTACAGAGAAATCGGTGTGGACTGTGGGGTAGGGCCTATTATTTTAACCTACACCACTCAAGTTTCATCAAAATTCAACCACTAGATTGTCTATAAATTTCCACACAGCAAAATATATCTGAGATATAGCCAGATATCTTTATGCCTACAATTTCAAGTCAAATCTGAGATATCTTATTTTCAGATATTTACAGAATATCTGCAAGACATCATTATTCAATATTACATTATATCTTTGAAAAAGACATCTCTGCAACATTTGCATTCGAATATATATGACCGATTTACAGTTAGCACTTATATTTTATAAAGATCAACTCAAGTTTATTCGTAGCCAATAAAATAATCTGAGAGGATTTGGACGCCGCGCCGTACGGATTTGTCCCGGCGAAAGCCACACGCTGCGAGCTGCGAGGGAACTTAGAAAATTTTCACCGGGCGGCGCCGGAGATAAAAATTATGCTTCGATACTAGGTATTCCAATATTTTGCATTTTGCCATCTCTGCACTGTAAGATATGTCGGAGATATCACGAAAAATATTAGAGTCAAATATCTTAAAGGCTCGTTTTTTATCCTAGCGCGTAAGGATTTTTGCCTTACGAGAAGGTACTGGCGCATGTAGCCGCGTCGCGGCAGCGCATGTTACTAGCGCTCGCCCGAGCGAAAATTTTTTAAGTCATTGCGGCATGTTGTTTTCGCGCCGCGGTCGTTACGGCGAATACGGCGTCCAAGTCCTCTCGGATTGTTTTATTATGGCTATAACAAATGAGTTGATCTTTATAAAATATAAGAGCTAACTATGAATCGGCCATATATTCGACTGCAATGTTACAGAGATGTCTTTTTCAAAGATATAATGTGGTATCGAGTAATAATGTCCTGTAGATATTCTGTGAATATCTGACAATAAGATATCTTCTAGATATCTTAATAATATATTTTGCTATGTGGGTTAGAATAAAAATTTTGAATTTTTGACGTCAATTTCTCCGTTCCTATTTGTTTCCGTACAAAATCCTTTATGGTATGAACGTGTTCTCTAATGGTCAACAATTTGCTGCAAGTTTCATCAAATTCGGAGGTAGGGGCTATTCGGAAGTTGAGCCATTAAATGTGTTTTTAATTTATGTTATAAATATTTATAGAAATAATAACTGTAAGTAATAATAAAAATATTACCAAAAATATCGAATAAATATTTATACTAAATATAAAAATAATGCTCCTAAAATTTATTTTAAAAATATTATAATCTTTATTCATAAAAGACAATATTCAAATATAAAATATTTTATTTTCTTTTAATTTTTGTTGACTATGTATATATCACAATATATGTATATATCACAAGTTTTGTTTTTTATGATTATATATCTGAACTATTATATATACTAATTTATGACTATAATATTATAGGTAGTAGGTACAGTGTTCGATTGATGTATATCGTTTAAAAAAATCGCATATTCTACATAAAAAACTAAGTCAAAAAGTCCTTTACAGTTTTTGAATATCTTTAATATTAAGCGAGAGAAGTTAAAGTTTGAATAATTTCTCAAGTACCTATTGAGGTGCATGTCTAATACATATTCCGTGAATAAGAAAGAGATTGCCTCAATACAAGTGCATAGACATGGAGCAAGTAGGGAAATCTCCTGTCGAGAGTCCTGTTTTTAATCGAATTACCGACCGCGTGGCTCGTAAATTGTAACGCTTTATTTAAAAAATTATTCAAATTTTAAATTGCAATATCTCGCTTAGTATTAAAAATATCAAAAAACTGTAAAGGACATTTTGACTCAGTTTTTTATATAGAATATGCGATTTTTTTCATTACATTAATCGATTGTTTAATACCACCTATACTTAAACGAGCTTGTAAAGCACGCCACGAACCCATGTGGCACCTCCGTTTCGCGTGGAAAGTGTATGCGTGAACTATTTCGACATATATATTAGTCATTTATGCCTTCCAATACTCAAAATAGCTGCTATATTTTCCAAACTTTTTTTGTTAATAACTTTTTAACAAATAACGAGCGACGGCTAAAACCTTCTAAAGGTTACTCAGAGTCATGACCTTGACAACATATATCAAGATCATTGAAATCGGTGAAGTCGCCCTTAATTTAGACATTTACCTAAATGTCAGAGTAACATTTAAAAAATATTTTCTTTAACCTTTTTAAAATATTTTAACAACATTCAGAAAAATCATATTACAAAATAATACGTTTAAAAAATACACATAAAGTCAATATTTCTAAACGTTAATTTAATATATATGTTCCTTGTCCTGGGGTAGGATAAATAATACATAAGCAGTCGATATCAATCGATAATGTTATTTATATATTTACTAACGCAATTTGGTGAGGACGCCGCAGCCACATGAAAACTTGAAATAAACGATAACAAAGCCAAAAAATATTCAGAGACTGATTGTGAGATGAAGTCTTGCGGACATTTTGTTTATATATTTTATATAGCAGTAATTTTCCCTGCATTATATATGTTCTACTTTGAGTTTATGATTCAAGTTAACGACTTATTTTTATATTCATTCAAATATATCTTCTCTATCATGTCCATGCTGCCGCTATCAAATTATAATCATGATAATATTAGAATGAATTTAAAAACATTTAATTACAACAAATAATTATATATATGTTTAAAAACATTTTTATTCTTTTTTTTTCTTATTGCATAAATCTTCGCTTTTTTACAATTTTTAGTTTTTTATCCAAATACATTATAGAATAATTTCATTTTTGGACTGAAAGAAAGAAATATTTGTCGAATAATTGTTTCAGTTAATCGGCGAGGTCACCCTTCGCCGAAATTCGCGAATTTCTATATGTATATTATCAGAAATTAACGGTAACGTTTTTACGTGTAAGTTTTTGTTTTGTTTTACACTCGTCTTTATCTAACTTTAAAAATAAGACGTCATAAAGTATAAAATCTAAATACGAGAATAAATTAATGAGATTCATGCAACAGACTCCTCTTGAAAAATCATTGAAAAATGAGGGACCCTTTCTTCAATACTTTGAAATTTCGCTGATTTGAAGGTCCGTGACGTCAGTTTCACGTAATTCAAAGGGCCAACTGTTTTTGATCATTAACAAAAATCAACGAGAAACAGATCCTTTAAAATGGTATCAATTGATTAAAAAGAAATGGAATGACAAATGTGCCAACCCTCGTCAGATCGTCAGACTTCACTGTTCGACTATCTCTCCAAAACAGTTTCTTTTAAACGACCTAAATGTCAGGATCTACCTAAACAGCACCGGGAGTCAGGGAATTTGTTGGTTGGGCTGTGCCTGGTAAGCGGAAAATGCCGGTGAAAAGAATAGTGTGATCAGCCTTGTTGTAGATCAGGTAAACAAACGGGTGGTTGGCGTTGAAGATGGCGGGTTCGGTGGGCCGGCTGGAGCGGAAGGTAAAGATCGCGGTGGCCGCGGCCGCAGTAGTACCCTCCTCCGTGACCTCGATACGAGCACGATGTACGGCATCACCGAGGTGCAGAGTTTGCTCGCCGTCCGCGACAAAGCCGCGCAGATCGGCCACGTTGGGTGTCACCAGTTCACCGGCGCCTAGAGCGTGCAGCAGCTGACTAATTGGCAGCTCTCGCTCGAACTCGAAACGCGGCAGGCTGACCTCGACCTCGCGCGGCGGTAACCCATCGTCCAGCAATTCGCGTAGTTCCCGCGACCCCTTCTCCGTCGCCAGACGTTCCACCAATTGACGGATGCCGTCCTGCGGCTCGTTGGAAGGATTTTGTACAGACCGTGCGGTGGAGAACGGAGGGAGCAGCACGAACATCGAAATCTCATTACCTTTGTAAGGTAATTCCAAGATATATGCACCTAGCTCTTCAGAGACAGCTGAAAAGAAGAAACTAAGATTAGAAAGAAAATAGATGAATGTGAAGGTCGAATTAGGTCGCGATGTACAAAATGTCAGATTTATTATAAGATCGATTTTTAACCATTTGCCTAATGCTTTTCACGTTTATCAAAATTGGAGACCGTGTTTATAATCTCATTTCGATATTTCACATTTTTATAAAAATATCCAATATTATAATTTACACATAAATTTGAATAAATCTTTTACAAAGTAAAATATAAAAAATATTTTGTTTATAATTAATTAAAAAAGTCAAGTGTATAGATAAGGCAATGAGATGAAGTTCGAATGTATATAATAACGTTTACTTACCGTGATTGAAGTTCCCTTTCTGACGCATAAAAATGGTGACAGAATTTTGCGTGCCGGAGGCATAGAAGATGTCGCGTTTAGAGTTCTTCGGGTCGAAACGATTGGCCCAGAGGCCCTTAAAATAGACCGCATTTACCAGAACGAGATCGGTATCTTCCGCAATGCTGCTCGGCGGCAGGAGATCGCGAATGTGACCTTTCGTCATATTGCTGACCCAATTATTGATCTGATTTCTCACTTCGGTAGGGTTCGTATTGAAATCTGTTACTTGCAACTGATCCCCGAAGAAATCGAGCATACATTCGCGCAGCCTCTTGGAATTCGTAATCCAAAACCTATTAGCAATTTTGTAATCGTAGGAATCTGCGGATCCATTTATCTGAAATGAATAATATCAAGGATAAAGAAATCATTTTCTTCCAAGATTTCCGAGAATTTCTACGCAAAATCGCTGAGGTAATATCCAGACAGCATCATATCCAAAATCGAGACATAAGACCTTTTAAAATTAAATGTCTTAAAGATACCTTATGTCTCAATTTTGCGTGCTGTCTGAGTAAGTTCTTACAAACTTTATTTGTACATCATTCATACAAGCATGACTTTACAAAAATTTCCATCCTCGAAATAATAAATTTCAAAAATGTCTAAATTATCTTTACTTCATAAACTCACTAAATTATTTTATTCAAATTAAATAGAATCCAAACCCAAATATTTTGTGTCTGTGCAAAACAATTTAAATTTCTTGTTCTAAGTTCCGTTTTTAAAGAACCTGCTGCGATATATTTCAGGGTTTTTAATCTTGATTTTTTCTTTCTTTGTTTTACTTAAAAATATATTTGGCTTTTGGCTTGCTCTAGCACAATGCCATAATTAAGATTAGTTGTATACGACATATGTAAATTAAAATAACACTTAAGAAGGACCAAAATCAATGGTTGAAACGTCATGAGATATACAAATAAATGATTTTTGCCAGTTAGTGTCGAATATAATTTTCCTTGTTAAAAATATATTTCCATTTTCGTTATTTTTTAATAAATCTTCTGTAATAACAAATATCTTTTGATCCACCATACTTCGATATTACACCATAATTTAGGCGCATTATAGATCCTTTAATATGTAAACTTGAAATTTATTTCCACCATTTCTTATCGGTTTCTTTACGCGGAAATCTCTACGTTACGTCATTCAAATTCGTCCATGCAAGCATTTCGCTGAACAAGACAAGACAATCTTAAAAGTCGGCCAAGGGGATTCACGATTCTCGAACACAGCAACCTTCAGGACCTTGGGGATCCGAACGCGATTTACCTCCCGGCGTTGATGTGAGGATAAACTGCGCGATGGTCACCTTGACATACCTCCGGCGACGACGAAGTAAATCACGCAATCCCGCCGGAATCACTCACCTGAGAACGCATTTGATTAAGCGATCTCTCGATGGCATAGTAACGTTGTACGTCAACTTTCGAGAGTTCATTTGGAATGTGGAGGGCCTGCTTCAGGGATTCCTCGGTGGTACCGCGAGCGCCGAAGTACGCCAGGCTCAAGGCCTGGTGTATGCTATGCGGGCTGAAGAAGATGTTGTCCTTCGACTCGATCAACGCGGTCTTCTTCAGACTGTCGAGCGCGAAGTCAAATCGGGCATCCGTTAACGACACCCTCGACGTTGGGTCCATTACCGAGGGGACATCATCTCCTGTTAAACATTGCGCCGAAATCATGCTGATCGCCGACAGCAACGGTATCGCCTGCAAAAATGAGAATAGGAATAAGAGAAAGAAAAATATTCCCAGTGAACATAATGTGTCAAATCGGGGAAATAAGACGTCTTAAAGACGTCATTAAGACGTCTCTAAGACGTCATATCTCCCGATTTGAGACAGGCGTGTTGCCTGGATTGTAACTTTACTTTAGCGATGTTACGTGTTATTAAATAAAATATGTTTTAATAAAATATGTTAATATTTACATATAAAGATTGGATTCTAATCAACGTTATGTAACGACGTGTTCTTCATGACAACAATAATAATATCCCAGGCAGCACCATGCCCAAAATCAGGACATAAGACGTTTTAAAGATGTCTTAACAACGTGTCTTGAAGATGTATTATGTTCCGATTTTGGACATGTTTGCTGTCTGATGGGATATTATTATCGTCTGGGATGTTTTACGAAGCAAGCCGCTTTAGGAGGTTGATTATACAATACAAAAAATGAAGCTAATTGGGATCTCTCGAAAGATTTAATCTCCAAAGAAGAAATCTCTCGAAGACTTCCGTATTATAGCGACAGCGAGTAAATAGCGAATTCAATTTGTTTATACTCGACGGCAATTTACCAAATTTACAAATGTATATCCGAACATAAAAAGATCTCACGCGTGCATGAAACGCACGCGCTGGCATTATTCTCTCGAATATTCGATCGAGAGAAAAAAAAACTTTCTCGCACGGCGGAGAAAGCGGTGACGACGAGGAATCGTGCACGTTTGATGCAGAAGACGAAACGACGGAAGGAATCTGGGCCTCCGGTACTTTTTTTATCGTTTTGCAACGTGCACGATGCTCCTCGCGACAATGGCCTATAATTTAAAGCCGTGGCACACAGAAAAACTTAAGCAGTAAAACTCAAGCAGTAAGCAAATCAGCCAATCACAGTCAAAAACTTAAGGCACGACCCTAAGGGGTAACGAATCCATACCGTTGATTTCCTTACTGCTTAAGTTTTTCTATTATACCACGGCTTTTATGCGAATTTCTAGACCGGATCGCTCGCCACGCGATCGCTATATCGCCGCGCCGGTCGCTTCATCGCGGCTGATTGCAAGCTGTTTAGCGATGACTAATTCCGAATAGAGGACCCCGATCATTCAAAGATCAAGGATTCGTCCAAAGATTAAAATTTTTTCTTTACTTTTTCTGTTTTTCACGAGGTATAATAGGTAGAATGGTAAGCATTCTTTTCGCGATCACTATCGGTCTATCTTGCGTGTACTTGAATTCCAGGATGGATCTCTGTTTGAAATGACATAAGCCCCGCGCGATTCCTTCGCAACTTCCTTCCTCAGGGAGGGGCATGTTTCTTCGGTTCGTTACTTTCCTGCGCAATTGCGGCGAAATTGCGACCGGATCGGAAATCGGAGGCTAACGGCGAGTGAAAGCAGCCGGTGGAGCTAGTACCATGACATCATAGGGCATCCGGCTTTCATGACTAAAATTAAGGTGTGACGAAAACTCTCGGTTGACAAAAGCGATATTTTCAATGACGACTTGTGACTTTCCCGGTAACACGTGATATAAATTTTACGTGATAATTAATAAGCGGTGATGTTATATAATGTAATTTTCAATTTGTGTGTGGTGAGACTACAATCATAATTCTTCACTTCCTTGAATAAATTCTAGAATTAGGATTAAAATTCAAATAAAAATTGGAATTAGTAAATTAAAACTAGATTTTTAAAATTAAAATAAAACAATTAAAATTGGAATTGAAATAAAAATTCCAATAAAACCGTGTGTAACCTGAATTAAAATTAAATAAATATACACGGCAATGCTTACGAGTTGTATCTGCCCCGAAAATGGTGAGCATTTAAAAATAAAGACGTAGTAAAAATCAGACAAAAGGTGAATTGAAATTAGAAGTAAAAAATGAGAATTTGCTTAAATAAAAATTAAAAAGGATGAGGACAGTGAATTAAGGCTAGAATTGCAATTTAATTTTAAAGATCTATCTGACTTATAATTAAAATTTAATGAGATCGATAGTGCGATTAGGCAACGAAATGCCACGTGAGTTCTTTCTTCGCATTGCACGATGATCGTTATCATGATGATCACGTATCGTGTACAATTCATGACAAACGTGCTCGCTTACAATCTGCCTCGCTCTCAAGCTCAAACTCTTCATTTTTTTTTCCTTTTGTTCGTTCGCTCGAGATCAAATAGCTCGGGGTAATTGCTCGTGACGTAAGGATTTATGAATGATCAAGCAGTGCGAACGCGACAGGGGAATTCCGTGAGAAGCGTAAGAACGGCGCATAGTCCTTCTTTACGTAAACATTTTTAGGCGTAAAGGTCTGAAATAGCTGTAGATACGTACGTTTGTCCAATTGAGTCATTACAGGTCATAAAACCATAATACAGAGAATTTTAGTTAATTAAGTAGGCGGACAACTTTTGACAAGCAAAAAATTTATCTTTTTTTATCAAATTAAATATTTAAGAAATAAAAAACTGCGTATTTGAAACTTCGGTACATGATTCTGTTCTTTTATTTTAAGGAAAAAATTATTAAATTATTAATTATTAAATAATTAATAATAACGAGAGTTATTGGTAATGATGGTAATTAAACAGTTCAGCAGCTGGTGATGGACATAAAATTTCGAAAACGACTCCAACAATGTTTTTCAAACATTTTTCATAAGTTGTTGAAACAATATTTAAAATGTGTCGAAAATAGAATTTTGAAAAAAATTCTTTAAATAAATAATAATTATTTTAGTTGCAAAACAAGTATAAAATTGCATTTTCTTTAATAAAAGTAAAAATAAATTTTTTTCCAAATTTGCTTCTAACACATTTTAGAGACAATTTTCTAGATTACGAATCCATTTTTTAATTTTGTTTTAGATTTTTTTGTTACTCCGGAATCACGTCCACCATCAGCTACTGAACGGAAAGAACTATTATCCTTTATTACCCAATAACTCCCGTTATTATTAATATTTTTTAAAATAACCATAAAAAAACATATAGAATTTATGTGCCAAAGTTTCAAATACTCAAAGTTGTCTATCCCCTTAAGTGAAAATTGTTCTTTTATAAAAGTCTCAGTCACAAGTCCTCGAATTCTAAATCTAGAATCGTTAAGAAAACAGTTCTTATTGATTCAGCAGTTTGTATAGATTTGTTGATTTTGAAGAACAACGATTTTGAAGGACAATGTTCATATAAAATTATTTAAGAAAATAAGGAAAATAGAACTGCATGACATTTATTTTTCCTTTCATCTAAAGAAACATAAAAATTTCTTGCGATTAAACATATTTACGAAATGATATACAAATAATTTTCTGGGAAACGTTAAAATAAAAACATCTGAAAATTACAAACTCAAAATTACAATAAAAAATTTATGAGTAAAGTCAATATTTGTCCTGAAACGAAAAAACGTTGCTTTTAATTAAAATTTTTATTATTATAGCTTAATAGTATTCAATGTCAACGAAAGACGGATAACCAAATATGCTTAACATTAAATGCATACTGAAAATACGTAATGTTAGTTAGAGGATTCTGCCTGATGATATCACGCCATCATTTCCATTGTTTTTATTGTAAAAAATGCTTGATCTACGTCGAGTATTGAATATATGCGTGTACTGGTATGTTTGTGGATATCAAGAGAGATTATAACATTATTATATAAATCTCTGACGTTGTTCGAGATAAAACGAAATAAAAATAGACCATGTTCTAGCATTAATAACATTGTTTCATACGGGAGAACTTCTCCCATCGAACATCTGAAAATTATCATTACAAATTTACTCCGTTTCTAGAATCACCGATCAATTTTGAATCAGTTTTTTGCATTAAATATTAATAATTACTATAATTGTATTAAAATCAATTATACTAGAAATTTTATGTTATTAATCGAAAAGATAAGAAATTTGACATTTTTAATAAACCGTCCAACGTTTCTTCAAAAATTTAAAAATTAAAAACGTTTTTAAAACTCAAGGTTGATAACTTTTTTTAATATATATAATTATATATCTCTCTCGCTGGAAATTAATTTAGAATTTTTTTCTCGAAGGGGAGAAAACACTCGCGAATCTTTCGATAAGACTTATCGCGGTTGAACTTCCGACCAAGCTGGCAATCAAGGGTCATTGCAGGATGGAGTACAACGACACACGATACTCACGATCATCGAGAGCCAATCTCCGATGCTAACAACACATGAATAATATTCCAACGAATTTCGCAGCACGAAAGATCGTCTCTTCATACATCTTCTCAACAAATAACGGACTTTACGAAACGAGATGAATGGAATGTCAGAAGAAAAACGGATGAATGTGTTGACACTCACCGTGAGGAACAACATTGTGTTCGAGACTCTCTTGGAGCTTCAGGAAAACGGCAAATCAACGTGTCGATTAATTGGTGGGACTAGTGTTGGACGTCCGAACGACGATCGAGAAGAGGCAGAACTGACTGAAGTCCAAGCGATCAGGAAGAGACGCCAGAGGAGAATGCCTTTGAGTAACCCCACTCTTCCCCACTACTGGTTTGTCACGTTTGCGTGGAAAACGTCATGACATACACGACAAGTTGGGGATCCAGGCTCGGATTACACGAAGAAAAATCGAGGAAATCTGACAAAGATGCATTAAAATTTTAAATAAATTTTGCAAAAATTTTAAGAAAAAATTTGGGAATTATTAAGACTCAAAATTGTACTTAAATATATATATGTAGATTAAAGAAAGCTTTTCTACATATATAATTTTAACGTGCGTTCACACTAGAATTACCAGAGATTAATCTATATTCAATTCTACCGAAGAAATCTTAAAAAAGAAAAGAGAAAAAGAGAAAGAAAATTAATAAAATTAATTATCTATGAAATTTCAATAAAAGTCAGGGAACAGAAATTAAAATGTTTTAAAAATGAGTAATAAATTATTTAAAAATTTCAAACGGGTCATTTCGTAGTTCTAATGTTAAATCTATTCGCTTGGTTCATTTTTTTTAAGTAAAAAACGGACGTGTACACATCTAACATATGTAGTGAAATGTGAGCAATCTTCCTGATCTTTATTTCAGTCAAGCATTTCCTTTCCACCACGACCCTGAACATGTTTATGTACATATACCTCTCGTACAAACCTATCATTACGTCCTCGTCTCTTGGAAATGCCCATCATAATCCGAGTTTATTGTCAGAAAAATTCCTACTGCTTTTAAAAATAAGGCATTGTAGTCCTTCGAGCCTTTTACTTCTCGGAAAATCTCCGAAGATCTTTATCTTCGTTAGCGCAGTAAAAATTAATTCCTTTAACGAGAAATGCGTTTTAAACCACTAAGATTTTTCAAAATCGAAATTTTTTAGAGACTATGTGCGTCAAATTTTCTCTTCATTGACGCGACATTCTCTTATCAATCCTCGCGTCGAGAATTTTTATCGAATTTACCGAAATTTATCAAATCTAAGAAAGATTATTTAGTTTATAATAAATTTGCCATAAATTCTACAAATTAATTTATTCTGGCAAATTCGAAAATTTCTCTCACAATTTTTCTCTGTATGCGACTGTTACATGGGTCAAGACTGGCAAGTCAATTGGCCTGATGAGCGATTAAGTGCATGCATTACGTACGTTTAAGGCTACCGGCACCTGACTATATTGGATTATTATGTCAGAAGCGGAGAATCATATAAATATTTTTTGCTTTAAAAAGAAACCTTTGCACGTCAAGCTAAATTCAAAAGTTCTCTTTACAGTTGTTCTTTAGGTAATTGTGTACATCGAGGGGGTCACCTGCTTGGATGATCTTGATACTTAGTATGTTGTCAAGGTCACCCTCTTGAGTAACCTTCAGAAGGTTTTAGCCCGCGCTCGTTGTTTATTCAAAATTTATTAACAAAAAAATTTGAGAAATGTAGCAGTTATTTTGAGTATTCAAAGGCATAAATGACTAATATATATGTTGAAATAGTACATGCATGAACAAAGAAAAGTTTTTTAAAGCAGTAAATCGTTGTTTTCAGCTCCGCCATCCACGAGTCCACGCGTTTTCTGTGAAATTATTATACGATGTTCATAGAACAACAATTGTAGACCTCGTTTCGAGCCGAAAGCAACGATTCGCTGCTTTAATAACTGCTTTAATAACATAATTTGCTGTTAAAATAACTTTTGAATAAACAAAGAGCGCGGGCTAAAACCTTCTGAAGGTCACTCAGGAGGGTGACCTTGACAACATACTAAAATATCAAGGTCATCCAAGGTGATCCCTCGATGTACATAAATTACCGTTCTTTATTATAAAATATCTACACATGTACTCAATCTACATGTGTTCCTCATTAAAGCGAGAAGTTGACTGAAATTTGCAATTATTATTATCCACATACTAAAAGAAAAATAAAACGTGCATAACATGCAACGATGTCACGTTCTAATTGCGGCATGTTGACTGATTGTCAAACAAACGTATTCTTTGAAATACTGTCACTTGCTCTCATTAAAGGCTCCGCATTAACTCACTGAGCTTACCTCATTATTGTCGCAGCAGACAAGACATTTAATCTTTCCATATCAGCAAATAGCTGTTATTTCTTTACGGGAAGAGCTTGACTATTTATAAAACGTTAATAAATAATAGATCTCTCTTTTTAATGTGTGAAATAAAAGTGGATTATATTGTTGCAAATTATATTCCCGTTGCAAAAGAAAAAAAATTTGTTACCGAAAGAGAAAGAGCATCGCTTTGTTCTTAATAACTTAAATATTAGATATTTTAAATAAAAGACGTATGTTTTTCTGTCTAATAAAATTATGAACAGACCGTTATTTTGCTTAAATTTAATATGACACTGCGCTGAATTATGGGGTACGCAATCTTCCCCGCCGAGTAAGTCTAATCTTACCTGAAGGTAAATCATCGTGATTACTGGAGCACGGGTTTATCACAGAGATTTCTGTTGATAAGAACGTCTTAATAACAGCGTCTTGTAACGAAGCGCATCTGCGACTATTTTTGCGTATCGCCGTCGATGGCTTTATACATATGCAGTGGACATGGCATTCACAAGCATTCCCGTTTACACACGTGTTTACACATCTGTATGCACTTTCGGCACGGATCTGGGAAAATCCCAGTCGAATCAGCACAATAACATCCATCCTCAATGGACCGCAGCTTTTATTGGAAAAAGATGATTGAAAGGAGACACTTGTTCGCACATGTAATAATTGTTATTAAACTACACGTGTACTCAACGTTTTAAGGTTCCTCATAATGCGAGAATACTATATCAATATATTATCTTAACTCCCTAAAAAAACTAAACGTTAAATAACTTCACTTTCTCAATGCGGCACGATGACTGATGCACAAACGTATCTGAAACTGCACTTGCTCTCATTAAAGGCTCCGCATTAACTCACTGACTACCATATGTCGCACAGCACCACGAACATTAACTCCAACCAGCAATAGCACGTACTTACGCAAGCTCGACTGTACACACACGTCAATCAAAGACGACTCTCGCTTAAGGGAACAAACGCGAGTCATATGCAACTCATCCCGACTGCAAACGAAAAAAAATTTGTACCGAACAGACGAAAGAGCACGCTGTTCTAACTTACAGACTAGATCATTTAACAAGCACGCTAGTTTTCACGTCAAAATTACGAACAGACCGTATGCTAACAGCACACGACCCGCTGACATCAGCGACGCACAAATTGGATAACAATGTAAATGCTAACTGCGCAAAAGACGAGGCAAAAGAGCTTTGGATTAGGTATTTACCAACGTTGATTCGCTTCATCAACTTTAATTCAAACAACAACAGAAACTTGACTAACGAATAAAATAATTCAATTGTAAGAAATTGTATTACTCGGGGTTGCAAGGCGTTTTAAAGGGACGTTCCAATTCTTTACACACTTATACAAGTACTCTTAATCTACCTTAATAAACCTTACTAATTAAATTACCCTACTTATCTGTACACACACACACACACACACACACACACACACACACACACACATACATACATACATACATACACACACACACACACACGCAAATTCCCCTAACCTATGGACTTCCGTTTTCGTTTACAAAGTTATCTTCTCACTCATACTCTCTCTCTCACTTACTCTCGCCCTTCTCCCTCCCTTCCTTCCTCTTCTCCACCCCCTTCCCCCGTTACCTCATCTAACTTCCTCAACCAACTCTTCCCTTCCCCCTCATCTCCCAGTACCACTCCTTCCTCCTACACATGCTCCCACGTCTCATCCCCACCTCCACATACCCTACACTTTCTTTTCTCCTCTGCCACCCAGTATTTTCCCCCCCCCAGTCTATACCTGGCCACCCTTTGCCATGCACCTACTTTCCCGGTTCCCTCCAGCTCTTTTTTAAATACCCCGGCACCCCCTCTCCCTGAGAACTTGGAAACTACGAAACGCAGATGAACTATATATTATTTTACAGGGGGAAATCCCCTGAGTGTATACCTAAAATATTATTGATTATTAGCCTGCCTTTTAGGAATTATTAACAAAAAATATTTCAGCATTGTGTATAGACCATTTTTCTTCCAGCTTTTTTCTTATAAAGTAATAATTCTTTAATTATTTTGTGAGTAAAGAAATATTAAGAAATAAATAAATGTTTACATAATTAAAATTATTGACTTTTTATACAATATAAGAATTTGATGGATAAGAAGTATATCATTCAACGAATAATTTTCTTTTACATAAATATATACATACTCGGACCAGCTCGGACAAGTCTCAGTAAGCTGACGTCTTACCGCGCTGCTACACGCCGCTACAGACTTTAGTCTTACTACAATGGTCTATACACGATGTTCAAATCACTTTTTTAAATAGCTCTTAAATAGTTGGCTAATAATCAATAATATTTTAGGTATATACTCAAGGGATTCCGTCTACATACTGTTAATGTATGGTTCATAAGTTCATATCCGCGTTTTGTATAGTTCACAAATTCTTGTAAATAAATTTTTTTTATTATAATTTGAAATTAGACATTGATAAAACTTGCCTACTCTTGCAATTACAAATTATTAACTCGTCAGTCTCGTCCAGAGTCTTGTGACTTGGTATAACCGCTCTTAGTCCTTCTTTTGTAAATGTTAAAGGGAAAAAATTTGTCCCGTTAATAAAGATTGTTGTTGTTGTTGTTGTATTTAATCAGATTGCGAATTCTTATCAATTTTGCGCGATATTGATAAAGTTTATTGAAAATAAATTTCAATTAGAGCCAAAGATTTCCTTTTCTAGCTATCTCTAATCGAAAAATTATTAATTTAATAAGATAAGCAGTATTCCGACATCTAGAAATTTTTATCTGTTGATCAATGTATTTTATATGCTTAAAATTAATTTATAAGAGTTATTTTTGAAGAAAATAAATGAGAAAAAAGTTAAGAACATAATCACAATTTAAAACGCATTTTATTCGAATATTATCCTTATTTAACAATATAGCATTCAAACAATGAAAAAGTATTTTAAAACAAAGATGCCTAGTAAGTACATTATAATTATTATTATTTCTTTCTGCAAGAAACTGTTTAAAATAATAAAGATAAATGCATTCAGATCATGTAAATAACTTTTATTATTCATCTTTTCGTCATGACAATAAAACTAGATTGATGCATTAAAGTGGGCTACACACACAGAAATATGTATTAATAGACGGTATCCGTGATACTGTCTCGATAAGAAATGTCTCAGATCATATGTACGATACACACGTATCAAGAGACACGGTAGTGTCTCGCGCCAAGTACACGCGGAGCGAGACCGACCGTGACTCTTTTACGCGACGCGACGGGTTGCGAGTACCCGAGATGTTGAGATCTCGATAACGAGTGAACGGATCAAGTTCTAAGTAGGCTTGATCGATAGCTTGGGGTCCAATTAGGGGGGGGGGGGTTTCTCTCATAATATTCCGCTACGTGCCCTACGAGCGGAGATATTGCGACGCAAAGTCCAAATGTGAAAATTTTTTATTAAGATACTTCTACTTCTAACGCCGACGTCTGATATGATGACGTCATAATCAGAAACGTCACTTTCACTTTTTCGACGCTGGCGGCGCAGGTATCGCCAGTTTCGATATCGCGCGCGTATTTCGAAATTAGGTCGATAGACTTATCGGTCAGAAGGAAGATTTCTATTTAGGTAAATTAGGTATATATATAAATAATATATATTGAGTTAACGGAAAAGAAGATTCTCTACGCTTGGCAGAAAATGCCGCTAGGGAATTTTTAAGTCGATTCTTATGAATTAAGCTTGAATTCGATGTCTAGGTATCCCAGGTTGCCGATGACGAGGTCCAGATAGTGCGCTTCATAGTTTTCGGTGTCCAGCATCGACATATAGAATGGACTGAGAGGGTGCCATTACATGGAGCGCGGAAACGCGGAAACGCGGAAACGCGGAAGCGCGGAAGACAAAATTTACTAGATTTCCGTCGATCCGTTCCGTCTGTTTTGAATGCCTTAATATTACATGGAGCATATTTTGAGCGGAAAAGCGGAACGGAGAATTATAAAATATTAATTTTTAACGGTATTTATTGATTAAAATGCTTGTATTCAATAGATAAGCTGAAAAGATAAGCATATTAATAAAAATTGCAATGAATTAAGTGAACACAATTTTAAGAAATGAATACAAATGTCTATTTGTCACTATACTGTTCCGCTTTTCCGCGCAAATTGTGCTCCATGTAATATAAGGAGAAACAAACTCGCGGAACGAACGCGTCAAAATCCGTTGTCAACGCGGATACAGTATACTCCATCAAATTTCGGAGCTGTTTAATCACATTGAAAAAAAAAGCTTTTACACATACTCTTCGATTACTTTATTATTTAATAAAAGTGGCAGTATAATATTATAGATCCAAACATCATGTTGATGGTTATTATGAAGTATATCTTATATGCAAGCCAGGGTACATACATAGGCTGCGTTAAGTACTGGCAGTGAATATCGAAACGCAGCCATACATACATACACGATAATAGCGGATTCCGCTTTTCCGTTCAAACGTGCGGGACTCAACTCGCGGAAACGCGGAATCTAGTTACTATTCTGTTCCGCGCTTCCGCGTTTCCGCGTTTCCGCGCTCCATGTAATGGCACCCTCAGGGAGAGCGCGGAAGCGCGGAACAGAATAGTAACTAGATTCCGCGTTTCCGCGAGTTGAGTCCCGCACGTTTGAACGGAAAAGCGGAATCCGCTATTATCGTGTATGTATGTATGGCTGCGTTTCGATATTCACTGCCAGTACTTAACGCAGCCTATGTATGTACCCTGGCTTGCATATAAGATATACTTCATAATAACCATCAACATGATGTTTGGATCTATAATATTATACTGCCACTTTTATTAAATAATAAAGTAATCGAAGAGTATGTGTAAAAGCTTTTTTTTCAATGTGATTAAACAGCTCCGAAATTTGATGGAGTATACTGTATCCGCGTTGACAACGGATTTTGACGCGTTCGTTCCGCGAGTTTGTTTCTCCTTATATTACATGGAGCACAATTTGCGCGGAAAAGCGGAACAGTATAGTGACAAATAGACATTTGTATTCATTTCTTAAAATTGTGTTCACTTAATTCATTGCAATTTTTATTAATATGCTTATCTTTTCAGCTTATCTATTGAATACAAAGCCTTTTAATCAATAATACCGTTAAAAATTAATATTTTATAATTCTCCGTTCCGCTTTTCCGCTCAAAATATGCTCCATGTAATATATAGGCATTCAAAACAGACGGAACGGATCGACGGAAATCTAGTAAATTTTTCTTCCGCGCTTCCGCGTTTCCGCGTTTCCGCGCTCCATGTAATGGCACCCTGAGCGTTGCGATGGGTAAACGCGCGCCCGCTGTAGAAAGAGAGGTACTATATGGGAGGCCTATGTTTGTCTCTCTTCTTGCAGGGGCGTCGAAATAAAATTGCAGACCCTGCGCACAACTTTTGTATAAAATAGTTAACATTTTTTTCCGCTGCTTTATTTTTAAAATATTTGTTTAATATATTTACATAAAGCGCAATATATAAATATTATATATTATTATATTATATTATATAAATATATATTAATTATTTATATTATATTTATATTTTTACTTACAATTAGTATTCTATTACTTATTTATATATTTAATTATTTATTATATATTATATATATATATATAGTATATATATATATAATTATATATATATATATATATATATATAGATTCATATATGAAGTACTTTTAATAGCTTATTGTAATATACGCAATATATATATAAATCTTATTATAATTTATATTGTTAGTACTGTACTAGAGGTGTAGGTAATAAATAAAGAAATTAACAAATGTTTGATGTATATAATATCTTATTTATTACACTGTACATCTAAAAGATACATTACAATATTATAACATTATAATATATAACATAATACATAATGTTACGTACAGTGTTGTGTTTTTATATCTAGTGCATAAAATAAATTTTTTTAATATTTTTATTGCAATAGATTTCTAATTCTTATACAATTACAATGTTATACAACGTTATAATAAAATATATTTAAAAATGACCACAGTTATACACAGTTACAAACAATTATATTTATTGGTGCATAAATAAAATTGTTTTTGTTAATTTTTTTTCTAATTCTTGTTACAACTGCAAATTTTGTTTTGGCTGCGTAATGCAATCTGATTTTTAAAAAATTAACAAGGACTAATTTTATTAATTGAAATCGATGATCGTTTAAATAATTTTGTTCAAAGCAATGATCCTTATGATAAAAAATAACACTTGTTACTTTTCGTAAAGTTTTCATTATGATATATTGTAAAAGATTTTTGTGTTGAGAAAAAATATTATTTTCCCTAACAGTAATTTCACCCAATTTACACAGATATATTACATCAGCAGACGCATTAATTAAACCACCTCTTGATTTTAAACGTTGTAATTCTGAATACGGTGTGTCACTGTGTAGGAGAGTTAAACATACATTGCACGATATGTTTTTTGATATTTTACGTACTATAAATCCTGCTATGTAGCCAAGTACGTCGTCAATATAATCCTTATTTATTATTTCAAATAGAGCGTGCGTGTAATAACTGTGGTCATTATTAATACTGTCATTATCAATACTGTTATCTTTAGTGTAATTTTCCTCAGTCGTACAAATATCACCGATACCTCTATGTATATTAGTGGAAGTAACGTTTAAAAAGATAGTATCGTCTTGAGCAACGCTATTCGCATATTTCGAACCGCCAACTTGTGCGTGAGTTAGCAATTTTCTAAATACTGTCATGAATTGCATACAAGTTGGATTATTATTGTGACCACAATGATTTCGTACTGCAGAAAAAAATAATTCTAAGTGGTCCTGTGACAATTTATATGTTAAAAGATACGACATATTACTATTTGGTTGTATCCAATTCTTATATAATTCTAGGACACTATTTAAAGTAACAATTAATCCAAAAAACCCAGTTTTACGTTTTGAATGTAAAATTGAAGTTTCTTGATATTTCAAAGAAGATATATAATCTATGAAACAATTAATTCTTTGTTCAATTTCTATTAAATTTTCCGTAGTAATAGGTCGTCTAGACGGAGTAGTACAAAACTTATTTCGAGAATTTAATAGATCAAAAATATCATTAAACATTAAGCAGAACTCTTCTGTTGCCTTACTATTTGCGAATTCTGGAAATTTAATAATTTCTCGGAGGTACCGTAATCCCATTGCTACACTATAACTGAGAATTTGGACCGCGAGACAGACTTTCATTTTTTCGTTCCGCCAATTTAAGTGTCGAAGTCTAACTTTGGTATTTAAATGTAGCCCATATTTTTCTTGTATGTGTATTAACTTTTCCACAAAGTCATATCGTATTTCTTCATTGTTCTTATTTTGAAGAACTTTGTATTCAGCAAAACAGTTTCTAACTAACTTAATCATATGACACGCGTCTAATATGACATATACTGGTTTTTTTGTAATAGGATGCGGAAAGAATACTTGTAACTCTTTATCAACTTGTAAATTTGCACCTAATATATTTGCCATAGTAAAATTATATTGTGGACCGTCAAATGTTAATGAAATGATGTCAATACCTGTTTCATGGATACTTTTTAAAACATTTGTAATAATATTTGCACGATCCTTTGCGGTCAACGCATCAATGAAATAATATGCAACTGGTATTTTCCAATGTTCATTAATAGTTACTGCCATGATGACAACTGCTTCCTTAGCTAAGGGTACTTCATCGTTATCTATTTTTGTCCCAAAGTTGATAAAATCTATGTATTCTTTTCCATTAAAGTGAAGTTGTTTTCTAATAGATATATCATCAATTTGCAAACCGCAAAGAATAGTGCGTTTCTTTTCATTAGCTTCGTGTGCTTTTTTTGTTAAACAATCTAGTGCAGGTTGTGAAATTCCAGGTGATCCGTCAATGGAATAGTACCATTTCCGAATTGTCGAAGGATGTGGTAAAATATTTATAAATATTCTCCGGACAAAGTCATAAGCTTTAGGAGAGTAAAAGTGTAATGTAGTTGCGAAGGTTTTTAATTCTGAAGGAAAAGCATTAAATCTATGTTTGCCTGAAAGTACTTTTTGTACTACTGCTACAAGTGCTGGAGATTCTATCGACTGAAAGAAAATAAGAAATTTTGATACGTACACCGTTGGAAAATTTTTGTAGTTTTGTTAAAAAAGGTCCTTGTTAAAATTTTTGTGTAAAATAATCAACACATACGTGTGTAGATTTAACATATGCTTTCTATGTTAATTGAACTTTACAAATTTAAAATGTAAAATTATTAAAATAATTTAAAAATTATATTAAAGTAACACAATTTAAACGTATTTATTAAATGTGTTAAAATTTATAGAAAAAGAGTGTTGATTTTACTTTATAACAGAAGTAAGAATAAAAATTTGCAGAAGAAGAATGTTGATTTTATCTTACAATCTTAACTTTAACATAAAAATTATGTTAATTGTACACATAATTAACCTCAAATTACAATCAGAATAACATTTTCTTCCTGTTAAAATATTATTTTAATATAGTATCGATGTTACCATTTAATTATAAAACATCCATTATGTTAAACTGACACAAAAATTTGAGTGGACCGTTTTGGACATGTAATTTATGTTATATTTAACACAAATTTTTCCAACAGTATAATAAATATACGTTGAATTTACAATAATTATGACAAAATACAACTGTCTCTTAAAAGTGTATGTTTGCTATAGGTATATATTGTAATTAACCATCGATCTATAGTATGGACTGCGCAATCCCTACTTTACTCGTATACGAAACACATCCTAAAATATGAGTGAGATAGAGCGCGTGTGCGGCCAATCTCTGTCTCTTTTCGACCAGTATTACAGTGTTGTATAGAATGAAACAGATAATGGCAGCAATGGCCTGCCGTCCTTGCACATTGATACACACTTTCGACTTGCGTCGCGCAGTCCATACTATAGATTGATATATAATTAACGTTGTAACGTAGTAAAATATATACTAATATATATGTATGATTTATAGAGTAACTCCGGTATATCTTAAACACAGGAGGGATATACAAGATATTAAGTTAAACAAAAAATACAAGAGCTATGCACTTGTATTTTGCTGTATTCCGTCATTTAATATCCCTCTAGACTTATGTATCATAAAATCATGAAATAACCATTAAACCTTTTACATTCCCTACAGTAATCATTTTATGTGACACAAAATCGCGCTTCTTTATTCCTTCTATTTTTTCTGATATCTGCGGTGTGAAACCCTGCGCGGCGTAAATACCGGAGTTACCCTATTTGAAACTTTTAACTTACTTTTAATGTATTTCTAGCTGTACTTGTTATTAACTTATTATCTTTTAAAGTCTTCATCAATGAGCGTAAATCCTTTACTGTTTTCTGCAGTTTGCCAACTTTATTTCTTAAATGTTTCACTTCCTTCCGTTTTTCATGTACTTCTTCAATCAGTACTTCTAAACATGCTTCTGCTTCTAACGGTGATTGTGAAACCTTTTTGATGTCTATATCATTAATCCTTCTTATATTTTTTAGAGGCACTTCTTCTTCGGCTGACTGTTCCATTGATAAAGATCTATAACATATACAATTAACATATAAACTTAAACATGAAAATAATATGTAAACAGTATTTATTATTCAATGTCTTATTTGTAAACTAATATTACCTTTTCAAAGGTGTACGTTTCATGTTGCAATGTTGTGTGTTCTGTATGCTCTCTTCCTTATTACTATTACAACCAGTATCTTTCTCATCCTCATTCTGTAAATTCATTGATGGGATTGCATCAGGTTTCAAATATTTTCTTTCTAACGGTGATTGTGAAACTTTTTTCATGTCTATATCGTTCATTGTTCTTATAATTTTTAGAGGCACTTCTTCTTCGGCTGACTGTTCCATTGATAAGGATCTATAACATATACAATTAACACATAAACTTAAACATGAAAATAATATGTAAACAATATTTATTATTCAATGTCTTATTTGTAAACTAATATATTACCTTTTCAAAGGTATACGTTTCATGTTGCAGTGTTGTGTGTCCTGTATGCTCTCTTCCTTATTACTATTACAACCAGTATCTTTCTCATCCTCATTCTGTAGATTCATTGATGGGATTGCATCAGATTTCAAATATTTTCTTTCTGCAACTACACTTGTCATAAAATCATCTCTTGTGAAGTGTTTTGAACAAAGTCTTGCATTTAGATTTATTTGTTCCATATTTAATACAGATAGCCATAATTTCATTATGTGTTCTTTTCGTGGAACTCTGAAAATGGTAATGAATGTATTACTTATTATTTCGTATAATTTAATGTTATAATTGTTATAATATATTTATTAATGTTCTAAATGTTCTTTGTGTATAAACCACAACTATATTCTAACCTCACTTTTTATAATTTATATTAAATACTATTGCACGTTTAGTTTATCATATGTATAATACATAGTTATTTATTTAATTAAAAAATATGCACATTATATATATATAATTATAGCTTTATAATAAAGTATGTTAAAAAAGTATGTTATAACAATGTTCTATACAAGATAAAATATACTTACTTATGCATTTGTACATCCTTTTCATTCTTGTTATAAGTAGTTTTACACAAAAAACATCTCAAAACCATTGTCTTTAAATATATGTGATCAAGTATGGGATTATTTCGATGAAAGCACTTCAACAACGACACAATTCCAGAACGAGTTACCACAAGTTACTGAGGTGCCCGAATGCAACGCACGTTATTGCGAGAATTCTGGAGAGGGACAAAATCACCAATGAGATGCTAGCAAAAGAGACAAACATAGGGCCTCCTATGTAGTACCTCTCTTTCTACAGCGGGCGCGCGTTTACCCATCGCAACGCTCAGTCCATTATGTCGATGGTGTCCAGGTGTAATAATACGTTGAATGCGATGTCTAAGTGTTCCAGGTTGCCGATGACGAAGTCCACATAGTGCGCTTCATAGTTTTCGGTGTCCAGGTGTAAGAATACGTTGAATTCAATGTCTACGTGTCTCAGGTTGCCGATGACGAGGTCCACATAGTGCGCTTCATAGTTTTCGGTGTCCAGGTGTAATAACACGTTGAATTCGATGTCTACGTGTCCCAGGTTGCCGATGACGAAGTCCACATAGTGCGCTTCATAGTTTTCAGTGTCCAGGTGTAAGAATACGTTGAATTCAATGTCTACGTGTCTCATGCGCTTCGTAGTTTTCGGTGTCCAGGTGTAATAATACGTTGAATGCGATGTCTAAGTGTTCCAGGTTGCCGATGACGATGTCTAGATAGTGAGCTCCGTAGTTTTCGGTGTCTACGTGTATTAATACCTTGAATTCGATGTTTAGGTGTCCCAGGTTGCTGATGACGAGGTCCAGATAGCGCGCTCGGTAGTTTTTGGTGTCTAGGTGTAATAATACCTCAAATTCGATGTCTACGTGTTCCAGGTTGCCGATGACGAGGTCCACATAATGCGCTTCATAGTTTTTGGTGTCTAGGTGTATTAATAACTTTAAATCTGAATGGGTGCGTTCAGCCGATATTCCGCTAGCCTAGCAATTGTGAGCAGTCGCTCGTTTTCGCTCGTTTCCTCTCCTTTTAATCCATTAGGTCAAAAGAGAGGAAACGAGCGAAAACGAGCGTCTGCTCACGATTGCTAGGCTAGAGGAGTATCGGCTGAACGCACCCAATGTAGGACACGTAGATATCGAATTTGAGGTATTAATACATGTAGACACTAAAAACTACAAAGCGCACTATGTGGACCTCGTCATCGGCAACTTGGAACACGTGGCCATCGAATTCAAGGTATTAATACACCTGTACACCGAAAACTATAGAGCGCACTATGTGGACCTCGTCATTAGCAACCTGGGACACCTAGACATTGAATTCAAGCTTGATTCATAAGAATCGACTTAAAATTTCCCTAGCGGCAGAATTAGAATTGTCATGACATAATAAAAATTGCTAAATTAAAATTATGTCTAGACATAATAAAAATTGGACAAAAATTATGTCTAGACATAATAAAAATTGGATGAATTAAAATTATGTCTGACGTAAAAATAATTATCAAAAATATCGATACCTGAAGATATCGGTACATACATATACAGTTGCGAACAACATTCAGTAAGACACGCAAATAAAAATAAATAAAGAATTTTACAGTTAACGACTTATTAACATTAATCATGCTTTATTGCGATTATGTTTTATGTTGAAATTGAAAAATATATACAAGGTGTACAACTAAAAGGGTTACAGATTATTATTTTAAAAAAACTAAGCAAAATATTAAATTGTTGTTTTCTTTAGAAATAATAGTCCGTAACAATTTTAGCTTCATACCTTGTATTATATACTGTTTATAAGATTATAAGATATATTGTTTATAAGATTAAAATGCGTAACACTACAAAATGGCGTGATATCCGTACAAAATTACCTTTTAAAAAAAAAGGTAAAAAAGAGCGCCAAGTACACGCATAGTAGTGTATATGTATTATGTTGTTACCCTGTTATGTTGTTACCTCGAAAAAAACAAAGTGGTAGTATTATACCTCCAAATAGCTTTATCCTGTACATACTGTTGAAAAATGCGTAATATACTACAAAAAGGCGTGATATCCGCACAAAATTACCTTTTTTAAAAAAAGTAAAAAAAGGCGCCAAGTACACGTATAGTAGTGTATATGTTGTTACCTAAAAAAAAATGAAAGTGGTAGTATTATACCTCGAAAAAACTTAAGTAACAAGTGGTAGACTTTTATATCTCGAAAAATCTCGAAAAAATCTAAGCAGTAGTATCTTTATTTCCGAAAAATTATAACTCAAGTGATACACGTCACAAAATTATGTTTCCTTATCAAAAAGAAAAGTCGCGCTTCAAGTGATCTATTACAATTACAAAAAAGAAATGATATCTCTTTAAATTAGAGCGCCAATTACAGAGAGAACATGTATATTGCCTCAAAAAATAATTGTTGCACTACTTTGAAAAATCTTTACATTGTGTCAATTAGAAAAGAATGTATGATAACAATTTTATAAGATTAAAAAATTTTATTTAAATTTAACAAGGGAATACAAGATATTTAAATACAAAGTTTACATGTGTATTTTTTAATGGTCACAAAGAATTACAGAGGTAACAGTACAAAATACAAATATTTTATTAAAATATTTAATCCAACGAGGGAATACAATTTGTATTTAAATATAAATTTTATATATGTATTTTTCAATAGAATAAAATATTTAATCACAAAGAATTACAAAGGTAACAGTACAAAATAAAAATATTTTATTAAAATACATAAATTTTTCTTGTAAAAAAACTTGGCGCTGTTAGACCTCGAAATTTTAAATAAATAAATAAATTTATTCTATACTTAATTATAAGCCGCATTATCCGCCGTCCGCGTCGTCACGCACACCCATATCATTCACTCCCACATCCACGCTGATAATCATTTAATATTACTCCCATCGCATTTTTCTCTGAATTATTTTTATTTACTGTTGTCCTTATTTATTTAAAATTTCGAGGTCTAACAGCGCCAAGTTTTTTTACAAGAAAAATTTATGTATTTTAATAAAATATTTTTATTTTGTACTGTTACCTTTGTAATTCTTTGTGATTAAATATTTTATTCTATTGAAAAATACATATATAAAATTTATATTTAAATACAAATTGTATTCCCTCGTTGGATTAAATATTTTAATAAAATATTTGTATTTTGTACTGTTACCTCTGTAATTCTTTGTGACCATTAAAAAATACACATGTAAACTTTGTATTTAAATATCTTGTATTCCCTTGTTAAATTTAAATAAAATTTTTTAATCTTATAAAATTGTTATCATACATTCTTTTCTAATTGACACAATGTAAAGATTTTTCAAAGTAGTGCAACAATTATTTTTTGAGGTCAATATTACATGGGTGCGTTCGGTTTGGACGCTCACGCGCTGTAAGCGCTCACGCTTATAAGCGCTGTTTTCGATCGTTCGATTTGGTATCTGAGCGCTTACACAATAGTAAGAAATGTCGTTGGTTTTGGCAATGTAAGCGACTATGAGCACGTCAAAATGGCAGACGATAGGTTATTGTGTGTTATATTTGCGCAAATAATAACATTATTAGAATTATTATTCTCTCGATGAGGAAGAATATTTAATTTTTAAAATAAACCTTTTTTTAGAATAAAGCGAACAACATTTAATTTTATTCTACAAATTTTAAAACCTAAATTACTAAGATCAAAATCAGGACGTAAAACAATATTTCAAAAAAGGTAAAAAAAGGGCGCCAAGTACACGCGTGGTTGTTACCTCGAAAAAAAAACCCAAGTGGTAGTATTATTAATTTTATTCAAAAATAAATAAAATCTATTCTAACCTAGGTGGTAGTAGCTTTAATTTTTTTAAACAAAATTATTAAATTACAAAATTGTTACTTTATTTAATCCAAGTGATATCTACTTCAAAAAAGCCTAAATAACAAGTAGTATCTATTAAAAAAAAAAAAAAAAAAAAAAAAAAATGTGAAATCTTTTAATACTGCGCCAATTACAATTACAAAGAGAATATATACCTAAAATAAAAACCAAGTGGTATGTATCTTTGTATTCCTGAGAGTCTTTCTATCAACCCAAGTGGTAATATAATAGTTTTAATTCTCCTTGATAAAATTATAATATTACAAAGAATTATTTTAATCACAAAAAATTAAAGAGGTAACATTATAAAATAAAAATATTTAATTAAAATAAAATAAATAAATTTTTTTTGTAAAAAACTTGGCGCTGCTTTTTTAAGGTTTAGAACCTTTGCACAAGACTTTCGTATGGCAACGTAGTGTAACTAAACGTGGGTCAACGCACAAGAAACGCACATGACGCTTTATACGTCAATACGTTTCTTGTGCGTTGATCTACGTTACGTTACCATACAAAAATTTTGTGCGGAGGCTCTAACTGATACGTTTCTTGTGCGTTAATCCACGTTACGTTACGCTACGATATCATACGAGAGTCTTGTGCGGAGGCTCTTATCCAGACAAATTTGCATAGCGCATAAACATAAGAAATTAATTGGTTTATATGTATATGTGCAAAAGGAAATAGACCAATCCATCTCTTTATGCATATGCTTATATGCACCTATGCAAGTTTGTCTAGGTTGACCTTGGACAAAGCAGCGCCAAGTTTTTTACAAGAAAAATTTATTTATTTTATTTTAATTAAATATTTTTATTTTATAATGTTACCTCTTTAATTTTTTGTGATTAAAATAATTCTTTGTAATATTATAATTTTATCAAGGAGAATTAAAACTATTATATTACCACTTGGGTTGATAGAAAAACTCTCAGGAATACAAAGATACATACCACTTGGTTTTTATTTTAGGTATATATTCTCTTTGTAATTGTAATTGGCGCAGTATTAAAAGATTTCACATTTTTTTTTTTTTTTTTTTTTTTTTTTTAATAGATACTACTTGTTATTTAGGCTTTTTTGAAGTAGATATCACTTGGATTAAATAAAGTAACAATTTTGTAATTTAATAATTTTGTTTAAAAAAATTAAAGCTACTACCACCTAGGTTAGAATAGATTTTATTTATTTTTGAATAAAATTAATAATACTACCACTTGGGTTTTTTTTTCGAGGTAACAACCACGCGTGTACTTGGCGCCCTTTTTTTACCTTTTTTGAAAAAGGTAATTTTGTACTGATATCATGCGTTTTGTAGTGTTACGCATTAGGCCAGTCATATTAGACTAATTTAGAGGGGTAACCTTCCAATCACTCTTTTCAGGTTGCAACCACCATGAATCGCTTTGATTTAAGGTGTTGTAAGTGTTGTAAGTAAATTTTGCTTCGCATAATTAATGCGCATTAAAAAGTTATTAACAATATTATCAACAAAAAACGCGATTTTTTTTATTTTTTTTATTTTTTATTTTTTTATTCAAATATCTCGAAAACTAAGCAAGATAGGGTAACTAACTATACGTACCTTTTTGTAGAGCGTAAAATTATCTACAATAATGATCTGAACAACATTTATTGTCAAGTCAGTCGTATAGCTTGCACGCGCCGTCAAAGTCCGAGACTCGGATCTCGAAAACCCTCGATTTCATCAGTTTTTGATGTTGCGTCGGTGATTTTTTTCAGTCATTTAAAATAAAATTAAAAATTCCCCAAAAAACACACATCATCTGAGAACTACAAAGAATACTTTTCAGGGTGTAACCGATTTTTTAGACTTTTTTTCTTTAGTTTGTAGCTATGTAAGCAAAAAATTTTGATTTTTTGTACTACTCTTAGTTTTTCGCTGTTTTCAGGCCTTAAAATTTATTTGAGACGAATTTTATCGTATGCATCTTGTTGTGGACGAAATTTGCAACAAAAAAGGACCCTTGTATTTTCTTCGTACGACGAACGCTGATTTTTTTATTTACGCGCAAAGTTATCTAATATTGCGCATAGGTCGGATAACGCTTGTTTTACACTAAAATAATTATTTTTTATTAAAATTTACGTAATTTTTTGCATTATTATTGAACCATCGTGCAAAGCCGTTTTTAACACCGTCTCTCATGTTTACTTAATTATTAACAAATTGTTTATTTAAAAATTATTATAAACAATTAGAAAAACATGTTATATTTGTTGTACTTGTCGTCTTATTTTAACTCAAAAAATGTTTTTAAAAAATTTATTCATGTTATTTATAACATTTATTCAAACATGCAGTGCATCTTTTGATTATTTTTCGCACCATCTCTGAGCCAATGCAATGGTGCGTTTTTTGTGGTTTTCCCTGTAGGCCTAATCCACAAGCATTGAATATATGTCCTTTCTATTTGATAATTATTTTGACATTTCTTGGATACTAAATTTATCCAACACGCAGATGTTGATGAATATTAACATTTGCCTCAAGATCGTCAAAAAGTCGTACGTTTTTCAGTAAATTCGGGGGGTTTTTTTTAAGGAAAAAAACGCACCATTGACTTTACCTCAGAGGTGGTGTGGAAAATAGTCAAAGGTGCACTGCCTGTATGTTTGAATAAAAATGTTATAAATAATATGAATAAATTTTTCAAAAACATTTTTCGAGTTGATATGAGACGACGAGTACAACGATTATAACATGTTTTTCTAATTGTTTATAATAATTTTTAAATAAACAATTTGTTAATAAATAAGTAAACATGAGAAAATGTGTTGAAAACGGCTTTGCAATATGGTTCAATAATAATGCAAAAAATTACGTAAATTTTAATAAAAAATAATTATTTTAGTGTAAAAAAAGCGTTATCCGACCTATGCGCAATATTAGATAACTTTGCGCGTGAATAAAAAAATCAGCGTTCGTCGTACGAAGAAAATACAAGGGTCCTTTTTTCTTGCAAATTTCGTCCACAACAAGATGCATACGATAAAATTTGTCTCAAATAAATTCTAAGGTCTGAAAACAGCAAAAAATTAAGAGTAATCCAAAAAATCAAAATTTTTTGCTTACATAGAACAAACTAAAGAAAAAGGGTCTAAAAAATCGGTTACATCCTGAAAAGTATTCTTTGTAGTTCTCAGATGATGTGTGATTTTTCGGAAATTTTTAATTCCATTTTAAATGACTGAAAAAAATCACCGACGCAACATCAAAAAAACGATGAAATCGAGGGTTTTCGAGATCCGAGTCTCGGACTTTGACGGCGCGTGCAAGCTAAACGACTGACTTGACGATAAATGTTGTTCAGATCATTATTGTAGATAATTTTACGCTCTACAAAAAGGTACGTATAATTAATTACCCTATCTTGCTTAGTTTTCGAGATATTTGAGAAAAAATAAAAAAAATTGCGTTTTTTGTTGATAATATTGTTAATAACATTTTAATGCGCATTAATTATGCGAAGCAAAATTAATCCCACTTACAGCACCTTAAATTAAAGCGATTCATGGTAGTTGGAACCTGAAAAGAGTAATTGGAAGGTTCGATGTCTAATATGACTGGCCTACATCCTCTTCTAAAAAGGGCATGTCATCCATACGATCTATCGAATCTATCGAAATATTGTTGTCGCTTTTCCGCTTTTCTCGTCCTGCTGCCGAGAGATCATCCTATAAATACTAAATAAATTATATACATATGTATAATATAAATATAAATAATTTTAATTACACACACACACACACACACACACACTACGTTTACGCGAACGTTACTTCTGTAGTAACTTACGATAATTCCTTCGCGTAAACGGGATTTTGTAGTAACTTACGATAATTTACTCCGCGTAAACGAGTAAATTATCGTAAGTTACTACAGAAGTAACACTCGCGTAAACGTAGTACACACACACACACACACACACACACACACACACACACACACACACACACACACACACACACACACACACACACACACACACACACACACACACACACACACACACTATCTGTCACGTATACTATGTTTACGCGAGCGTTTTACTTCCGTAGTAACTTATACGATAATTCCTCCACGTAAATGGAGATTATGTAGCAACTTATGATAATTCATCCCGCGTAAACGAGTAATGCCGGGATTACGATGAATTTAACGTAACGGGACGCGACGGACGCGAAGTAACGTAACGTGAACTTAAAAAATTACGATCGCCGTAACGTGAAGCAGCGTGCATTTCAGAAATGATTTGACAGCTTGGTATGAATAGAAGGTTAAGATTAAGGTTATCTTTAAATTACGGCGATCGTAATTTCTTAAGTTCACGTTACGTTACTTCGCGTCCGTCGCGTCCCGTTACGTTAAATTCATCGTAATCCCGGCATAAATTATCGTAAGTTACTACAGAAGTAACGCTCGCGTAAACATACAGTTTGACAACTTTTACAAGGCAGCATATACGTACGTGTTTGTACGATTTTGTAGATACACCTTCCTTCTTAAAGATCTCTCGGCATCAGCTCTTTACGGTCAATACTTATATATATTTCACTATCTGTCACGACGGGGCAACGGTCACGACTATCACACACTTACACTTATCCTTTTCTAGGTTGTAAAAAACTGTCACGCACTGCGACAGTGCACGAGTGCACTCTTGTGTCAAAAATGGGAAAGTGACACACCAGCCGCCATTTTTGTCCGACGTGGACGTTTCTTAAAAAAAAATTTTCCACATTTGGTTTTTGCATTGCAATATCTTCGCTCGTAGGGCACGTAACAAAAAAAAAAAGACTCTTATTTATAAATCAAACCCCAAGCTATCGATCGAACCTACTTAGAAGTTGATCCGTTCACTCGTTATTGAGATCTCAAAATCTCGGATACTCGCAACTCATGCGTTCGCGTAAAAGAGTCACGGTGCGTCTCGCTTCGCGCGTACTTGGCGCGAGACACTACCGTGTCTCTTGATCACCTAAAAAACAATTATTTATCGCTATATGGAAAATGGCCACCCCAGATTCATATCGGTATGTTATTAATATTATTATTACAAATTGTTGTTTCAATTTTTAAATCAAATAAAAAGAAGAGAGGCAATTAGAGCCACGCGCGGTAATTAATGCGCAATCAAAATAAGTCAATAATAAAATATATTAGTTAATACAAATTCGAACGTTTCGATACTTTTTTTGTGTCATCTTCAGCGTAAAAATGAAAATAATACATAAAAATTTTAGACGATAAATTACAGTCAATCGCGATAAAATGAGTCAATCAGTAGAAAAGCGCAGTCAATTCAATAAAATAAAATTTATACGAATGTTCGATAGTCTGTCAGGATATGCAAATGCTCCGAATCGATCGCATCTTCGACGTTTACTCCTAGTTTGGAAGACTAGGTAGAAAGGAGAGATTCGATTATTGTCCTTTCTAAACCGTGAATCGGAGTCGCAATATGTTAAAAAACGCAGTAAAGTTGCAGTGTTAAAAATGTACCTGTCGCTCTGACATGTCGTGAGTGAAGCGTTGGTAGAAATTGGAAGATTAACGAAATAAAAGCGGTATGTATGTGTATTTGATTTATATTTACAATATATTTTTAAAAATTTGAGTTACACCACTGATGTGGTTTTTACCCCTCAATAAGCAACTCCAGAACCAATCTATCAGCTGTTTCATTTAATCAATAAAATTAATAATTGGCTCGTTACTAAGAACAGGCTATACATTCGACTTTATGGAGGGTTAAAAACTACAGTGGTGTAACTCAAATTTTTAAAAATATATTGTAAATCAATAAAAATATATTTATAATATATTTGTAAATTATATATATATGTACATTTAAATTATTTACAAAATATTTTTATCGCATTTTTTGCATACAAAAATAATTTCGTGCAGACCAAGATAAACCGACCGTTTTATTTTTAGGCTCTTAAAGCCTTTTTTGGACTTCGGTACAATGCACGGTTTTGTCATCACGCGTCAAATTATATATATTATATATATATATATATATATATAATATATTGTAGAAATATATATATATTGTATAAAAAGTGTGTGTATATATATATATATATATAGGCAGATCCATTACTTTTCGACCAAAGGTTGCGGGGGTGGGTCACCGATTTTGATGTCGATTTTTTCCTCGAAAGGAAAAGAAAACACTAGAAAAGGAAATGATTATGAAAATTTGAGCCCGATTTGATCAAATCCGGCCGCTAGAGAATTTTTTGAATTTTGAAAAAAATCGATTTTTTAGTCATTTTCAAAAATTTATATCTCAGCTTCTATATAACTTAGAGACTCATTTGAGGCCGCATTCTTTTCTGTAAACTCTCTACTTTTAAGGAAAAAATTGGTCATTGGTTTACACTCAAGTCCGGCTTCACGGCGAGCTGCTAACTAAACCACTGTTTTAGAGAAATTTTGCCTATTTTTGAAAAGCTGTCATATCTACAGTTTTCGAAGTAGAGGGTTGATCAGCAGCTGATATTTTTTGTTCAGGTATACTCTGAAGAAATCTACCCACTTTTTGCTTGATTGCTTTTATTTCGTTAAGTTATGGCCATCTAAAGCCGATCGATTTTCGAAAAATCGCCGTTTTCAGATAGCCAGAACTTTTTTCTTTCAACTCGAAATCCTTTAAAATTTTCAGGGAATATACTTTATTATATCCTTAAACAACCCTGAAAATTTCAATTTTGGAATAGAAGTGGTTTCCATTGCAAGTTATGAAGTTTTTAAAATGTTAACTTTTCGATTTAATATGACATTTTTTGTGGTTTTATCATCAATTTTGTAAATTTAATGTAAATAATTGATATTTTTCGGAAAATATATTCGAAAATAAAAAGCAAAACGGATTGTTTGAAAAAATTGAGGGAAAAAATTATTTTTTATTTTGATTTATTTGTTTAAAATTGTTCAAAGTTTATATAGTACTAACGTTAATACTGTTATTTTTAATGTTATTTTGTTGTTATTTAGAAATTTGTATTCAACATATTATTAAAAAAATAAACAAATATTTACTTTTAAAAAATTTTAAAGTAATTTTAAGGAAGACGATACAGAGCGGTACGGCGGGTTGCCCATTCGAGCAGGCGCGCATGGTCGTTCACAATTGCGTTGACTTCGGTGCATCACCTATAATCACTCGCATATCTTTTTTACAATAAAATGGACTTTGTAGCGCCCGAAGTTGCAATACAATTGTGACGGATTTGCGTAGCAGTAACGTTAAAACAGAAGTCGAGATGACAATACAGGTTATGAAATAAATTTTATTAAGAAAACGAAAGACATTTTCTCTCTTACGAAAAAAGCTCGTACCATAGTCCATCATAATCATTATATATTATAATTTTATTACTTAAATTATTTTTTGCACACAATGTTTATGCACAGGACAAAAGTCAAATTACAAAAAATTTCAAAATTTTTTATTATGTGTGCAAATTTAAATTATAAGTCGGCAAATAAATTTCATTCAATGTAAGTTTAAATAATGGCAAAAATCACCATTAACAAATCTTACAATATTCATTTTGTTTAATTAATAAATAATTTATCATCAAATTGATAATCAATTTAATATATCAATAATAATGAGCATTATATAATTTTTTATATATAAATGATGCTGCTGCATCTTAAAAATCTTAATCTTAAACTCATAAACAAGAGGTTTATTAGTATAAAATATGATACATTTTAAATATGATGCTAATAAATAGTTTATATAAAAAAATTATTATAATATTTAATGAATACTTTTTAGTAATAAATTTCTTGTAGATTTAAATGAGATTCAGTAGCATTATTTACATAAAGATGCTTATTAGCATCAGTATATTGAATTAATTATTAATGTTAATGATGAAATATTAATAATCTGACATAAATGTTGTTAGACATAAGATCCGCTGATAATCGTTTTTATCGTTATAAATAACGATGGAAACTGTTATCAACGGATTTCGTACCTAATAACACTTATTTCGGATTATTAATATATAGATATATTAGGGAGAAGGAGAGAAGGATGATAGGCCTCTCCGGCAGTTCTCTCGCACCCCCGACACTCCACTAACCGAATTTTATTGTTGGGCGCCAGACGCGTGAATTCGCGTCCGCGAAATCGCGAGAAACTAAAGAGAGAGACGCAAGGCGAAATAAGTCGGTGTGCGAGGAATCGGCTAGCTCGACCTAATAACAGAACGCGCCCTCAGAAAAGATTTCTAATAACGAGACAAAAAAATATTTTTGACATGTTTAATCTTATCACAACCTGAAGTAGTATAAAAAAAAACAATATTGAGATTAAAAATCAATAATTCCTATTCTCTTCTATTATAAAAAAAAAGATTGTTTTTTGAGTTTCTTTTTTTCAATTTTTTCTACTTCCCCCCCCCTATGCCATATATAATTCTTTAAGATTTGGTTGATTAGTTTTTTAGTTATATAAAAAACACAGTGTATTGTTAAATGTTAATCCCCTTTTAAGAAGGTATGAAATCGATGTTTGAACTTTGCGAAGCTGACCGAGTGTCGAGCGTTTATTTTATAAATAACTGTATAAGTTACTGATTTTATTTAACAGTAGTACTTCATGGATGACGAAGAAATCTATTATGATTTTACAAACGTCGGTTAACTTTAAAAAAAAACCTTAGTTTACTCACTATTCATCTCTTTCTAAGGGGGACAGTTAGAACATCTCAAGTCTCAATAATTGAGACTTCAAAAAATGATGTTTTAAAATAATAAAAAAGTGTGCAAGTAGAAACTTGCACATTGTTTCCTCATACTTTTTAAGTGTGCAAGTAGAAACTTGCAGATTACTTTCTCATAGTTTTTATTCTATATTATTTGTTAGTTTTTAATACTCTACTATTATTATCTGCGTGACTGCTATGATTTCGAAGTATTTGTGCGTTTTATAGCTATATAATAAGATCAATTGATTCTGTTGGCAGACGAATAGGCTATTTGTTTTCCTTCTCTATGTTTAGCTTCCATTCTAATACATGATAATGGCTCAAGAGGACCTATTTCAGGAATAATATCTGGATAATAGATATTTAGATGCATCTCAGGCGTTTCGCGGCGCGCGGTCGTCGCGCGGATCGCGCCTAATATTATGGCTCTAACATCGCGCGTTATGAAACAATATTGAGATTAAAAATCAATAATTCCTATTCTCTTCTCTCAAATCCAATAAGATTGACTTAATATTTTGAGACAAGAATATATAAAAAGCTTATATATTCATGCGTTTAAACTAATCTTCACGCGACGTTATAACTTATAACGTTATAACGTTATAACTTATAACTTATAACGTCGCGTGAAGATTAGTCTAAACGCAAGAATGTATAAGCTTAAATGTATATATTCTTGTCTCAAGATATTAAGTCAATCTTATTTTATTCGAGAGAAGAGAATAGGAATTATTGATTTTTAATCTCAATATTGTTTTATTTTTATACTACTTCAGGTTGTGATAAGATTAAACATGTCAAAAATATTTTTTTGTCTCGTTATTAGAAATCTTTTCTGAGGGCGCGTTCTGTTATTAGGTCGAGCTAGCCGATTCCTCGCACACCGACTTATTTCGCCTTGCGTCTCTCTCTTTAGTTTCTCGCGATTTCGCGGACGCGAATTCACACGTCCCAACAATAAAATTCGGTTATTGGAGTGTCGGGGGTGCGAGAGAACTGCCGGAGAAGCCTATCATCCTTCTCTCCTTCTCCCTAATATATCTATATATTAATAATCCGAAATAAGTGTTATTAGGTACGAGATCCGTTGATAACAGTTTCCATCGTTATTTATAACGATAAAAACGATTATCAGCGGATCTTATGTCTAACAACATTTATGTCAGATTATTAATATTTCATCATTAACATTAATAATTAATTCAATATACTGATGCTAATAAACATCTTTATGTAAATAATGCTACTGAATCTCATTTAAATCTACAAGGAATTTATTACTAAAAAGTATTCATTAAATATTATAATAATTTTCTTATATAAACTATTTATTAGCATCATATTTAAAATGTATCATATTTTATACTAATAAACCTCTTGTTTATGAGTTTAAGATTAAGATTTTTAAGATGCAGCAGCATCATTTATATATAAAAAATTATATAATGCTCATTATTATTGATATATTAAATTGATTATCAATTTGATGATAAATTATTTATTAATTAAACAAAATGAATATTGTAAGATTTGTTAATGGTGATTTCTGCCATTATTTAAACTTACATTGAATGAAATTTATTCGCCGACTTATAATTTAAATTTGCACACATAATAAAAATTTTTGAAATTTTTTGTAATTTGACTTTTGTCCTGTGCATAAACATTGTGTGCAAAAAATAATTTAAGTAATAAAATTATAATATATAATGATTATGATGGACTATGGTACGAGCTTTTTTCGTAAGAGAGAAAATGTCTTTCGTTTTCTTAATAAAATTTATTTCATAACCTGTATTGTCATCTCGACTTCTGTTTTAACGTTACTGCTACGCAAATCCGTCACAATTGTATTGCAACTTCGGGCGCTACAAAGTCCATTTTATTGTAAAAAAGATAGCGAGTGATTATAGGTGATGCACCGAAGTCAACGCAATTGTGAACGACCATGCGCGCCTGCTCAAATGGGCAACCCGCCGTACCGCTCTGTATCGTCTTGATACACCCTGTACGATCCGAGCTTGGATCTTAATAACCTAATAATATTTTTTGTGTATTACACGTATATTTTTTCCAATCTTTAATAAATTGCGCGCCGACTAACTTGTCAGACTTACAACACAGCTCCTGTTGGAGTAGTAAATTCTTTACTATTATTTAAATCGATTTAATTAGAGGGGTGTGAGGGGATTTTATTAATCCAGGAGCTGTGTTTAAGTCTGACAAATTAGTCGGCACGTAGTTGATTAAAGTTGGAAAAATATGGAAATATAGTATATAAATGTGGCGGTCTTCCGACCGCACAATCAAGACGGTACGCGCGCCGCGCGCGCGCCCACCGATCACGCGCCGAGCGCGTGGGCCAGACTACGGCCCGCGAAGCTATACGAAAGCGCCGCTGACAGGTGGCAGACTTTCTCGCGTTTCAGTTCCCGACAGGGAAGAATAAAAGGCCACACGGCGACGGCCTAGACAGCTTTCGACTGCTCTTCGGCTCATAGCCAAGAACAGGAGAAGCCTTTTTGGTAACCAATCTCGCCGTCACCTTGCCGCCGCCGAAGCTACGGCCACCACCGAGACGAGCTGCGCCACTTCGCCTGCCGCTACCGCCACAACCTCAGCGGCCCCTGGACTACCGCCCAGGCCAACCGTGGAAGCTCGTCCAGCTCCAGCTCTCGCCGGTGCGACTGACTCGTCCTCCACGTGCGCTCATCACGACGTGGGACGTAAGAGTTCGGCGCTACACGTCTCCTCGGCTAACGTGGACGGTGCCTCCACTCCTGTCGCCGCTGCCACCGTCACCCTCCGAGCGGGTACACCAGGGGACGCAGACCATCCCGCCTGCGCGAGTACACCGAGGCGTGCAGCACCAGCCATCACGCGGCACACAAGAAGTGCAGACGGACACGGAGTGGGAGATCACCTCCTCACAAAGAACGCAGACCGAGGAGCCATCGGCACTCTTACCGGAGTCGACACCGACTGCGGAACCGGAGCAGTCCCTCACACCACGGGGACACCGCCGGCGTGGCGGAAGTTCAGCTCCTTCCGGAGGACCGACGCAGCCGAGCATCATCTGGCGTGAGCGACTCCGCGACTAGGAGGAGAAGAAACCAATCGGCCCTTTTCAGGGCCACACAACAAGAAGAACCCAAACGGCCTTTTTCAGGGCCGCCTCCACGGCCCTTCTCAGGGCCTTCTTCAGCACACTGACACACCTACATCTGTACCATAGGACATAGAATAAACGACCTATTTATTGCACACCTCTGTCTCTCAGCTCACTCGGCGATCCCTCTCTCGCTACGACATATCCTCTGCGAAGGGCACGCGACGCCCCAGCGTAAGTGGCAAGCGCCCACATAAAATATATTATTAGGCTACAATAAAATCTAAGCTCAGATCGTAAATGGTTTATTTAATATTGATTAATAATATTTTTGATAAAAAGGCCGCCTAGAACCTAGAATGGAAATATTGGTTTAGTTCTAGTTCAGACGGTAGCTACATATACTTCTTCTGAATAAGAAAATTTTAGCTTTTTGCGTTTCAGATACCTATAGAACAGCTATATAGAATTATTTACACCGTCTGTCATTTATGGTGATCAGGATATAACAGAAAAGAAGAGCATTTTTGTTACTTAAAAAATAAAAATAAATTTTTAAAATAAGGTGAAGAGAACATGCAAAGTTTAACGTTATTCACTTTCTTCGTTTTTCTATAAAAAGTTCCTGAAAAATATATATTTTAAAGATCTTTTAAATCAGAATACCTCCCGTTAATAATTCTTTACATTCTCTTCCTGAGGTGTGTGTGAAGCTATCATCTCATTTTGCAGAAACTCACAAATTATTGAAAGTTCTGGCTTCCTTTTCAATAGTTCTAGAGTTCCTGATAGTTTAAACAAATTGTTCTGGCCATTAAAGCCAAAAAACGCGTCAATTCAAACTGAGACGCTAGGTTCACGCAGCGTCTCACTTTGTCCTACACAAGTTCCACCACTGTATCTCATCAGATTTTGCAAGATCTATAGTTCTATAACAGTTCTGTAAAGAGTTCTGCCATATAAAAGCAAAAAAATTAATTATAAGGTACTAAAAAAAAATTGCAATGCAACGAGTATACCGAGTTAAGACGCCAGTTGAAATCTCGGAGTTCCGGTTTATGTAAAATATTTTTCGAGTAGTTTTGAGCATATTGAAACATTTTCTAAAGAGTTGCGAGCGTTAGAATTTTTGTGTTATATTTAAGAAAATTAATATCAACCGAAAAGTAATCATGACAGAAGAAGATGAGACGCTGTGCGAAATCTCGGAGTTTTGGCTTATATAAAATTTTTTTCGTATAATAGTTCTGAGCATACTAAAGCATTTTCTAAAGAGTTCCCGCCACTAGCTACGTTGTATATATATATGTTTATTAACTTTAGCAAACATTAGCTACGTTGTATAATTTTTAAATAAATTAACTCTCAGTTACCTCACCTGGATCTGAGAGACCCTGCACATTGTTAAAACGTGCAGGGTTTTTAAGACATTCATAAAACCCTTGTATCTTTTTTTAGTCAGTACTATATCAATTTGAAAAAAAGCAAAATTTTTCGCTTTTTTAGAAAAACACGTCTTCTTTTTTTTAAATAACATTTACATTTTTTAACTTAAAATAATCTAACTTGCACAGTCTTGTAGATCTTTAAAAGACGCATCGATTAAAAAAAAGACACTTCAAATTGATGCATTTCTCTTGAAAATACAAGCTGGAGAAAATGGCAGGAGTCTCTCAGACCTTGATGAGGTAATATCGGGGTGTAAAAACGTAAGGTAACTGAGGGTTAATACCGCTCGAAAATCAGGAATTTATCGAAAATAAGGTGAGACGCTGGCCGTATTTCGACAGTTCTGTGAGTTCTGTAATAATTATCGTGTAGTTCTGAACGTGTTCTAACGTTGTCCCATTTTATTCTGGCAATAATAATTATTTATTCATTTTTTAAATAATTCTTATCGCTCGAGAAAGACCCTATTCTCGATAAATTCCCAACTTTCGTGCGTTATTAATTTATTTAAAAATTATACAACATTGCCAATGCCCGGAACTCTTTAGAAATTGTTATAGTATGCTTAGAACTGTACGAAAAATATTTTATATAAGCCAGAACTCCGAGATTTTCTACAGCGTCTCACCCATATACCCGTAAATGCGTCTTTCTTGGGCGATAAAAATTATTTAAAATATGAATAAATAATGCTTATCGTCAGAACTCTTTAGAAAACGTTAGAACACGTTCAGAACTATACGAGAATTATAATAGAACTCACTGTTATATATATATATATATATATATATATATATGTATATATATATATATATATATACCTATGTGTATTGTTTATTTAAGAAAGTGTTTTTATTTTTATCCAATTATCTTTCTGTTGTTGCTCGTAATTTGGCCGCTTGAACATGCATAGGTAAAATAAATTTAATAAGAGTGCAAGAAACATTATAAACTACCATTTTTTTCTCAATATAGTTAATAATATAATTATTGGTTTGCATTTAAATATTAAATTTAAAATTTATTATGCTAAAGTAAAAGTTTTTAATGTAATGTATTTTTTTAGATAGAAAAGCATAGAGAACTGTGATTTCTATACATTACATTTACGAATTTTAGTTTTTATGTTTATAAATATTTATTTAATTAATTATATTTTTGCAATCTTTATAAATTTATACATTTCAAATATACATATATATATATATATATATATATATTTATTTATTTATTTATTTACTTATTTAGCTCTAAATATAAAAGTTAAAATTTGTAAATATACAAGCAAATGTAACGTATAGCGGGTATAGCGTATCGTCGATTTGTCAACTCGAGACTCGGCACTCGGCGAGACACGAGACGCGATACTCGAAATGCGTGGCATCGTGGTATAGCCGGCCCGTGCAAAGCGGCAATGTCACAGCTCAAGAGAGACAGCAGATCGTATGTCTGCCCTTCTCTCCCCGCTCGAAGCTTGCGAGTGCCTATAGCGTACACGGACAGAAAAGGGGCTTGCGCGACCAGCATATCCCCTCCATCTGAGTAGTTCGGACACGAACCATAGCATGGATACGAACCCATGTATCGTTACCCGAGTCCTCTTCGTTACCGAGCGTAACGCCGTAGTTGACGTCCACTTTCTCAGAGGGCAGATTAGGACAGACGTCCCCCGAAGCCGGATGGCCGCTCTCAGGTTTCTCTCTGCCTGTATGTAAGACCGTGGTTCTACAGCATCGATATTTGCCCCAACTCTCGGCGCCGGCGAGGTATAAGTCGGGCTGTGAGTCCTCATCAATTGACCATAAATGCTTAAGTGTATCATTTCTCATGCTTTCCACACTGTTACAATGTTTTTTTAACTTCTACACTGTTCACAATGTTTTCTAACTGCTAGTCCATAATACATGCATAATCTAGTCGAAAGTATGCTCAGATGGTTGGCGGCAGTCATAAGGAGATCAAAGAAGGCCATACTAAATACTATAGAGTTTGGTTTTTTTTAAGTATAGATTAAGATTTATAATGTCACATACATGAAAATACTTGTTTTGTTAAGATAAAGTTATAGGTTCTTGTTATTACAAAAACTTTTTCAATTCTTTTAACAAATTTTTAGTGTAATAATAATCCTTTCAGAAAAGCCCGATAACAGCTTTTCCATTAAAAACATTAGTTTTAAGATATTTCTATGTACGATATGGGGTGGTCACTTTATTATCCCGGTCACTGTAATATCGTTAATCCAGTTTATAAATAGAGAAACCTTAGTATACACTATCGAACGGTAGCTAGGGCAAAACCCATCTCCATAACTCACAATACCAATTTGAATAGGCTCGTGATTATGTACTGCGATGAGAGGGCCACCGCTATAGCCCTAGAAATAAAATATCAAATAATAAATTTACAGAAAGAGGGATATTTTCAAATTATTTTTATTAAAGTTGCCTAAAACGGTTTAAAATAATTTATATTGCGCGTTAAGATACTACTATCCACTTAAACTTGGAATTTATTTTGTAGTGTAATCACTATAAACTATAACTTTATTATTTGTGATTATTTTACCTTACAAGGGTCTCGTCCTGTTCCTGGGGCCGTGCAAATTTGCTTGTCGATGATTTCTGTTACGCCCATCCAGTATCGACTACATTCATTATTTTGTATAACATGTAATATGTTATACCTAAGTCTCATACTTCTAGTACCATTGCGATTTGCTCCCCAACCGGCCACATGAGCATATGGATAACTTTGATAATCGTTAGACAGTTTTATGCTCATAATAGTGTCTAATAGGGAAATATTATATTTAACTAATAATTTATTAAAATCAATATTGAGAGAAATACTATACACTCGTAATATTTTTTTAATTGTTTAATAGTTTATAATATTTTTTCAGTATATATCAAAGATTATATGAAAGGTGCTTTATACACAGATACACAATACAATTTTTGATTAGCAAGTCTTTTTTCCATTTATAAAATTTATCTACATTTATAAGATTTATTATTTGTTATTCAAATCGTTATTAACTTTTTGCGCATTTTCTATGGAATAATTAAATTTTTTTCTTTTTCTGCACCGACATATAAATAAAAAAAAAGAGGAGGAGAAGTATTAATTTAAATGTACTTACTGGAGAAGGGAATATCTTCTGGCATAAGAAGTAAACCAATATCATTATGCTTCTTCATTCTATCGAATTCCCAGTGTACAAACGCTTTAGTCGTAATCATCGACACACCGGGGCTCCCTCGAAGAACATCATAGTCAATGGTAGACTTGTCGACGATACCAAACACTACGAGAAATCTTTGTGGGTATTCTAGTAATTGTAAGCAATGGGCGGCTGTAAGAACCCATCTTGCACTTATGATCGTACCGCCGCATCTCCCTTTGTTTCTTTCATTCTCAGGGGCCGTTTTGCTTACAAGCCGATGTATCACTGCCACGTACGGAAACTGTCCAAGATTCGCATAATTTTCCCCCAAAACTTTAGAGTGTCTATTATTACCTATTGTTTAAGAAAAATGTCAGTGTATAAATTACAAAAATAGCAAGAATTGTTGCTTCGGTAGAAATATTATGAACTATAATGTACACTAGGGTAGATCAAACTTGTATATAAAAAACAAAATTTTTGAATTTTATAACGCCACTAGGCGGAAAAGTTGCGAATATGTCTAAAACTATATGTGCACAATCTCTGTAAATTTCAGCTTTATCCCTTTATTTTGACATAAGCGACATACATCTTTAATTAAGAATATTTCATAATATTTCAAAAATGTTTTTGAAAATATTTAAAAAAAGATTATAAAACCAATAAGAAATAAAAATATTTTTTAAATATTTTGAAACAAGATATTATGATACAATAAATATGTAGATTCGAATTAATATTTCAAAAATACATTTTAAATATTTAAGAAAATTTTGTCTGGGTGATAAAAAAGAACGTTTTTAAAAATATTTTTAAAAGATTCTTAAAATATTCTTTAAAATGTTACCACAAAAGGTTTTTAAACCATTTTAAGCCTGATCTACAATGTGCTCTTTGCTTTCTGTTTTTTTGCTCTTAACCTGTTTGCGACTATCCCGTATTTCGCAATTGCGTCGCGTAACGCGATGTTTTTTGTTCTCTGTCGCCTAAGATAAAAATTGACGAACTTCAAAAGAGACAAGAAACATCACGTTACGCGACGGAATTGCAAAATACGAGATAGTCGCAAAGAAGTTAAGAGCAAAAAACAGAAAACAAAGAGCACATTGTAGATCAACCTTTAAAATATTCCTAAAACCATTTTAAAATGTTTCTCGCAATATTTTTATAGAAGTATTTAGAAATATTTTTTGAAAACATTTTATGCTGTATGGGCGAGTACCGAGCATATCGTTAACGAGAAAATCTGTGTACATAAACGTGAATATTTCGGAATTTTTTAACATGCCGGGAATGTGTGTGGCATATGGATGTAAAAATAAGGAAGCCTAGAGCATTGGTTCCCGAGAGACAAGAATGACGACAAGATGATGAAAAAACGGTGGATCATCACTGCTATAAAACGCGAGGATTTATGTCCGAATACAATTATATGTCTATTAATTTTCGTTTCATTATATGTCTATTAATTTTATTGTAAACTCACTACTTTCAAAGCCGGTGGTAATATAATCTTCAGGTCTAAAGTGGTTTGTGCACAGCGAATTTGTATTCGGACATAAATCCTCGCGTTTTATATGCAGTGATCCACCGTTTTTTTATCATATCTTGTCCCTCGGGAACCAATGCCCTCCCTTATTTTTACATCATTAAACGTAAACATTATGACACGTCTCCATTTTCGGTGCTGCCCTCTGCGCTGAGCTTGTCATCTCGCCGTCCCCATAAATCATCAAATTATAAGTGTTGATAAAATTAACTAAAACCTTTGGAATTTTTTATTTTGCTCACCATGATTAATTGCATTGAAATTATCGCATGTAACGTTTCTGGTTTCGGCATATTCAGAGTACTGACATACTGTTATATTAATTACAATGCACAAGAATATCAATACACATCTTAGACTCATGACTGTGTTCCGCGCGCCGTGCCTGCAAATTTATATTCATAGGATATACAGACAACAATTAACGAAATTATATGAACACTTTGGATAATGCTTTTGTGGGAAAGAGAGAGAGAGAGAGAGAGAGAGAGAGAGAGAGAGAGAGAGAGAGAGATGTATTAGATGTAAAAATTTCAGAAAATACTACTTGTAAATATATAATACATACTCGCGGTAATATTGCATGAAAAACATTAGCATATGTACATTATTTTGGATTATTTATAAGTAAAACGATATTACGTGTCTTTATCAAAGGTATATTTATTTTTTTATTATTTGTTGTATTGTCTATATAATTAATGCGGTAAAAATTGAGACTTTTGATTATTTAAGTATTGAAATTCGAATCACGAAGCACAAAAAGAATTAAAATGTCTTTCCAAGAACTTTAACTGCTTTAACATTATTAATTAATCTTTATTGACTCACAAAATCTCTGAAACACTATTAATATTGCTCACCTTCGGTCGATTATCGGTACTACGTAGATGTTGTATAATTTTAAGAAAATGTTTTTTATTCCAACACAAATTTAATGTGAGACTGTCACTAGCGACGGGACAAGTACTAGTCTCCGTCGTATAATGTAAGATATCAGTGAGGCCCTGGGGCCAAATGCGACAAAATATCCTTGACAACACGCATGTCTCAAATCAGGAGATATGATGTCATTAAGATGTCTTCCAGACGTCTAACAATACGACGTCTTACTAAGGAGCCACCCTAAGTGTAGTCGGGGATTTTTAAAATTCCTGCACCATATAATAGTCCTGGTGTAAGTAACTAATTGTAAGACCCATATATGTCTTAAGCTCTAATATGTACCGGGTGTCCCATAAAGATATGATGACTGCTTCAAAACAGTTGGTGTAGCACTGTTCTATGTTTCCAGTATTTATATTTGGACAGGCATTATCACGAATCGTAATTCTAAATATCACGTGTATTAGGCCAATCTTATATATAAGATCCGACTCTGAATACCGGTCTTACATAAAAACATCTGGTACATCTGAGAAATCCGTCGAATGCGAAAATCCTCCAGTACCGTAGTTCTTATTTATCATGTATCGTGAACTTCTTTTGGGGCACTGGGTATATATGGAAGCTTTAAGACATGTTATGGGACTTAGTTATTCACCCAGGGCCAGTATATGAAGCAAGAATTTTTAAAATCCCCGACTATCACTTGAGATAATTCCCTAGTTAGATACATCTTAATAGTGTCTTTTAAGGGGATGCTAAAGCTAAGGCCGAACTTCCTCGACGTCGGTAATGTCAACTAAAGCGAAGGCCGAACTCCGACGCGCACGTAAGGTGGTGCCACTGGTGGTGACAACGCGAAACTCCGTACACGTTACACACACCACTGAATCGCTCACACGACGCACGGTGGTAGAGAGACATATGCTATAGACGCGGCAACGCCGCGCGGCGTTGCTGCGTCTATGGATTCTAGCAATACGGCCTGAACACAGATTAATAGACAAATAGCCAAAGGTCCGGGTTGAGACGAGACCAGCAATTCTCACTGGTTTCAGCGCCATACCGTGTAGCGGCCAATGCAGTAACTACGTTCTTAAGATAAAGCGGGTCATTTTCGGACAAAGTCGCTAATAGTCGATAAGTCGCGTCGTTATTTTCTGTAACTCTTATCACTATACAGTTTTGTTATCATCGTTATATTATCGTTGTGCAGATATAATATATGATAAAAAAGTTGCGCAACGACAATATAATGATAACGAATTGTTGTTAATAGTTATAGAATCAGAGCGCACTGATCTCTAAGCCGAGAACTCCGCATGACGTGTTAGAGAAGTTATATTATTGTAATCAATATTTTGTTAGGACTTTCAGCCCTTAAAAGAAATTTGTTATGTCAATTGTAGTTAAAAAGATATTGATGATTAACATAGAGTCTATTGCATCAAAGTTGCGACTTACATAGACCATTAATTAAGAAACTATGAAATTTTTTTTGTTATTCAAACTTAAGAGTTTTTCAGGTTGCTAAATATTAATCTGGTGTTAAATTCAGTTGGTAAATTCAAAATGTCGGAGCCATATAGCGGCCGGATGTCAAAAGTATCATTGATAAAATTGATCTCGAATTGTGTAAGATACGGATGTAAAAATTCCATCATTTTTATTTTTAATATCCGCTATTTTTAATTAATTTTGCCATCTGATTAATATTGCGGTTATTTAAAAAAAAACCTTTAATTTCAAATATATAATTAAAAAATAATTTACAAATTCTGAATAGTATATGTATATAGTTGCAACTTTTTGACGCAATAAATTCAGTGTTAATCTCGGTGTTAATAATAATCGTGCATCAATTATATGTTTTTAATCATAAATGACATAAGAAATTTCTTTTAAAAGAACAAATAAAGGATATATATTTTAATTCGCGATGCTTCTTTATAATATTCAATTTCAATTCTATGAGAAGCTAGGCTTTGAACGAGCGACGTGCTCCCGCCCTTCTAGAGGGCAGCTCCCGAGTGGCGCGAGCCTCGGGGCGCCACGCTTACGTGCGGTCGGTGTGTGACAACAGAAGAGCTCGTGGTGTCATAGCATTCAGACGTGTACCAAGAGCAAATATATTATATAGAGCATTATACTTGTGTTTTCCTGTCCACCTCGCTACGCATACAGTCGCCGTTATCGAATATCCTACAGGTTATGGGCCCAGGGCACGATTCCCTTGCGTGAAGAACGAAGCACAAAAACATAAAAAGTCGAACGTGTAACGTGAAGTGTGTGAGACGCCGGCGAAGGGCATCGAGAAGACGAAAAGCATTTAGAAGAATCTAGAAGATTAGAGGGTAAGTAAATAATATTCCTCGTTGCTGACGAGCAAAACGAGAGAATTCTCAGCAAATAAGAACGTTCGTTCGATAAATGTTGTTAGAAGGAGATAGATGTTTTTGCCTTTTTCTTGAGAGATAGAAATAGAGGCAACAGTGACAATAAGAGAATTAGAGATAGATGTATAAAGAGATAGATGTGTGAGATATAAAGAGATAGATGCGTGAGATAGAAAGAGATAGATGTGTGAGATAGAAAGAGATAGATATATGCCGCTTGGTAACAAGCTGGCGGGAAAAGCGATGTGCCTGTGCAAGTCCGATCGTGAACGGCGAGAGTCATTTTTTTGGCGCGCGAAAATCCGATCGTGAAAAGTGAGTCATTATTTTGGCGCGAGGGACGCGTTGCCGGGCACGCGCTGACCCATGATCGATTGGAAAACATAGCATCGATGCGACGCCATAACACACATATGTATATATATACAGGCATGTGTATGGAATAAATTTTCAAAATCGACATGTATTGGGTCGGTAATTGAGCATGACTAGCTGTGCGGTGTAGCTTGATTACTGTACAGGGAGGCCGCGTAAATTTGTATGGGCCCCGTGCGCGTGCGTGATCAACCCGAGCTCCCATAGATCTTTTCAGCAGTGATGGAGATCGCAACGGACAGTGGTGTGCGCGTGCGGATAGCCCTGCAGAGGCGCGTGGTTTTCTCGCTTTGGGGTTATTGTGAATTGCAGTGCGTTCTATATAGCCTCATAAGCATTAAATTTTTATCGCTGAAAGAGATCTAGTGATAGAAATTGTAAATTATTATCGGTCAATATGAATGTTGGTTTATCTTGTCAAAAGAGGAATGCTAATGTTCAATTGATATTTGAATCCCAATTTAGATGGAAGAAGAAAAGACGAAAAATCTTCCGATGGATGAGGAAGAAAACCAAGATTCACTGGTTGACTACGATAGTGACAGCAGCGTGGTCACAGTGGTAGAGAAAGAAAGAGGTAGCAATAAAACAAGAGTAATTAAGAGTAATTAAGAGTAATTTGGAGTAATTAAAAAAAAATGTTTAGAAGAAAAAGAGAACAAGAAGGAGACTGGAGCAAAAGGTGTAATCCCGAAACGCGGCAAACCAAAAATAATAGAAAACATAGATGTAAATAGAGAATAGGCTGAAAATCGTCTTGTACTACCTATAGGGACAAAGATGCTTTACGAGAAACAAGAAAAGATGGTTGAGAAAATGGACTCGGTATTAAAGATGTTGGATAAGGTTATGACCCAAACAACCTCCATGATGGAAAATATGGTAGAAGTTGCCCACGTAAATTTAGAGAAAGAGAAACTAAAGATTAGACGTTTAGAGGTAAATAAACAGAATACGCAAAGTAAAGTAGAAAACGGTATACAAACGGTTAAAGAATCAGAAGTAGAGCCTAAAAAGAAAAAGTTAGATGAAACAGTCTGTTCAGTCGAGAAAAATAGAAGTTTAGAGACAATTAAGAGTACTTTAGAGGTAGAATTAAACAGTCAAAGGTTGCATATTAAAAGAGAATATAAGTTAACGCAAAAATCCAACTTTGATCTTTGGATGGATTATTTAAAATCCGAATTAATGAATAACAATTTATTAGATGTAATAGATTCAAACTTTGATAGTCCAGTAAATCTTTCCGAATTAAAAGTTGCTAAGAGAAAAAGTCTAGTTAGAGATATAATAATCAATTATTTAGATGAAAATTATCATAAAAAGATTTTACATGAGAAAGATCCAAAAGAAATTTTGAAGAAATTAAGAGGTTATAAAAAGAGTGAAGTAAACGTTACTCATGCATCGGTACGAACTAAACTCTATCAAATTAAAATGAGAAAAGACGAAAAAGTAAGTGATTTTTGCGAACGCTTTGATTCAATAATTAGAGAATATGAATCATGCGAAGATGCGGTACCTCTCACAGAACAAGAAATGAGATCTGTATTGTATCAAGCTGTGTCAATTAATGTGCCGGAACTGAGGAATATAGATTTAATTAGAAGACAAACTAATCTTAAAAAAATGAATGTAGATGAAATAAAATCTTTCATGATGCAGTTAGAGGCAGAGACTAAGAGTGAAGTTAGAGAGAAGCTAGAAAAACCAGAAGTTAGAGTGCAGAGGGCTACCGCAGAAGAGCACAAAGAAATAAAATGCTACCGATGCAACAAATTGGGTCACATGGCGAAGGACTGCCCACTAGCGGGATCAGAGGCCTGGTTCTGTTATTACTGCCAGGAGATTAAAAGACACAAGGGTGATAGCTGTCCTAATGCCGGAGCCCAGACGAACAGATTTAGAGGAAAAAGGTATACAAATAAAACTGTTAATAAAAATATAAAAAAAAGGGTAGATTTGCGCAAAGATGAACAAAAAGAGTAGATAATAAAAGGAAAGTAACCAAAATACAACCAGTCAAGAAAACTATACCATCGCAAACAGCAATTGAAGGAAAACCAAAAGAAGGTAAATTATGCATGGCTAAAATAATAGAAGATAGAGATAGTTCAAAAGAATTAGTCAATTTTATTGTAGATTCGGGTGCAACAGATCACATTGTGAATAAGAATATAATTTTATCAAACTTTGAAAAATGTAATAATAGAGTTATTAAATGCGCAAATAAGAATGAGTTTGCAGACATTTCAATAGATGGTAAAGGAGATCTTTTGTTGTTAACAAATGAAAAAGAAAAGAAAGTAATTAAATTAACAAATGTAATTGCAACGAAAGAAGTATCCGAAAATTTACTATCTTTAAAAAAGCTGGCTGATGCAGGGTTCAGTATTTATTTAGATGATAAAGTATTTAAAGTTCACAATAAACTAACAAATAAAATTGTTTTCAAAGGAATTTATGAAAAACCAAATTGGATTATGCAATTTGAGGTTAAAAACAATAATATAGAGGACAATGAAAGTATAGAATGTGCTGTGTATAGATGTAGAGCAGAAATTGTTCCACATTGTGAGTTTCCTGAACAATCGCAAGCAAACATTCAGACCAGTGAATTATCAATTTCGGAGGGAGAATTAGACGAAAGAGACAATGTTGGCTCTGCGATTGGGAAGAAGAATGAAGGAGAGCTCACAAATGTGAACGAAATAATGGAAGACAATAATGCAGAACTTGATCAAGTCATTAAGTTAGAAGATATACAAACATTAGAGAATATAGAAGAAATGTGTGAAAGCTCAGTAATTGAAAAAGTAAAGAAATTAGAGAAAATAAATGAGGCGATGTTATGGCATGTTAGATTAGGTCATGCGTCGTTAAACTATTTAAGACAGCTACAAATAGTAGAAAAGAGATTAGAAACAGTTAAGTTTGATAACTCCATATTAGAGTGTGAAGTCTGTATAATGGCAAAGATGGCAAAATTGCCGTTTAAAGAAAACAGAAATAGAGCACAGAGACCACTACAAGTGATACATACGGATATCATGGGTCCAATAAAATCTACATCTTATCCAGGACGAAAGAGGTTTATAATAACCTTTATAGACGATTATTCTAGATTAGCGAAAGCTTACTCCTTGAAAACGAAAGATGAATCGGGAGAGGCTCTAGAGAAATACCTAATATCCGCCAGAAATCTACTAGGAAAAGAAGAAAAGCTATGCTATGTGAAGTCAGATCAAGGCAAGGAATTTACGGGAGGTGCTTTTAAAGAAGTGTTAAAAAGAGAAAATATAGAAGCCATATATGCACCACCGTACACTCCGGAACATAATGGAGTTGCAGAAAGGTTCAACAGAACGATGCAAGAGAAAATAAGAACATATATGTTCGACTCGGGATTACCAAAGAGTATGTGGGAGCTGGCAGTTGACGCTGCTGTGCATGCGTACAACAGATCTCCACATAAGACTATAGAGTATGAGATCCCTTTGAAGAAATTCTCATCAGAAACAAGTTGTCATTTCGAGCAAATAAAGATATTTGGATGCATTGGATATGCAAGAGTACCAAAGCCTACGTCGAAATTTGACAAGAGAGCTATTAGAGGTGTGTTGGTAGGATATACTGACACTGGATATATACTCTGGCATCCAAGCACAAGAAAATTTATAGAGTCCCGACACATTAGATTTAAAGAAAAGGTAACATATAAAAATGTATATCAAAACAGTCAAATAGAAGAAGAAAAAGACTTAAATAAAAATTGGATGAAAGAATTTGTAGAGGATGAGGAAAAGGGAGAACAAAAACTAGAGATTCCTGAGAAAAGGAAAAGAGGTAGACCGAAAAAACAAACAACACAACTAGACGAACAGAAGCAGAAGGACGCACGAAAGGAAAGTGAAACTCCAATGACTAAAAGTAAAACTAAAAGAAAACTAAAAGATAATGGAGACACTGATGTGCGGAGAAAAATAGAAGATGTTAGCTTTGCTAAGTATATTAATGTGAAAAATATTCAACGGAATATAGAGAATAAAGATGAATTACATCAATGCCTTATGGCATCGTTAAATAGAGAGCCTGTTACTTATGAAGAAGCTATATCAAGTAACGAAAGAGAGAATTGGAAATGTGTGCTATGTATGTATGCTAATCAAGTGTGGGAACTTGTCGATAGACCATTAGAGAAATCAGATGGAAGACGACCTAATATAATAGATTCAAGATGGGTATTTAAGAGGAAATTAGAAGCAGATAGATCAACCAGATATAAAGCGAGACTGGTGATAAGAGGATGTAAAGACAAAAATGTGTATGATCTAAAAGAGACATATGCACCGGTTTCAAGATTGTCACTGGTTAGATCTATATTAGCAATAATAAATAAATATAACTTATACGCTAGTCAGCTAGATGTTAAGACTGCGTTTTTAAATGGAATTCTAGAAGAAAAAGATGAAATATATATGGAAATTCCAGAGGGAGTAAAACTGGATGAAAACACCAAGAAGACTAAGGTGTGTAGATTGAATAGAGCTTTATACGGATTGAAGATAAGTCCGAAAAGATAGAATAAGAGATTTTCAGAAGAGGCTAAGAAACTTGGATTAGAGAACGATCTACATGAGCCATGCCTGTTTACGTGGAGGAAAGAAGGCAAAATAGTGATCGTATTACTTTATGTAGATGATATGTTGGTTGCAAGTAATGATCAGAAAAAATTAGAAAAAATCAAAAAGAAGTTGAGTGAAACATTTGAGACGAAGAATTTTGGGGAACCAAAAAACTTTCTGGGAATAACAATAGAGCAAAACAAAGAAGAAAGTTGTATGTATATTCATCAGACGCGATATACTGAGAGCATATTAGAAAAGTTTCATATGAATGAATGCAAGCCTCAGAACACTCCTATGGTCACCAGAAAAGTGAGCAATAAAAACAGAAAATTAGAAAAAAAGAGTATTAGAGAAGAAACTAAAAGAGTACCTTATAGAGAAGTTATAGGAAGCTTAATGTATCTGGCAATTGCTACACGACCTGATATAGCCTTTGCAGTAAACTATTTAGCAAGAAGACAATTAGAGCTCACGGAAGAAGACTGGCAAGATGTAAAAAGAGTCTTCAGATATCTTAGAGAAACTGCAAATAGAGGATTGATGTTTAAAGGTAAAACAGATGAGTTAGAGTCGCTGACTGACGCTAGTTTCAGAGATTGTATTGATTCTACATCCACTGGAGGAAATATAATCAAAATATTTGGAGATGTGATAGCATGGAGAAGTCATAAACAGACATATGTCACACTCACTACCTGTCAGGCAGAGTATCTAGCAATGAGTGAGGCCTGTCAAGAAGTAATCTCATTAGACAAGTCGCTCAGATATGTTGTTGGAAAAACATTCTTGCCTGCAATAATCTGGTGTGATAACAGAGCAGCAGGAAACAGCACTAAGAAGGATGGAAGTCACAAACTTAAAATGTTTGATGATAACTTAGAAGAAATAAAGAAAAACTTAAAAGAAAGAGAAGAAACTGGAAACAGAAAACATATGGCTGACACTCATGGAGACTTTATCAAGCAGTGCGTTGATCAAGGGAAGGTGAAAGTCGAATGGATTGAGACCAAAGAGAACTTGGCAGACATTATGACAAAACCTTTACCTTTAAAAGCATTTGCATATCTAAGAGACAATATAATGAATGTAGAGTTTGAACAGAATTAGAGATCAATTTTACTCAATAACTGATTTTTGATATGATACAGATAAAGAAGAAAATTAGACGAACACGGATCGCTCGCACAAAGGGAGGGTGTATGAGAAGCTGGGCTTTGAACGAGCGACGTGCTCCCGCCCTTCTAGAGGGCAGCTCCCGAGTGGCGCGAGCCTCGCGCGGGGCGCCACGCTTACGTGCGGTCGGTGTGTGACAACAGAAGAGCTCGTGGTGTCATAGCATTCAGACGTGTACCAAGAGCAAATATATTATATAGAGCATTATAGAAATACTTGTGTTTTCCTGTCCACCTCGCTACGCATACAGTCGCCGTTATCGAATATCCTACAAATTCAATTTAATCTTTATTTCTCTTCCCTTCCGCGGTTTGAAAGACGTTTTTTTTTTCAGGAAAACGTTCCCAAAAACCTTTACAATTATAATTATACACATTCAGTTATTATCTGATACCTTTTACATAGCGTTTTACAGGGACGTGCCCAACCCTTTACATATTTTAATTCTATTCGAAACCTGACCTTTGGGCGACCTTACACCACTACTATTACCCCCCCCACCCTTCTAGTGTCTTCCCTTCGTCCCCTCCTCCTGGTCCGCTTCATGCGATGCTCCTTTAATAAACTTATTCAATTAATTATATTTATTATTTATACCGTGTAGGAAAGTTTTGTTTGTATATCAATTAAAATTTCAAGTAAACTTTTATGTAATTTCTCTGGTAATTTCATAAAATTAATATTTTCATCAAGTTAAACTGCCAAATACGGTCAACTTAAACTTTGTTCACCTATATATATAGTAACAATTTTTTGTGTGAATTTTAAAAGTATATTCTTTTGCTTCGTCAACTACACGCGCCGTACTTTCAATCTTGAAACGCAGTCTGAAACTGAAACGTACAATCACATAATTAAATTGCTAATCAATTTAACAATACCGATTACCCATCTCCACACACACTGCAAAGAATGTTACGAAAATATTTTTAATTTATCTATATATATATAAAATAGAATGTCTGTATGTATGTCTGTTCTTTATACACTCTTAAACTATTTGACCGAATTTTTACCAAAAGTATATAAAATAGGGGTAGAATTTTCCGAGGAGTGCTACAGAGTGTATAGTTTTTTGTTACCGATTTTTTTGGGAATCGGTATCCGAACTGATAAAGGAATTTTTTTTCGATTAAGGATATTGAAACACAAATAAAGTTGTTTGAAGAAAAACGACTCCCGGGCGAAGCCCGGGTAACCAGTTAGTAGTTTATAAAATTATTGATTATAATTTTTATTTTTATTTAAATTTTAATTAATATCTAATATTTTTAATTTCAGTTTATAAAATTAATTTTTATTTTATTATTAATTTCTTAAATTTTAATTTATTAATTTAGTCAAGAAATATATTTTTCACATATCGACTGATATCTTTTGAGAGGTTGTATCTTACACAATTCGAGATCGATTTTACACAATTTCCGGTTTTTCTGCTTAAACGCTCAGTCAGACAACCTCGAAGCTAAGTGTCTACATCCTATCTTGAAATAGATTACCAAAAATAAATTATAGTTGTCGAAATTTTCTCGTATTTTCTCATATTTGTAGATACAACTTTGCACTTCAAAATTATAATCAAATGAACAAAATACGACATATTTATTTTTAAATGACAATAATAAATGTTATTTAAAAATAAATATGTCGTATCTTGTTCATTTGATTACAATTTTGAAGTGCTTCGTATCTATAAAAATTGCGTTTTTGCGTTTGTTTCCCGCACGAATAATATCAAATTAAACAATAAAGCTGTATTTTAATTCCAAATCACTATACTTTTGAACAGTAAAGCAAACTATCTTGTTTGTTGCTTATTAACAAAACAAAAATTTGCGAATCCTGTACAGTGATAGTTTTTGAGAAACGATCTCCCAAAAGATATCAGTCGATATACGATAGAAAAAATAAAAAATATGAACAAGAAAAGATTTTGTCATCGTTGAAATGGAATTCGAACTTGTGAAGATCAATAAACGACAAAACATTTATGTTATTGAGTTATTGATTATTTTTATTGTCTAATCTATTATTGTAAGTATATGCAAAAGTTAAGTAAAAAAGCAAAACAAATGTAATGCGTTAAACATATTTTAATGTATGTTGTTTTTTAGTATTATATTAAGTGTTATTTGCAATTGGGAACAAAGTTCTTTGGAAGTTTTAAACATTATCGCAGGTGATGACCATTACATGATTTATCGGGAAGATGAGTATAGGAAAATTTTTTAATTTTAAAATATTTATTGTTATTTTATAATAAAACATTACATTTACATTCTCTCACTTTATGAGATTTTACATTATTTTATATCACGTTTCACTTTATTGATAATTGGATTTGTCACAAAGAACCCTGTCTATTTTAGAACCCTCGCGTCTAACAACGAGACTTTGCTAAAATAAAACATTATTGTTAGAGGATCAGAATATTTTACAGACATAATCCTTTAAGTCGACATTGTTTAGAGATGATATATACACTCTCTGAAACATTAGAAAAATATACTATATAGCATTCTTTCATTCGATTTCTCGGCATCCAGGACATTTCTCCGTGGTGATAGATGGTGGTAATGGATACAATCAATTATTTTGAATATCCCTGACTCACATCCAGAAACTTGCAATTAGCTGGATCAGTAGTACAAATTTATTTGTATAAAATACTTTAATTGATATGTTAAAATAGTTTATTATCCGTAATCACAGGCAGATGCCTAGGACGTCGAAAAATCAAATAAAACAAAGCCATTTCGTACATTTTTTTAATTTTTCAAAGAGTGTATCTCTGAACGGTATTAACTTACAATAAAGAATTATGTTTATACAGAAATATTTTGATCCTCTAACAATAACCTTTCATTTTAAGTCTCGTTACTAGACACGAGGAGCCAAAACCCTTATAAAAATGCTGGGCAAAGTTCTTTGTAAGTGAGTGAGTTTAATGCCAAATTGGCAACAATTAACTATTAATTTACTTACTGGATTATAAACACGCTGCTGTGTATTACAGACGGGTTGCAATCATATATCTACCCATTAGAGAATATATAGATATTTTGTACCTACTCTAAACGGTAAGATATAAATGCACCCATGTGCACATATAAGTAGCAATTTACTCCATTTGTATACGAATTCTTGTATGAACACAGTGCACAAGATGACACTAATTCAGATAGATGAGCGAGCGTATATTTTATTTGTACATTATAAACAGCGCTAAGCGCAGAATGCATTTTGACAGTAGTCACTGCGGCGAGCGCAGAAATAGACCTCTATTAAGCTGGACCCTCCACCAGCGCAAATCAAGTTCGCACTAGGTGAAAAATTTAGTGCTATTTAGGTGCTAATTAAGTGCCCTAGTCCGAATTTTGGTACTCGAACCGTTTAGCAGAAAATCGCGTAAAAAATGGGGGGTCCAGCTTGCCATTAAGCTGAATCCCCCTATATCAGAAAATGGTTCTACATAAAAAACAAGTACATTATAATTTAGTACTAATTAAGTGCTACTTAAGGGGGGAGGGTCAAGTAAACGCAGCCGTCTTTTTCCCGATTTTTTTTTAACAGATGGAAAGATTTTTTAAATTGGAACAAAGTACATCATACTATTCATGATTTAAGGTATATTATAAAAAAATTTTTATATCAAAAAATTTTAAAATGGCGGCGCAGCGGCTGCTCTTCTCGGATTTGCGCCGTGCAACGCTCAGGTCGCTCTAATTAACTGAAATAAAAAACCAAAGTTTTTTATTAAAATGCGTTCATATGCTTTGCATGAACCTCAATTTAAAAAAAAAATCAAAAATTAAAAATTTAGGATCAGTTTAAAGAAAAAATTGTTTTTTTTTCAAAATAATCCTGAATTTTTAATTTTTGATTTTTTTTTTAATTCAGATTTATGCAAAGCATATAAACGCATTTTAACAAAAAAAACTTTGGTTATTTATTTCAGTTAATTAGAGCACCTGAGTTGCACGACGCAAATCCGAGGAGCCGACTTCAAGCAGCTGCAGCGCCGCCATTTTAATTCGACATAACAAAAATTTTATAATATACCTTAAATCATAAATATTATGATGTACTTTGTTCCGATTTAATAAATCTTTCCATCTGTTTAAAAAAAATTCGGAAAAAAACGGCCATTTACTTGACCCTACCCCCTTAAGTGCTCTAAAATAACGATAAAATATTGACAGATTATAACACTTATTTAAATATACCACTATATATTGAACACAGTACCGTCGCCGTTGACACAAACACTTAAAAAACTTGCTGCATGAATCAAAATATTCCCAAATCTGAGTTTATTGCTAACAGTAAAAAACAATTACGATAATTAACTTAGACCAGCCATTGGCGCTAAATACTATAAGTTCCGTCACCTGATCGTCTACGAATTAGTTGCTCGTATGATTATAGTATTAAAATAATTCTCAGACATTGTATTTTAAAAGAATATCACGATTTGAATTTAGTGCTATAGCTGCATAGCGTTGAAATTAATTAATTAATCAATGGAGTGCGCGCACAGCGCTCTGTAATTCGTTACAAAATCGTCAAAAAATTAAATGCTCGCGTGATTATGGTGCCGAAATAATCCTGAGAGATTGTACTTTAAGAAAATATCATGATTTGAAGCGCGCCGCGCTCCATGGATAAATTAATTAATTTCAACGCTATGCAGCTAGCACTAAATTCGGATCGTGATATTTTCTTAAAGTACAATGCCTCAGGATTATTTTGGGATCAAAAACACGCAAGCACTTGATTTTTTGACGATTCTATAACGAATCACAGAGCGCTGCGCGCGCGCTTCATGAGTTAATTAATTAATTTCAACGCTATGCAGCTAGCACTAAATACAAATCGTGATATTTTCTTAAAGTACAATGCCTCAGGATTATTTTGGGACCAAAAACACGCAAGCAGCTAATTCGTTGACGATGCAGTAACGAACTTTAGAGCGCGGCGCGCGCGCTTCGCGGATAAACTAATTAATTTCAACGCTATGCATTGTCAAAGAATTAGGTGCTCGCGTGATTATGATCCCAAAATAATCCTGAGACATTGTACTTTAAGAAAATATCAAGATCCAAATTTAGTGCTAGCTGCATCGCGTTGAAATTAATTAATTAACTCATGAAGCGCGCGCGCAGCGCTCTGTGATTCGTTATAGAATCGTCAAAAAATCAAGTGCTTGCGTGTTTTTGATCCCAAAATAATCCTGAGGCATTGTACTTTAAGAAAATATCACGATCCGAATTTAGTGCTAGCTGCATAGCGTTGAAATTAATTTATTTATTTATTAATTTTTTGACACGCAATGATTAAGGCCGTTCGCTTCACAGCCTTCTAGCACAATTTTTCTCGTCAATAAACGAATAATTATTTTTAAAGTTTTAATTGTTAACAACTATCTAATTAAATTTATAGTTTGATCACGCATACATTTCGACTATTTGTTATAATCGGTTTTTTGAGCTTTTAACTTGATGTGGCTTCTTAATAACTCTATGTAATTTGTATACACACTATAATGATTAATATTAAGAAAGTAAAAACGACCGCTATGATTTAAATCAATAGAGAGGATAAATTCCTTAATAAAAATGCTATAATTATTAATTAATGTTAATCTTATGATGTTAAACTTCCTTTTAATTTATTTCATTTCTCGACGGATTTTTTATGTAACGGGATTATTATGATGTATTACAGTTAATTAGAGGGATTTATTTGATTGATTGAAAAAGTCTCTGTAAAGCACGAAACGTCCCAGTTATTTTGACGGAATATTAAACTGTAATATTTAGAATCCTGTTGTTCGGTTATTGGCTTTTATTTTATCTAAGACATACGAGCTTTATCTACTTATATATTTTTTAATTTATACATATTAAAATTATTGCAATATTAAAAAAACAAATTTTTTACATTATTTCATGACGAAAGAGACCACCACCTTTTCGCGGTTTCCCGCTGAGCAACAATATGTACGTAATGTAAAAGTGAAATACACAGAATAGTGATTGCAAAAAATTGTCTTTTAATTTTACTATATGTATTTTACAAGACATTTACTACGTTTACGCGAGCGTTACTTCTGTAGTAACTTTTACGATATATCACTCGTTTACGCGGAATAAATTATCGTAAGTTACTACAAAATCCCGTTTACGCGAAGGAATTATCGTAAGTTACTACAGAAGTAACGCTCGCGTAAACGTAGTAATAGTAACTTGTGCCAATGTCAAATAAATAATGAAATAAAATTGCTTAAAGTTTCCGTGTGCGTAATCTATCGAGCCGGTAGAAGCAATTTTCTAATAGTAAACGTGAACGAGCGAGTAAGACGATCGGCTAGAAAGCTGAAGGTCTCAAGTTCGAGTCCTGGTTTTTTTCTAACTCTTTTTGCATTTTTATTTTTTTAGGCAAATGAGTTGTTATGTAATATACATATAAACCAGGAAAATTATTTGACAATCATTAAAATTATTTGCATATTTTCTAAGAACTTTAAGAAAGTTAACGATTTGCTCATAAAGAAATAAGAAATTATTTTCAAATTACAAAATAAGTTTTTTTTTATTATTATATAATAACAATAGTATTGTTCATTAATTCTCGGTCTCGGCTTCATAATATATATATGTATATATATATATATATATATATATATATATATATATATATATAATCAATAAGTATCACAAGTAATTAATAAGTACGACAAGACCTATATATGCGCGCGCGAGCGCGAGCGCCGAGCAAAGAAGCCTAGCACGATTCTCGCCGCGGCCGGCTCGCGGCTGACCGAGCATCGAGCATCTGACATCACTGCACTGAAATATGACATCACTGCAAATTTAGTCCGGATTCGCACCAGGGGCAAAGTCTGTAGGTAAAATCGGGTATATTTAGTCCGGACTCGCACCAGGGGCAAAGTTTGTAATGTGATTTAGCCCGGACTCAAACCTAGGGGCAAAGTCTGTCGGTAAGGGGCAAAGTGTATTGGTAATCAAGGCACGGAAGTGCTGGTCTCGACTTTTGAGGGGCCATTGGCTATTAATCTGTGGCCTGAACCTGAAAATGCTTTCTGGCCGTCCGTAGCAGAAGGCAGTAACGTATCAAGGCTAATAAGCACCCGCTTTTTATAAATTACATATATTCTTATGCACACATGTGCGTATATATACATATATATAATGTGTATCTCATTATTATGTGTACGTTTATAATTGTCTGATGACAAATAATAACAGTAGCATAAATGAGAATGTGAATTAGTATACATATACCATGGTATAAAAAAAAGAGGTATGCTCTTTCGGCAGACCAAAATTTGATCTGTTCTGCGCAGACATGGCGGTGGAACAAGTCGCCGATATATTGAATTTTGACAGTCCATAAACAGAACGGAATCGTAACTACAGATCGTATTACAAAAGATGTAAATATGCCTGTGTGCAGTGTTAAGGGATGTAAAAATAGGTACGAGAATGTGAAAGAAAAGAAAATACGTTTCTTTTCTTTCCCGAAAGACGAAGACACTGCAGCAAAGTGGATAAAAGCATGTGGTAAAAGTGTTAACCTCAAAAGTGGTAAGTATACTTTTTAACTAAGACGTGAAAAATATTACAATAATTTATTACCTATGTAAACATTTTAATTATTACAGCTCGAGTATGTTCCATACATTTTGCACTAAATTGTTATAAGGAAATCCCAAAACATTTAAAATGGTTAGGTGATAATTATGCAAAGGGGATACGTACACTTTTACCAAATGCAGTACCGACAGAAAATTTGATTTTTGAGGAAGCAAGAGGTATCTTGAGAGGAGTAAACGTGTATAGAAAAAATGCAGAAATAATAGCTAAAACAATAGTTAATTCAAATATAAGCAGAGACAACGCTGAAAATATAAATACAGAAAATGTATGCACACACATTGAGGTTTCAAATGACCAAAATTGCAAAAGCATGAATATTTCCACATCAGTCAATAACATAATCAATGAAAATTTCAGGTACATACATAACTACATACATAGAATATTTATAATTTTTTCCTTTTACTTTAAAGTGACAGTATTTTTTTATTTGTTATAATAGTGTTTCAGATAAAAATGAAGTAACAAAGGATTGCGAAAACTTGTTTGTCATTGTTTCTGATAGTAATAAAATTACTTTAAGTAATGTAAAACATTCATTTAACATGGCTGGATGTAGTGAAAGTCAATCAATTGTACAAGATCATCATGAAACTGTCAGGTATGAATATAAGCATTTACATATTTAAGATTATTAAATGTGCCCCACTATTCGGAAAAAATACATAAAATAAAATAAATTTCATTAAAGCTATTTTAATCTTATTTCAGGTGTCAAGAAAAACTGAAAGATGAAGAATTGGCAAAAAAGAATAAGGAAATTAATGCACTTAAAATAAAATTAAAGCGTCTTGAAAAGCGAACAAATATTACTATTAAAAAGAAAGTTAACAAAGTTCTTAAAAATGTTTTTACACCAAAGCAAATTGAAAGAATTATGTACCCAAATAAAAAGCGAGTTAAATGGAATATAGAAAACATTTCCTCTGCAATATCGTTACGGAGTGTCAGTCCAAAAGCGTATAGATATTTAAGGAAAAATAAATACCCACTTCCTGGACTATCTACTTTGCGAAAATGGGCAACTCGCTTAAATCTAGATGAAGGTATTTTGAAAGATGTGATAAGTGTTATAAAAGAGAAAGGAAAATTTATGTCTGCTTCTCAAAAAATAGTCGTTCTTAGTTTCGATGAGATTTATACATCGCAAAAAGTAGAGATTGAAAAAAAAACGAGCGAGTCGTTGGGCCACACAAGACCTGCCAAGTGGGGATGGCTAGAGGTTTATTCGGCAAATGGAAGCAAGTAATTTATTACAAAGCAGATCAACCTTTAACGCTGGACATTGTAAAAGATGTTATTTCGAATTTGTACGATGTTTGGTTTCACTGTAGTAGCAGTTACCACTGATTTGGGATCTTCAAATACCAAAGTTTGGACACAACTAAATATCGGCATATCGGCAAATGACTCACAAAACTGTTTCTTTTTGCAACCAAAAGATCAAAATCTTAAAGTTTTTGTATTTGCCGATGTCCCTCATCTACTGAAGCTTGTGAGGAATCATTTTTTAGATAATGGTTTTATTATAAACGAAAAACGTATTACTAAAGAATGTATAGAAGAAATAGTACAGCTGCAAGAAAATAAAGACTTGAAAATTTTACACAAAATATCGCAAAATATTTTGGATGTCTCAGGCGCTAATCGTCAAAAAGTTCGGTCTGCTGCAAAAGTTTTGTCTAAAAGTACGGCGCGTGCAATTACATGGTATCACCAAGAAGGTTTTTTGACTAGTGAAAATTGTAAAGAAACAGCAGAATTTGTAGAACAGATAAACGATTGGTTCGACTTTCTTAACAGCAAATTCTGTAGTAAAGGAAAACCTAGTAAAACACCTTACGGATGCAATTTAGAGGAACAAAATGAACTTTTACGTAATGTTACGAATTTAATGCGTAAAATGAAAGTACAAAGGCATAATACTTTACTGCCATTTCAGAAAGGAATAATACTGAGTAACACATCGCTTGGACAATTGTTACCATATTTACAAGAAACTTATTCTAATGATTTTAAAGTAAAGTTTATTTTGACGAACAAATTAAACCAAGATTGTCTAGAAAACTTATTTTCATTCCTTCGAGGAATGGGAGCTACAAATGACCAGCCATCTGCCTTAAATCTACGCTATAGGCTACGTTGGTATATACTCGGAAAACATTCAACTGATATTTTGTCTGAATCTTGTAACACTCAACCAGATTGTGACGTGACGTTGGTTGATTTTAGTGATCTAAACAATCCTATGAAGCAAATAACTTTAGAAAATCCCGAAAATGGTAATGTCAATGAAGAAGACGATAATCTTTTCAAAGATCTGCAGGATCAACATTTGGTTTCAGCAGATTTCTATGATTCTGATTCTGATAGAGGTATTTTTATTTACAATGTTAAAAATATTGATGCTACCGAATATTGATGCTACCGAAATGGACGGTCATTATCCCATACATGATAGATGCAAAAGGGAATATTTTACCGGTGCATCCATGGTGTAAGGAGAAGTTTACACCATGGATACATGGCTATTTTGCGAACGTATTAATTATTCTTGTATAAATCATGTTACATTCCGTTTCTGTAGATAATATTCCCACCGATGAAAGAACTGTCGTTCAAGAAATAATCGAAGGTGAAGCTCTTAATTATATAGCTGGATATGCAGCTCACAGATTTCGAAAAAAGTATCCCCATTTAGGTGTACCAACGCGTCAATTAGGAGTACATCATAATTCACCTGATTGGATTCAATTTTTGTCGAAAGGAAATTTGATGTATCCAAGTGACGCTCTCATTTATACCGCAAATAAGATGAACAAAATCTTTCAAGAATTTCATGGATCTTTCTTGTCAAAAGAAGACTGGATTTTCAAGAGCGTCACAAAACTTGTTCAAGAAAAAAATTAAAAACAAGTTTTATATTCCTGAAGAAGTTATTCAATGTCTTGTTCGAACAATTAAGGACTTATATTAGATTAAGAGAAATAAATAAAAAACAAATCTGACGTTACTAATAAGCATCGAACAAAAAAAATTACAAAATTTTTTAAATAGTTTTTAAAAATAAATTATTTACATAATTTATTTTTTTGTTTTGTTTTAAAAAATTCAAAAATACATATTTTTTATTTGATTTAATTTTTTTATATTTTTTAATACTATGTATATACTTATTAATAATTTATTTGTTTACCATCATTGTTTTATTTTTTTATTAATATATTTGATTAGAAAAATAGTTTTCAATTTTATTGTAAATATTTTATGCTTGTTTATGCATAGAAAATTATTAAGTATAAAACTGTGTTCTCCAAAATTACTCCAAGCGCTGAAAATCTATAATTTCCGATACGTGCGCTATAAGTTTTTAGCACTGGCAGTCAATTTTGGAACACAGCCATAATCTCAAACTTATAATTTACCAATCTTTTAAAAACGCGCGGTCTATTCTCATTGGCTGAGAAAGCAATATGAAGGCTACCTGTTCCAGATCGCTGATTGGCTAATAGAATGATGCGTAAGAGCATACCTCTTTTCTTTATACCATGACATATACTACGTTTACGCGAGCGTTACTTTTGTAGTAACTTACGATAATTTACGCCGCGTAAACGGGTAAATTATCGTAAGTTACTACAGAAGTAACGTAAACGTCGCGTAAACGTAGTAATATAGTATATGTATTGACGCGGGTACTTATTGGACACTTGGCAATTTACTGCATCTCTTACACGTACCTTTAATAATTTTTTTCTTGTAATGTAAATGAATGATGTAAAACTCTTTCAAAGGATCTATCCATGATGGGGTAAAATAATAACTTCTATAACACAAATGCAAAAAATATTAAATTTATAGTATTGATTTATATAACTAATTTTATTCTGTTTTTATATAGAAAAATATACCTCAGTCTTACAATTAGCATCAGAGTAGAGAGTAACGGCAGCTGATGAACAGTATAAATAACAAACTGAATAAAAAACTTAATTATTATAACATAATCCCAGTAAACCAGTTTGTAACTGTTATGTAACTTATTTAGGGAGCACATGGAAAGAACAACTCTTCATTTATATAGTACCTATACTTTACTCCTGTAAAAGGATTTTGCGATCTATAAAGCCGTTTCAAAGAACGAACTTTGACAGATATACCAATGTCGTACAGATGCCTCGTTAGACAAGGACAGATATCTCTCGTATTATTCCTTTCTCTCCTATGTATGTAATTTGCATGCACCCATTTATTTCTCTTTCTCTCTCTCTTTCTCCCTCTCTCCATCCCTGTCCCTCTCTCTCTCTTAGTATACTGGGTAGCGTACACTTAGTATGGTAAAATCAGGATTTTTTGGAAGTGTGGTGTTAGAATTCTAGGGTATATTTGAAGAAAGGAAAACAGTAATGTTATTTAGAACAAGAAACTCTATTTACTATTTCGTTGATAAAATGTTGGGAAATATATATATATATAAATATAAATATATATAAATATATATATATATTTATATATATATATATAAATATATATTATGATATATTATTTTGTTTATTGTTACTGTCAAAAGTAAATAATATTACCTAAAACCAGTAATGCAATTGAATATAGATATACATATACACACGCACACGCAAATGCATACGCAATCGCACATACATACGCATACGCACATACATATTACTTTTATTATTTTTTCTGTGGGCCCCAGGCCCCGTCCACGATGACGATATCACGGACATGGGACGTCTCCAGGATCATGCTCCAATTACTTTGTACTAACAATAAGAATAATTCTGCATAAATTTTTTTTATTTTGTGCCTTCATATCATATATGTATTTTTCAAGCATAGCAACCTCGCAAAAGATGTATTTTTTTTATTTCAATTTCTGTTTCAAAAAAAATGTTTTTTTTTTAATATATATATGCTTGTCATATTGATTGAGATACGCGTCGGCAGAACGCGCATAACGTGCAGTTTACGCCGAAGCGGCTGTCGTGAGCGATATATTTCGTCGACGGATGATTAGCTAATTATGATTGTATACAGAAAGTGGATATTTGCGTAAAGTATCGTTGCCTCGCGAATAAAGTCGAAGGACCGTCGAGAAGAGGAAGCTCGCGGTGCTTTCATTTCCCTTTTCAATCTTTTATCCGTTATCCTTTTTCGCCCTCGTCTTCGTTTCCATTGTCAGTATGCGACAGCCGTTACTGCACTCCATGAAGGGTATCATTGATTTGTCGAATAATTCATAAGCAAAAGAGATGTCTTTCCTTGTACTTAGAAATCCAAACAGATAAAAAAAGAAATTGTATTGTGTTACTTTCTTTCCATCGCGGCGAGCGGCGCGAGTAATCATTTTTATACATTTATAGTTTACAAGTATACATAGTACTTGAAAAGAAAGGAAAAAGGTGATCGTCGCGTTTTTTTTCACAGAGACGGGCAAACGTGAAACTGATTGTGTTCACGTTGCCCGACTGTCAAAAACTCGGATGCTACACGTATCTAGTTTTTATCCATCGGGACTTTAGGATGCCGCGAATGCTGATATCAAGAATAATTATGATTTATCTTAGTGGAGTACGTACATCTTTTCGGCTTAGAAACGAAGACGATGACGACGATGACGATCAAACGAACGCTTCCGTTCTTGTCCCAAAATTGGTTTCGTTTTCTCTTGTAGCGAATGTTTCGAGGAATTTGCTTATGACGGTTTGTTAGCATATGTCTCGCGGTAATTAACGATTATACGGAGTTGTCATATTTTCCACAACGCGTAGGGAAAAAATTGAATGGTTTTTAATGGCTATGTTTACACCCTGAAATTAGGCCGCGGCCTGTACCTCAAATTCGACCTAAATTATTTAGCCCGCCTGCTGTAAACAGTTGATAGACGACCGGACCTGGCTTCAGATCAGGCCGCGTATTTTAGTGACCCGACCTGAAATCGGCCGTTATCATTTGCGATGTAAACGAGCGATCAAGCGCGACGCGTCCTAAAAGCTTCATTTGCTTGTTCGGATTCGCTGCAATTCAGGGCGATCCTAAATACGATCCCGTCAATTTTTAGGTTTCTTTCGGTGTAAACGAATGATGACTAGACCTACTTCGGGTCACAATATAGGTCAGGCTGCGATCAGGTCGCTAGGTGTAAACGTAGCCAATATGTATTCAGAGAATGTTGATTCATCATATTATTCTTTCAAACTTGCTTTCCTCCTTTTGAAAATTTACACCAAGATTACTTTATATTGATTTTTTTTTAACATCTTTATTTCTTAAAAAGGAAACGAAAACCGTAGAAGAAAATTATTAAACTTATTTTTATTGTGTTGGGAATTCATTCAATTTTATCGCTACATGTCTCAACTCTTTTGTTAAAAACAAAAAACTAATTTATAGCTTTTGATTTTACATATAATTGTTAAATTTCAGCAGATGCGATTTGTGCGAGCTTATTTCGTGGAGCAAATATTTTGTTGCGTTTTTGAGAAAGTGTTTATCCGATCATTAGCGAAGCAACGCGATGCATTTATATTTGATCACGAGGGACTGTGCGCAAATTTTCGCATTGTTTGCGGATTTTATAACTTTATTGACGAATATAAGATCTACGATCTTTCGCATAATTGATTTACGATTAAACTCGCGCTTTATTGAGGCTCAGATGTACACCCGTCTGTATCACGTCAATAAAAATCTGGCAGCAAAGCGTGTATGAATTCATTCGTTTAGCAAAGGATGCGCGTTGACCTTAGAAGCGCACGTTGGAATTTCATCCGGAGAGAAAAAAACTTTGTCGCGTTTTTTTAATCTTTCTGATTCTCAAATTAAATTTTTCGTGTATATTTTGCGGCGCTTTTTTCCCTATTCTCGCAATCCGGTGGAGGGCTATCGTGGATTGGCAGCACGCGCAACTAATTCAGACACCAAATGATTGGGCGCCAGGTGCGACGGATCGCACCACCGTACACTATTATCTCTAACGATATTCCCGGCAATACCTCAGGGCGTAGGGCTCGTTCAGGGAATTCGGAGAAAGGCGTCACGCAATCAATCACACACAAGAGAATAAATATTAATAACATATAATATATTTAGTCAGGTAATGTCAATAGGTGTAGGTACAATCGGTCTGAGCCTCTCGTATTACCGCAAAAATGTCGGATAGGCTGACGCACGAATGCCGCATAAATACCGCAATAAGTGCACGCGGTAATGTCGAATTAAACACTGTAGATTAACGCACGCGAAGTTAGATCAACGCAACAGATAAACGCCGACGAACACATGAAAGCTTAACATAAGAAACAATTACGATTCAGGTATCGCGGTACCTGGCTTCGAACTCACAACAAACTTACGCCACGAGGGCGACGAACCGACTCGCCGCACCTTCGGTTGCTCTTTCAACGCGCACCCGGGCCACCTCGATTCCGCACGACGCAAAATTTATGGGCGATCTCGCCGTGTCGACCACGCTGGCCGGCGGTTGCCCCCAAACACAAAATAAGGACTCGTATCGCGGACGATCCCGCGGCTTGCCACGCGAATCCCGAATTCTCTCGCAAGCACGGAGATTCCACGGCCCCGCGCCGATCCCGTCGATCCCTCTGTCCCGCCAAACACAATATTCGCCGTCCTCGAGGGCTCGGATACGTTACTCAGATACGAGAGCGAGTGCCCTTCAAATTACATAACTACTCGCGGCTCGCCGTTACCCGCACAACTCGCTCCCGTTATCGCCACGCAAGGCATCACTCTCATATGGCCAAGACGCGACACGATTACGAACATAGACTCGAACACCATGAAACGCGACACGATTACTTACATTAACGCAACGAGAGATTAATCCGATTCACATATCCCACGCCACGCGACTGTCGGCCGTGGCGGTGCTCGCGGGGAGGGCACGATTGGTCTCTACGCACTAGAGAGCTCACTCTCGGCAAGGCCCTGGCACGATTTCCACCCGACTCTATCTTAATGCGAGCGCAAGGTACCGCACACGCTCATCTCGCAATCCACAGGTAATCCTGCGGCGCTCAGGTAACCGATGCGTGCCATGGGCCAGTGCCTCGAGCGAACCCCCTTTTCCTTAACGCGGGGACGCCAGAATGGTGACCTTACAATGCGTCGTAGTCCCTTTGGTAGTCCGGGCAGCTCGGGATCCGGGTGATGCTTCTCGCTCTTTAGCCGGCACGACAGTGGCGGAAACGATGACCTGCCGGGATCGCGCCGGTTCCCCGCGCCTGCGCTGTAGCGTGTCGCTCGACCGGATTGCCGATCCTAGCGCTCCCGGCGCCTAGGCCGCACGTGCGCCGTTCTTTCCGGGGGCGCTACTCCAATTCTAGGGTGCTCTCATCGGCGCCTCAGCTTCTCGCGCGCCTCCCTTTCCGGTGGCGCCGCTCCAACTACCTCCGATTCGGCGCGGGCTTTTCGAATCACCCGGCTGTCCGGGCCGCGATGATTGAGTTGGCGTTCGGGGTCAGGCTGGCCGGGCCTCGGCCCCGTCCGCCGGCATCCCCTCGAGGCGACGGCCCCAGGGCTGCGCCTTTCCCTGGGCCGCTCCTCGGCACCCCGCTCTGACTGGCGTTTTGTTCGGGCTTGTCCCGGGGTGTTGTAGACTGCTATCCTGCCGCTGTTGCGACCGAGTACAGAGTAAATTCCGGCCGGCGACACTCATGCACTTGCGGGGAGGTTCGGGCGATCTGATTTTCGGCCACGTCCCTTGGCCGTCTCCTTAATCCTCTGCCCTTCCTTGTGGCGGCTCCCGGCCGTTACATGTTGACTCCAGCCACCACTGGCGATCCCTTAAAAACTTAACAGCTAATTAGACCAATTAAGAATACGCAACCGCCCCTCCCTCGCTCCAACGAGGAAGCACCTCCGAATTCCCCTCGGCCGAGCCCGTCCGGGAAGTAGACGCGACTTGTCACGTCACAATTTTTTCGTGCTCATAATATTATTTGATTTTTGCAGATTAATTTTCTTTTTATAAAATATATTTTGGCAACTATGCCGTCTATAGAAAGAAATCTGTCGGACTGTGCTAACTTGGACCACGTGCGTTTCTGACGTTTAGATATTAGTGAAATTCGGTTAGAGTGATTGAATTCTCTTAGAAAACAAAAAAATGACCTGTCTTGTTTCTTGATAGACATTCGAGATGCTATAAATACTAATTTATTGGGTGGCGTTCGGGAAGACGCTATTAGTGCTATTTGTTTATTTTATCCTTGTTTTATACCTGATGAGCGATAAAGATAGAATGATGCAATAGCGCTAATAGCGCGCTTCCCGAACGCAGCCATTGTGTTATAAATTCGACGTTTGCTTTTCGCGTGAGACTGGCATCGGCTTCCTATCTCGCTAAACGGGCCTTTTTCAGTCGGATACGTTTCTTTCATTTTAATATAGAGAGGAGAAGAAGCTAGGAAGATTTTACGCAAATTTACGCGATAGAAGATGTGTATATATATATATATATATATATATATATATATAATTCTGCAAATGCATTTTGCTTGAAAAATGCATATGATACAAAGGCACAAAAGAAAAATTTATGCAGAATTATTCTTCTACAAAGTAATCGGAGCATGATCCTGGAGACGTTCCGTGTTCCGTGATATCGTCATCATGCATATGGACGGGGCCTGGGGCCCACAGAAAAAATAATAAAAATAATATATGTATGTGCGTATGCGTATGTATGTGCGATTGCGTATGCGTGTGCGTGTGTATGTATATCTATGTTCAATTGCATTACTGGTTTTATGTAATATTATTTACTTTCAACAGTATAACAATAAAAGAAATAATATATTTTATTTATATATGTATTTTCGTTTATATTTCCCAACATTTAATCAACGAAATAATAAATAGAAAGTTTCTTGTCCTAAATAACATTACCGTATTTCTTTCTTCAAATATACCCTAGAATTTCAAAAAATCCTGATTTTACCATACTAAGTGTACGCTACCCAGTGTGCTAAGAGAGAGAGAGGGACAGCGATGAGAGAGGGAGAGAGGGGGAGAGAGGGGGAGAGAGAGAGATAAAGAGAGAGAGAGCAGAGGAATAAATGGGTGCATGCAAATTACATACATAGAGAAAGGAATAATACGAGAGATTATCAGTCCTTGTCTAACGAGGTATCTGTACGACATATAATCTGTCAAAGCTCGTTCTTTGAAACGGCTTCATAGATCGCAAAATCCTGTTACAGGAGTAAAGTATAGGTACTAATATGAAGAGTGGGAATATAAAAAAATTAATGATAATTGAAAAAAAATTTTAAATGCCTAATAACGAGGCATCTCTGTACCACATATCTTCCAACGCTCGTTCTTTGAAACGGCTTCATAGATCGCAAAATCCTTTTACAGGAGTAAAGTTTTGGTACTAATGAAGGGTGGGATTGTAAAATAATTAGTAATAAATGAAAAAAATGTAAAAATGCTTAACGAGATATCTGTATCATATATCTGTCCTGGTTCGATTGCTGTGTAGGAACCAGACAATGTAGCCAACCCCGAAACTGCCCACAGCTGCGTGCGCCATCGCGTCATCTCTTGCAAGATCCGTGAACTACTGCTGTGACATAATACATAATTACTGCTCTGCGTGAATATTTTTGTGAAAAATATACACGATCGTTTCAACGCTCTCATTTTTATTCCAAGCTTTCAATCTCAATTTCAAAGGTACGTTATTGTTTGTGCACGTCTTCTGAAGGGTGGGAAAGTTTAATTTCGTACATATTACGTATACAACTGTTTATATTAGAAAATAAGGTTATGAGGTGACAGCATTTTAAAATTTTTTTTCAATTATTACTAATTATTTGACAATCCCACCCTTCATTAGTACCTCTACTTTACTCCTGTAAAAGAATTTTGCGATCTGTAAAGCCGTTTCAAAATGAGAGCATTGAAATGTAATTGTCGGTAATTTGGACGGCTTTAGCATCCCCTTAAGGTGCTCCTTTCGTAAGAACAAGTATTAGATAAGTACCTAAATTTAATATATGTTAAATATACAGTAATAAGGGACATGTGTACGAAAAATCAAGTGAGGTTACCGACACTTTACAAGAAATAAGTCATTCTAAATGTGCGTTCGCGGAGCGTGCCATTGTCATTCTATCCTTGTTTACATCTAATGTCTAATGAACGAGAAAGATATAATAGAATGATGCAAATTGCCACGGCCGAGGTTTTCAACGAATAATACATGTACTTAGCGATCAGATGAATACATTATTCATGTCTTAAAATATTCCCTGAAGTTTCCGGATTTCGTACATACCTTGAAAATAAGGGCTTGCCGAATGTTTTGCTCTGATATATGAGGTTAAATAAGTAGTGGATCCACGCGCATATTGCTTTACTCGTATTGTCATGCCTGACCTTGCGACCGCACGCGTCAGCGGCGATAGACACGCGACGTAGTTATGTAAGTAAAAGCAGCGGGGACACCGCAGGCCCAAAGGCGAAAACAAACCCGGGAAGAACTCCGGGAGTAGGATTAATCACAAACCTAGTAAGGGATATGAGGCAAGCAATACTCACACAGTAAGAGGAGCAGCGGCTCCCATAGGCTAAGTAGGCATAAGTCCATCTGTTTCCCGGTCAAGTCGAGAATAGGAACTCGACGCATTAAACACGGATCAAGCCAATTGCAGGCGTATCTAGAGAATCTCCCGCGAGTCATTTCCAAGAACAAAGTGGCCCTGACCGCTCGGGAAGACCGGAGAAGCGTGCAGTAGAGGTTGGCGTCGAGATCCGACCCGTAGAACGTGAGATACCCGACCGTCGGCGATCTCGGTAACCGGGAGTCATCTCCGAGAACAAAGTGTCCCTGACCGCTCGGGGAGACCGGAGAAGCGCGCAGTAGAGGTCGGCGTCGAGATCCGACCCGTAGAACAGGAGATACCCGACCGTCGGCGATCTCGGTAACCGGGAGTCATCTCCGAGAACAAAGTGCCCCTGACCGCTTAGGGAGACCGGAGAAGCGCGCAGGGGAGGTCGGCGTCGAGATCCGACCCATAGAACGTGAGATACCCGACCGTCGGCGATCTCGGCAACCGGGAGTCAGCGCCAGGAACCGAGCCCGGGAACGGGCTTACTAGGTCCCCAGGCGGAGTCAGAGGGGGTTGCCGTCGACGGCGAACGGCACCAAGTAAACCCGAACATCTTCTTCGAGAAGTTAGTCCGGATGCCGCAATTGTGACCCGGAATGCGACGTGCGCGGGGGTCGGCGATGTGGTAGCGTGCGGGGTAAGGGAGGTGAAAAACCACTACCCTGGGGAAGAGAGAGAGCGTCATCCGTAAGGCAAAGGTCGCGGAAATTTCCACCGCGAACATCTGGCGAACACCTGTCGCGGCGAACGCGGTAAACACCTATTGTAACTGCGTAGCGTGGAAAATTACCGAAAGAGAAAGCGGGCAATACGGCCGGAGTGGGGTTAGACTCCGAAGGTGGGGAGCCACAGCGAGACGCGGGACTCGAGGCAGTCTCTCGGGGATCGTCGTACGAGTAAGATTTATTACACGCCGTATATATATCGTGGCCGCGCTAAACTTCGCGAGCGTAAATCGGGTGCGTTGTATTACCTCTCGCGACATCCGAAACAACCGGGAACGCCCGCGTAAAGCGTTAACTGTCGCAATTACTATTGCGAATGGCATACGATTGCCAAACGAATTATTGTGCGCCGTAAGGCGACAAGGCACTTAGCCTCTGCAATACCTGTGAACAGCAACTTGTGCAATACGAAGATTTGTTAACAACCAACTGTGTGCGCGCCCTCTCTCTTGCCTACCGTATTTACTACAGTTCGGCCAGCCTGACGTGAGGCCGTCCTCGGCCGTATTCGCCCTTAAACGATAATTAACAACTTTCTACTAACTTTGTCTCATAAGTCGAAACCATAAGTCGGAAACATAAGTATGCCATAAGACTAAAATTACGTGTGTTAACATAAGAATAATACCACACATAAATCTTAAGATAATATTAATAACGCTAATCTGAACAAACCAGTCTTAACACTTTCCTCTAAATAAGTCAACTAATCGGAATCCTCGGAATTATCGTTCTCCGTTTCATTCGCACTCTCGATATCAGATTCTTCGCTTGAATTCGTCTCGTGATCTCCGTCGATTCTATCTCGCCACGGTTTTAAATTAGCGGCTTTCCACACGCCTGTATACGGTTTTTGTGACATCTGAAATCCTTCGATATCACCAATAACATATCTATCGTTTCGTAACACCTTAATAACTCTATAAGGACCTTTATATGCGGGAGCTAATTTCCCTGGGCCAGTAATGAAATTCTTGACCATAACAAAATCATCTATTTCATAACGATGGGCTAATTTCCGCTTTTTATTAACATAATCCTCGTTATATTTTTGGGCTTCTTGTACCCTATCGCTCACTTTAGCACGTAACATCTTTAAATCTCGTGGTTGCGTTCCACTAGTCCCATCAACATAATCCTTAAGCGCATCGATTAAACTTCCGCGTTGCCTAACTCCGAATAACAATTGACTGGATGTCTCTCCCGTACGTTGTACGATTTGGTGTGTTATTAATGGCAAACTCAATTTCTTCTAAAGATTTATGCCAACTTTTCCATCGTATAGTTTTCCTAAAGCAGGTCCAATTATTCGATTTACGCGTTCTACTTGCCCATTCGCTTGGGGCGATCCCGTTGCTATCTTTAGATGAGTAACACTCATCTCGCTCATAAATTCTTCAAACTCTCTCAAAGTAAAACATGTACCTCGATCCGAAATTAATGTTTTCGGTCTACTGTAAGTTTGGAAATATTCACGCAAACATTTGATTGACTCTCGCGATGTTGTAGATTTCACAGCATACAAGCGCACATATTTTGTAAACGCGTCTATAACTACTAATACATGTCTCTTCGTCGCATGAGCACGATCTACTGGACCATAATGATCGACATAAACAGTCATAAATGGCAAATCTCCTTTAGGAATGCTATGAAGTAGCCCTTCTACTTTACCAGTATTCTTCGTGAATGCTATACACTTAATACAATTCTTAATATGGCTTTTAACTTTGTCCTTCATGTTCGGAAACCAAAAACTTTCTTGAAGTATCGCATAAGTTTTCTCTATACAAAAATGGCCAAAATCATTATGATACCTATGTAGCACTTCTTGCTCCATTGCGGATGGTACATAAAATCATATTTTATCTTTCTTTTTTCTATAAATTATACCGTTACGCATCTCATAGAAAGGATCTTGTTTTTTCTCTAATCGTGTCTTAAGTTCTTTAATATTCGCATCATCCGCTTGACTTACTAATAAATTAAACTCGAAAGTATTATCCTCTAATACTAAAATATGATGAATTCGGCTGAGTGCATCTACATGTGGCATTCGCTTACCTGACCTGTGCTCAGTCGTATAATCATAATTTTGGAGCTCTAACGCCCATCTTGCAATTCGGGGATTTATCTCTTTTTTATTAAGAGTCATAACTAATGCACTGCAATCTGTCACGATCTTAAAAGGAATGCCTTGCAGGTATATGCGAAACCGTCTTAACGCATAAATGATAGCTAAAGTCTCTAGCTCATAACTGTGATAACGGGCTTCTGCTTCCGTAGTCTTTTTTGAAAAATAAAATAACGGATGAAATTTATTATCCGCCTTTCTTTGAAGTAATACTGCGCCAAACCCCAGAGAACTGGCATCACAATGCAACTCTGTCTCGTCCTCAGGATTATAAATGGCCAAAATATGTGCTTTCGTTAATTCCTGCTTCAACTTTTCAAATGACTCCATTTGCTCAAATCCAAACTCGAAAGTTACTCCCTTTTTTAAGAAAGCGTATAATGGAGCAGCAATTAATGAAAACCCTTGTACGAATTTTCGAAAATATGAGCTCAGACCTAAAAAACTTTGCACGTCTCTTACACAATGTGGGGTTGGGAAATTCCTTACCGCCAGAATTCCCGATTCAGTTAGACGTATGCCCTTAGCTGATACAACATAACCTAAAAACTCAATCTCTTCATAAACAAAATGACATTTATCTAATCTTAATTCTAATAAATTCTCCGTAAATATTTTGAGAACTTTGGTTAATACTTCGAAGTGTTCTATAAGGGTATTAGTTGCTATAACAACATCATCAAAATACGAAACTACTTCACCTGACTTAAGAGGTTCTTCCAAAGTATTACCAACATGTCGTTGAAAACAGGCTGGAGCATTTTTCGGACCAAAAGGCATTCTAACCTATTCGTATTGCCCAAACGGAGTAACAAAAGATGTATACTTAATACTATCTTCATCCACATAGACGTGGTGAAATCCATCCTTTAAATCAAGTAATGTATAATAACGTTTACCCTGTAATTCATTTATTTGTTCCTCAATTATTGGTAAAGGAAAATTATCCTTCTCGGTGATCTTATTTAAAGGCCGATAAAATCAATACATAAACGCAAACTGCCATCCCGTTTTCTTACTAAAACAATCCTGGAAGCATATTCAGAATTAGACGGACGAATTATTCCGTTTTTCAATAATTTATCAATAATCTCACGTAGTTTATTCTTTTCATCATAAGACAATCTGTTTGGAGTAAAATGGAATGGTTGCTCGGTTTTAATCTTAATCTTAAACTTAGTTTTAATTTTTGGAACTTCAGGTCGCTTTGCTTCTAAATAAGTCGTTCGGATAGTTTCTCTAACCTTATCTCGCACTTCGGATGATAATTCCGGATTAATATCTAGCTTGTCTACTTCGCTGCCGCTAAATATATTTGACTCCACATTCAGGATTTCATTTTCTACAATCGATTTCCTTTCGTCCGAAAATTTCGCTAAACCTAACCCTAATATCTTTAAAGCGTCTCTTCCCAAGAGAGCGCTATGTTTCATTGTACCATCTGTAACGACCCTTAAAATTACGTCCTCAGCTGTCGCTTCTTCGCATACAATCTTTAATTTAGCAACGCCTACGATTTCTACGGCTGACCCGTTAATTCCTTCATATCGTTCACACGCTATTTTCTCAATCTAATCACACGGAACAAACTTCTCTTTAATCAAGCTAATCGGACTCGCGGTATCTAGCTGAGTATCTAAACGGAAATGATAATTAGTCACGCCACCTATTCTTTCGAAATCGACAATCTTCAAATATTCGTTATCCGCGACAAACTGATCAGTGACACTCGTTACTTGCGGCGTACTCTGCTTCGGCTCCGGCTCCGTCGTCGGGGTCGTCTTCTTCTGTCTCTGTGGGCAGTCTCGTATACCGTGCCCTTGAAGTCCACACTCGTAACAGGAACCTCAATTCTTCTTTGGCTTAATTAGTACACTCCTTCATCCGATGACCCGTCTGATTGCAGTTGTAACATCGCGTTCCCTCTGCTTTATTCTCGTCCTTCCGTGGAGTTCCCGGTTTCTCTTGTTTTGACTTGTCGGATGCAACAACATTCATCACGTCCGTGCTTCCCTTTAATTCTGGGCCGCAACTAAATATTTTCGAACGCTCTCAAAAGCATCTCTTTCCTCTCGAACCGCTGCATTCGGGCTTGATTTTGAAGAAATTTGTCAGGAATCCCGTCGATCAAATAATCCACCAGCTCGTCTTCAATCTCGTCCTGCCAGAATTACTTTGTCATAAAAGTACGTGCCGAATGTTTCGTCGCTCTTCCATTCCCTCTTTTCGAACTGTCGCCGCAATTCAACTTTAGCCGGCCGGACATCGAATAAATCACGCATCTGCTCTAATAAATTCTCGATTGGAATCTCTAGATACTCCGGTTTGGAACGGAACCATTTTAATGCTTGGTCCTTTAGCTTCAATCCAATCAGCACTCGCGCGGCGTTGTCATCCAACGAATACGTCTGACGCACAAGGTTAAATTGTCTCACCCATCGATCGAAAGCGTCACGATTTCCCGTGAACTCACTCACTAACTCGCTTATAGCATTGATCGGTTGCCTGAAATTCGACCATATGTTATTGTTTAGTCTTGGTGTCGCCGATGACTGCATGGCCATATCTCTTTCTCGCCTTGTAATCTCTAATTCACGTCGTAATAGCTCCTGCTTTCTTCTCCACTGCGATTGAGACGGCTCTCTCTCGATACGTGGCTGGTCGGTGGTGTCGGTAATGTTGAGATTCTCTATACCAATCAGGGGTTCTTGAAAATGTATGGCCGGGATAGACCGATCCATTACACCGCGCACATCATCCTGCGCATCATGGCGGTCTTCTTCCTGGTCATTCTCCCGCCCATTTTCCCGCCATGATGAATCCGCTAGCTCGCCGGATTTTTCTGTCCTTACATCGTCGTTGGTCCCGAGGTGCTTGATTTCCACCCTCCAAGATCCGCTGGCATCATGTTTGTCGAGCTTCTTTATGAGATCCGCCTTATTTCCCTTCAAGGGCAGACCCTTCCACTTACACATCTCCCTAAGGGCCGCGATCGAAAATTCACGGGCATCCATCTTGACCAAATCCGCTTCTTCTCCGTAGCACAATCAGGCACACAAGGCTTGCGATCCTCGGTCACTAACCCCACTTCTGAAAATTGTAACTCGACAAGGCAGGCATTCCCAGAATCGGCCTGTCCGTATCCTTATACATGTAGTGCTACGACAGTCTTCCTTGATATTAATGCGGGGGCCAGGATGGATAAGGAGCGAATAAACTCTCACTTCTTGTAATATGAAAGTAGTATATATATTTGGGTACTTCTGCTTCAGAGAAACTGTTCGGCTATGCTATGCACTCGCGTACACAACTCGCAAAATGATGTTAATCGTAATCGTAAAATTCTCTTACGAATCGCGCAGAGCTCACCGCGTACGTCTTTCTCTCACGGGCTCTGTCACACGACTCCCCACTCCTACCACTATCCAGGGCCTTCTCTACTCGCGCCCTCTCCTGCCTACCGTATTTACTACATTAGTAAATAATTAAATACGATTAAATCGTACGTGTAAAATCAAGTTATATTATTATAATTATTGGAATGCTGGGTAATGTTTGTTTTCAATTACCTCATGACGGACTGTTACTTGACTAGCTGGGTCCGCGAAAGGACCACCTTAAACATCTTATCTCCAGATTTGAGATATTACGTTCACTAGAATGGAAGTATAAATGTCCCAATCATCATCAAGTGAAATTAATTTCTACACGCAAAATCGAATTTACGTAATCAGTGATTTCTTAAGGATGTATGTCCGTTCAGTCAAAATAAAGGGATTAAGTTGAAATTTATAGAGATTGTGCACTTATATGTTCTAAAAATCTGTGTTAAATTTCAGATTGATTGTCTGATTTGTTTAAAAGATATTAATTTTTTAATTTTGTATGTGTTCTTATGGAGATTGACAGTTTATCAAACATATACATTCAGAATGTAAAGAAAAAATAGAAAGCAAATCTCGAAAAAATTACGGTGTATAGAGGATACATTTTGGCACAGGTTCTCTATAAATTTCACGATAATTCACTGACTAGTTTCTGAGATGAAAAAAAGTAAAAACTGCAGCACTCTCGCAGATTTTGGCGTTTGACGCCGAAGACGCCTAAAAACGTGGCAACGTTGTTGTTTCATCTCGGTAATAACTAATATGAATATTTTTTTCGCCTTTTTTTGCCGGTTTCCGACATTTTCAGCCGATGTTTATATACAGGATCTGAAATTCACTTGCCCTTATATATTAAAAAAGCGGGATTTTATTCACTTCAACATTTTTTATTTAACCACACTTTTCTAATAATCGGCAGTCAATATACAACAGATACTATGACAGTCATGTGATAGCAGTCGGGCGTTCAGTGCAGCCACAGTTAAAATCGAGCGGTGTTGCCACGTCTTCTTGTGTTATTTGCTCGATATTTATATTTTTTTATTCTCGTATTTAGCGTATTATTTTCAGTTTATAATAATATTTTATACTATTGCGTGATATTTTTGATCATATTTAACCGTTACTTTCTGTCTTTATCCATATTATACATGTATGATTTTTATTTCTAGCAGTTAGATTCAGGGAAGATTCCCAGCCAAAAGTTTTGAGCCTCTATTAAGAATATTTACAAATACGCTGTTAATAATCATAAAAACTTGTTAAAATCACTTAAATCAGTAACATTATTAATGTCCTTATTATAATATTAAATAGTAGTAAGCCGTTAAAGTATGCATACAACCGATATATATTGGATTTCTCAGATTACTGTACTTTTGGCTGGAAAGGTATAGGTAATACATCCTTCGGGAGCAGAAATGAGTTCCGTTATCCGGTGAGCTACGGTGCAGAGCGGTGCAGGCGAGCGCGCTACGTTACCGTCACGGTCGATAAAAGGTTCGAATACAGAACCGCGAACGCGTAAAAATGGTCAGTCACGCTGTATTGCTCGCGCGTGCATTTGATTAAAAGAAACATTTTTAATACTATTTGATACACACAATTAATATTTATCACATACAATATAACAATTATAGGTGATTATGTAATTATAATTGTATTGTGCATCTGCAACTATTATTCTACCGACTAAGTATGTGTTTACTGGAATAATATAATTATAGATCATATGATAATTATAATTACAACATAATTACCTATAATTATTCTATTGCATATGAAAAATTGTTTCGTGATATTTTACAATTTTTACGATGTCGTATTATTTTCAGTATCTTATTTATAAGTAAATAAAATATTAAAATTAAAAGCTAATTAAGTAATGTTACGGCCGATATTCCGAGCAATATTAAAGTATTAATAAAAAGCTATATATACATTTTGAATTATAATTATCGAGTCAACGTTTTGACCTACTTGGTCTTTCTCAGGGCATTACATTCAAACTTACAAGTAATATAAATAAAAATAATAATAACTGTTAGAGTTCACATTATCAACACTGAAAATTATAGTCGCCGATGGAACGATTACGACACGCAAAATAAATAAGGTCAAAGCTAACTTCGAATTAAACGCCGTCACAGGCCATGCACATAATTACAATAATTGTTACCGATTACAATAAATCCTGATCTGAGTTGCAGCTGACGGAGATGCTAATTTCGTGCATTTTCTGTATATTTTAAAAGGGGCAGTCTCCTCTGTATGATCCTGGTATCAGCCATGCTCAACGTCGGAAATTGTCATGTCCGATATTAAATTGTGTATGTGAAGTTGGCATACCAATTGTCAGCATATAAAAAAATAGTGGAGTTCTCTTTGCATATAACCGTGTTCTATAGTTCCTGATAAATTTTAACAATAGTTCTGGTTATTTAATATAAATAAACGGAAGTTGAGAAATGATATGCTAACTTTCCGCGAAGTCAGCATATCATATAATTTTTTCGAAAATTACTCCAATGAATGTTATAGTTTTTGACAAGTTTTACAGTTCTATAACATAGTTCTGACTATTATCTATCTCTAAATAATTATTAACAATTATTATCAGCATATCACTCGTGCTACGGTGATATGCTATGCTTCTGCGATAAGTTCTAGGCTCGCTCGAGGTTTTAAACAATAGTTCTAAACTCCCTGACGATAGTTCCGTACAGTTCTTACCTACTCCCTACCTTTAAATAATTATTAACTATCGTGCATAATTGTTAATAATTATTTAAAGGCAGAGAGTGGTAAGAACTGTACGGAACTATCGTCAGGGAGTTTAGAACTATTGTTTAAAACCTCGAACGAGCCTAGAACTTATCGCAGAAGCATAGCGTATCACCATAGCACGAGTGATATGCTGATAATAATTGTTAATAATTATTTAGAGATAGGTAATGGTCAGAACTGTTATAGAACTATAGAACTCGTCAAAAACTATAAAATTCATTGGAGTAATTTTCGAAAAAATTATATGATATGCTAACTTTGCGGGAAGTTAGCATATCATTTTTCAACTTCCGTTTATTTATGTTAAATGACCAGAACTTGTTAAAATTTTTCAAGAACTATAGAACTCGGTTGTATGCAAAGAGAACTCTACTTCTTTTTTATATGCTGACAATTGATATGCTAACTTCATACACATTATTAAATGGAAGTAGAGATCGGTGTTGCGTCAAAAACCTTTTAAAATATACAGAAAATGCACGAAATTAGCATCTCCGTCAACTGCAACTCAGATCAGGATTTATTGCAATAGGTAACAATTATTGTAATTATGTGGCCTGTGACAACGTTTAATTCAAAGTTGGCTTTGACCTTATTTCTTTTGCGTGTCGTAATCGTTCATCGGCGATGACTATAATTTTCAGTGTTGATAAAGTAAACTCTAACAGTTATTATTCCAATTACCATAAACACGAGATACCATCACTTACATATAAAAATATTTTCTTCTTATATAAGAAGATATTTCAATGTTAGGAGACATTTTGTAAAAAGCAAAAACGGATAAAAATCGCATTATAAACTTAATGTTCAAATTAGAAGAATTTATAAATTCATACAATATTACAAAATAGATTTCGTATTCGATTAATCCTTAATTTAAATAATTTAATTTTAATAAAAAAAATAGGACGTGTTATTGCTCGTTGAAAGCAAAAGCTAAGTAATGTTACGGCCGATATTCCGAGCAATATTAATTAGAGCATTAATAAAAAGCTATACATATTGTATATACATTTTGAATTATAATTATCGAGCCAACGTTTCGACCTACTTGGTCTTCCTCAGGGCATTACATTCAAACTTACAAGTAATATAAATAAAAATAATAATAACTGTTAGAATTCACATTATCAACACTGAAAATTATAGTCATCGCACCGATGAACGATTACTTACGACACGCAAAAGAAATAAGATCAAAGCACGTCCTATACAGTGAGCAGAATCGATTTTAATTAATATTTTTATTTGTTGCTCATTTGTTGCTAAAAAGTTGCCAAAGAAAATGTTGCTCTGTAAGTTTTCTTAAAAAACGATGTTCCGCTAGAAGAAAATTAAGTTAGCGTGACAATATACATATAATAACGAAATTACACATAACAATAACGTAAGAATTTGTTGCTAATTTTTTCTAATACTTTACTCTTATAACTGTCTGCACGCTGAGGTTTTCCGCTGTTATTTACAATTATTTTGCGAGCAACAAATTAGCAACAAATTAGCAACAAATTCTTACGTTATTGTTATATGTAATTTTGTTACTATATGTATATATTGTCACGCTAACTTAATCTTCTTCTAGCGGAACATCGTTTTTTAAGAAAACTTACAGAGCAACAAATTTTTTTCTTTAGCAACTTTTTAGCAACAAATGGGCAACAAATAAAAATATTAATTAGAATTGATTCTGCTCACTTTGTTCCGTTAACTTATAAGACGTGGCTAAAGCCAACTTCGAATTAAACGCCGTCACAGGCCATATAATTACAATAATTGTTACCTATTACAATAAATCCTGATCTGAGTTGCAGCTGACGGAGATGCTAATTTCGTGCATTTTTTGTATATTTTAAAAGGTTCTTGACGCAACACCGATCTCTACTTCCACTTAATATCGGACATGACAATTTCCGACGTTGAGCATGGCTGATACCAGAGGATCATACAGAGGAGACTGCCCCTTTTAAAATATACGAAAAATGCACAAAATTATAAAAAAAAATGATGTTGTATCAACAGCATCAGTGTAATTGAAATAAAATTGGTTGATTCAACATCAATATTAATGAACGAAATGCATCAGGTAGTCAATTTGTAATCCAGATATTTGGTCCAATAATATCATTGTAGTTGGAATATCTCGTTATATCAATCATATATCTACTCATCCCAAATACATAATTCTTTATTATAATTACATATGAATTAAATAACTTTCTTGATGTATAATTGAATACCATGTAATCTATGTAACTACATCTGCTGTCACGTCAACTGCGTGGAATACTTAAAGGAAATCAACGGTACTGTTAATGTTATTATGGTTGCTACATATGCACCATCTTGTTGATTCAAATATAAATTTATTTAATCTGTATACTTTGTGTATATTGCTACAAATCAGTTATTTGTCAGATATTGCACTTAAATATTATTGATTCATGTGCAATGGTTTTTTAGAGGAAATAGAAATGTGTGTATATTAATTACACAAATGCTCGATGCAATCGACACGTGTAATCCTTAATATCTTTGTGTATATATATAGACAAAATATTATAAGTACATGTTTTAATCGTATCAAACAAATGTGTAATCAATATGAATACATTTCTATTTCCTCCAAATAAAACAATGCGTATGATTCAATAATATTCAACTATAACACCTGACACGCGTAATACTGTTAATTTAAGTACGGCATCTACGTAAAATACTTAAAGCAAGTCAACGGCACAGTTAATATTATCATGGTTGCTACATATGCACCATATCTTGTTGATTCAAATATAAATTTATTTAATCTGTATACTTTGTGTATATTTCTACAAATCAGTTATTTGTCAGATATTACACTTAGGCCGGTATTCATAGTCGAATCTTATATTTAAGATCGTCTTAAGTACGATCTTAAGATGTTATGAACCAATAATCACAGAGCCGTATCAGTATTTTAAGATATTACTTAAGACGATCTTGAAATAAGGTCTGACTATGAATACCGGCCTTAGAGCCTGTTCACACGAGGCGGTTTTAACACGCGGTTGCGCTACCGCGCGTGGCCGCGCGTTATCGCGAGGCGAGGTGCGACAACGCGCGTATACGCGCGTACGCGCGGAACGACGCGACGATGAGCGTCTACAATACGCTTTGCGGCATTTTAGATCCATAGGCACGCCGTCGCGCGTACGCCGTTTCGCGTAAAGCCCGGTCTACATAGGCCGCAGTTCGCAAAACGCGCAAGACACACGCACAGTCTACATGTCAATCTAACAAAGAGGTAAGGTTGACATGTAGACTATGTGTGTGCTTGCGTTTTGCGAACTGCGGCCTATGTAGACCGGGCTTAATAGCGTATGCGCGCATTATCGTATCTCGCCTCGCGACAGCGCGCGGCTCGTGTGAACAGGCTCTTAAATATTGTTGATTCATGTACAATTGTTTTTTAGAGGAAATAGAAATGTGCGTATATATTAATTATACAAATGCTCGATGCAATCGACACACATACGTAATTATTAATATCTTTGTGTGTGTGTGTGTGTGTGTGTGTGTATGTATGTATGAATGTATGTGTGTGTGTGTGTGTGTGTGTGTGTGTATTATATATATATATATATATATATATATATATATATATATATACACAGTATTTTTTTCTCAGTATATATATATATATATATATATATATATATATATATGTGTCACTGAGAAAAAAATACTGTTGCTTCAGTTAAATGTGGAATCACGGGGTGCCAAAAATAGTTGATTCAATTGTATAAACAGTTGATTTAAGCCCTTATAGCTTTGTCGGCAACCTTGTTGCTATCGCTATCGCCTATCGTGTAAGAGGCTTTATCCTTCCGCGCTTAAGCCAATCACCGAATCGCGTATATCGTCACCGAAGCTGATTGGTTTATGCACGTCCCGTGACCACGAGTTTCCGGGCATCCTTGCGAAAGAGATTTCCGGTACCCCAGCCAGAGCTCACCGAACGACCGTGAGCCTACATCGGTTATTTTTCTCGTCTGTGCGTGTTAGTGCGTGCCAGCTTTTGTTTCGTTCGTCGCTATCCGTGTAATCGGCGGGCATAGTTCACGCGAGTTAACGTGTACCTGCTCTCTTGCCGTCGCTTCCGTGCGATCGGGGGACATTGTAAATCGGTTATCTTTCTCGTCCGTCTGTGTTAGTGCGTGCCAGCTTTTGTTTCATCGGCGGGCATAGTTCACGCGAGTTAATGTGTCCTGCTCTCTTGCCGTCGCTTCCGTGCGATCGGGGGACATTGTAAAATTGTCGTTGTGCGCATCGCTCTCTTGGCCGTCGCTAACTTTGCGACCGGCGTATATTTAACGTTCATGTGTGACTGTGTTCGCGCGTGCCGTCGCCTGCTCTGCGACCGACGACTAGTGGACGCGCGTGATTAGTTCCAGATAAGGGCCGAATCGAGTCCGGAAGGACTCCTGGGGGCCATAAACAAGCAAAAAGAGAAGTGGACGCGCGTGTGAGTGCGCTCTCATTTACGTGCCTGCGCCTGCAGAGCGACCGGCAGACATTATATACGTGCAATCTAAGTACAGTTTTCCCGCCAAAAACGGTGAATTGAGAGCACTGCGCCGCGATCAAGAACATGGCTGATAAACAGACAGTCGATCTCCTGAAAAATTGGGGCTTTGAAGATAGCCTTATTCAACATTTCAAAGGTAAATCTATTATTATTCGTGAGCCGCGATCACGCGCCTCGAGGAGCGTCGCGCGTGATTATTCATCGAGGCACCGCGCCTAATAGCGACAGTTAAGAGCCTGTTCACACGAGACGTTTCTGCCGCGCGTTATCGTCGCACCTCGCCTCGCGATAACGCGCGGCCACGTGCGTACAGTAGCTGACGATCCTTACGAAAATCTCGTGTCGTTCGTAGCTGAGATTAAGTATTGCTCGCTTGCGGTAAGAAAAAAATACTGTTGCTTTAATTAAATGTGGAATTCCGGGGTGCCAAAACATAAATAGTTGATTCAATTGTATAAATAGTTGATTCAACTATAGTGTAGTCGTTTTAATAATTCAAATATTGAATCAATTATTTATACAATTGAATCAACTATTTATGTTTTTGGCAGGTTTTAGGGTTCTAAGTGGTGCATTAAATAGTAATATTAGTGTGACTATAAATACACTGAGAAAAAATGCTGTTGCTTCAATTAAATGTCGAATCACAGGGTGCAAAAAACATAAATAGTTGATTCAATTGTATAAATAGTTGATTCAATATTTGAATTATTAAAACGACTACACTATAGTTGAATCAACTATTTATACAATTGAATCAATTATTTATGTTTTTGGCACCCCGCCATTCGACATTTAATTTAAGCAACAGAATTTTTTCTCAATGTAGCTTTGTTAAGGCCACGTAAAAATTACTTACCTATTAAGTTTTTAATTCTTTTTTTACATTCTGTATGTATATGTATATAAGATATAAATTAAATTATATATCAAAAATTTTTATAAATTTTTTGATGCATTTTGATTTTTGTAAACATATATTATAAATTTCTTTGTATACATCACACATAAATTACATAAATGTTTATTTAAGAATTCTTATTATTACAAGAGTTTAATTTTGTAAATAATTTTATAATTAATATAGGAACATCAAGACGATAATTCTGACACCGCGAGCGATAGTTCTTCAGAATCAAAAGAAAACATTAGCTCGCCACCTCTAAAAAGAGAAAAACTTTTCGTTGGAAAAGAAATGTACAAAAGACTTCAACGACCTACCGTCCGTGAAATACTGAAAGACAACGAACAAGGTCGCTTGATAGTACGAAGTTATGGGCAAACAAAAATACTGTCGAAACATTCCCGGAACGTTCTTCTAGAACTACTCATATCACACTTAATAAATACCGTTAAAGGGTAAGTAAAATGTTTTACGTTTTACTTTAGTATAAGTATGAAATATAATTTAGTTAAATATTTTTTTTATAATAGCCTCGTCAATAAACATGACTTTCTGCATTTTGCTCGAGGAATAATAGATGTATTTCCATCGGAGGACATAAATTTATATTATGTTGCACCGGTATCTAAAAAGGACTCTCGAAATAGAAAATCGATTTCTGTACGAGGCAAACTTGTAGAAAAATATCGCAATAAATTGAGACAAAATAAACGTATACTAGCAGATATTTCTGATGTTACAACTTCTACTGATCTTGAAAGTGAAGCATCTAATGACGGTAAGTATTTCAATAGATATTAAACGATATTTTCTTAACTATATAATATATGATCTATAATTCTATTTTTAGTTGTAAGTGAAGTGTTGGAGACAAGCGTTAAATGGTTGGAAACTAATCAAGAACCGTGGGAAGTAGTTGAAAACCACTGGAAGGCTACTGCTACTATTCGTTGGAAAGACAATCGAAACAATCGGGATACTTTGCTTTCTGATAAAATATTTGAAAAATGGCCGATTTTAAATCATCCAATGGGCTGGAAATTAATAGTTCAGGATTTCGAACATTTTGAATTAAGTTCGACAGAAGACGCTATTAATCAGTGGCCTCAATTCTTCCGAAACGTCTTAAAAGTTTGCCCTCTTGAGAAAAAGAAAACTGTTCGAGTGAATGAACTATTAAAAATAATAGAAAGTGATCAAAGCGATGGTAAGCTTTTATATTATTGTACACAATTATTTTTATTCAGTTATAAACTTGAAAGTATAATTTGTATAACGTTTTCGGAAACAGAATCTAAAGCTATTGCGCAATTGTGTGCCCTGTCATATATGATTCCTCCAAGAGGACGAGTTAGAACAAAGAAGGGTCATTGGAAACCTTCGATGACTGAGTCTGAAGAAAGTATTGTTGTGCATGTCAAGGTATGATTTAAAGTTTTATTCAATTTCAAAAAATAATGGGTGTACTTTATAATCATGATTTTTTTTCAGACTGCTGCAGATATAAGTGGCATTCGACAAGAACGAATTGATGTGATGTACCAGATGAGTTTAACACTTCAGCCATATATCATTGCCGTAGGACCTACCTTGGCTGAAATATCGTCGTTTTTTATATCTGTGGACAAGGTCTTATACAACGTAACAAACGCGTTTACAGCAATCGACACTCTTTTCAAAATCTTTCATGTGTTGAATATCGAATATCCGGCAGCATCTCATCACATATGGGTACTGATCCAACGTGAGTTGTTTAATGTTCTAACAAAATACGATAAAATACCGTCGTACACAATAGAGGTAATAAGTGCTATTAAAAATCTTCCAAAAAATTAATGAGATAAAGTAAGAAATATTTTATTTGTTACAATAACGACATAACGTAAAAAACGAAATTATCCAGTTTGAATGTTTCGAGAAAATTATTAAAATTTTATTTTTTTAAATCGCGATTTCGGTGTTACGATTTTGTTTACAGATAGTAGAGGAATAAAAGTATCATCAGCTATTCAATGTGCTTAGTTCTCATCAGAATCCTGTTTTCTTTGCAGACAATTCAGAAATTATAATTTTTGTCGTTGTTGTAGCAAATAAGCAATATATAATTTCTTTTATTTGATATTTAAAAATTTATAAAGATTATTTTATATTTCTGCGATATTATTAAGTATATAAAAAAACATTTTAATTATACTTTATAAAAATATAGTTTATTCTAAAATTTAATTCTTTTACGCTGTATTTTATAATTAATAAAATATAATAATTAATATTCTATTAATAATATTAATAAAATTAAAATTTTTTATAATGTACTCTTGCCCGTTTTGCTTCGATTCGTATGGTTCTATTAGATGTTTGAAAGCACATTGTAAATTAAAACATTCTGCAAAACTACATTCTTTTTTTTGATGTCGACAAGAGTTGTCAACAGAAGTGCCAACAAAAATGTTGTGTTCTCGTGCTTTTAGTGATATTCATACTTTTCTTAAACACTTATCCAGAGCTCATTGTGAAACAAATATTAAAGACAATGTTGTAACCAATATTCAGACATATTACAATAACATAGATATTGATAACAGTTTAATGGAAGAAATGACAGCTAGTAATTTACTTACACAATCAATGCCATCTACTTCTTGTGCCATTATTAATACCGATAATATTTTTAAGGACATAACTGTTACGGAATTTACAGAAAAGATTGCACAAATTTCAGCTTTATTTGTTGCAAGTTTATACTCTCGACCATCATTACCGCGAAAACTTTGTCAGGAAATAATAGAATCAATAAAAACTTTTCTTAATTGCGTAAAAATTATAGAGCAAAAATACAAGTCAATTGAACAAAATTCTAATGAAGATTTAAGTGCTATGTTTGATATTTTGAGTAATGCATTTGCAAATCATCCTTCGGAATACCAAACAATGCTTTATTTTAAATCATTAAATTCTTTAATAGTACCGCAAGAAATATGCATCGGCGCGTTTATTGATTCAAAACTTATGAATACTGCTAAACACACGCTCGTAAGAAATCGAAAAATGTGCATTATACCTCTCGAAAAAATATTAAAGACCTTTTTAGAGTTGCCTGATGTATATGACAAAATAATGTCCAACATTAGAAAAAATGAACAGAACGAAATAATCTCAAGTATATTACAGAATGAAATATGGCATTCTATTAAACAACAGCATAACAACGATGTATTACCTTTGATTCTTTATTACGATGAATTGGAGACAAATAATCCATTAGGTACTCATCGAGGTTTACATAAGCTTGGAGTGGTATATTGCACTATCGGTGGTATCGAGGAACAATACGCGAGTATGCTTGAAAATATTTTTTTGATGCAAATACATAACGTTACTGATTACGTACAAGTTGGTAATAAGCAGATTTTTGCACCTCTCATTAATGAGATTAATAAACTTCAGGTTAACGGTATAACTATAAATATCGGAAATTCGGAAAAAAAGGTAAATTTTGCGCTAATAAATATTCTTGGAGATAATTTAGGGATTCATGCTATTTTCGGATTAAATTCAAGTTTCAATTCAAATTATTCCTGTAGAATATGCCTTGTAGATACATTAACTCGTAAAAAACAGATTCTTGAAGATGTTGGGTTACTTCGAAATGTTGAAAATTATGCAACAGATGTCAGTCATAGAAATCATGGTATTATTGAGGAATGTACTTTCCATTCAATAACCAATTTTCACATCACAAAAAATCTCAGTGTCGATGTAATGCACGATTTATTTGAGGGAATTTGTCGCTACGATTTAGGTCAATTGTTAAACAGGTTAATAAATACGGACAAATTATTTTCTCTCGAACAATTAAATAATAGAATTTACTCTTTCGATTACGGGGATAATCATTCTACAAACATACCGCCTTTAATTAACAGGGATGCTTTAAAGAAAAGATATATTATTTATTCTGCAGCTGAAATGGCATGTCTTTGGAAATATTTAGGTTTGATAATTGGCGATCTTATTCCAAAACAAAATAAAACGTGGAAATTATACATACTGCTTAGAAAAATGATGTCAATTATAATGGCACAAGAAGTAACCGATGAAAATTGTAGCTTATTGAAAAAGCTAACGAGTAAACATCATAAATTATATATAAATTTATTTGATGATACATTAAAACCGAAGCATCATCTTTTACTTCATTACCCACGAGTTATGCAACAGATAGGTCCTCTCAAATATATGTCGTCCATACGTTTCGAAGCAAAACACAAAGAACTTAAACAGACTGCAAACGCTATTACGTCTAGAAAAAACCCTGCATATTCATTAGCTATGAAACATCAACTACAATTAAATTGTAGATTTATCTCAAATAAGGGGTTTGAAAATCGTTTAGAGTTGGGTGTCATCTTGCATGAAAATTTGATAGATATCGACCTTTTCAATAATTTTAATTATATACTACGACGACGACGACGATGTCCTCACGGTCTCGCCGGCCGTGGAGGAGCGCGCCGTCGCTTTCTTCACTATAATCTCTACCAATATTCGCGATACTGCTCTCCGAAACCCCGATGGTAGCTCGACTGAGTATTTGAGAGATGTTATGTTGGGCGCCAGGTGCGATTCCTCGCACCACGATTCACGAGATCGCAGTATTTCTCAGGCGTGGGCTTCTTTGATCAACCGCGGATGGAATAGGAGAGGGAGCGTAGCGCAATCATCACACTCAAATACATAAAACATTAAATTATATTTCGGTTAAGGCAGATAACAAGTGGACGATAGCGAGTTCCACGGCGAACAAGCAGAATTCGAGTACACGCCACGTGTCACCCCACGAGCGCGATACTCATTCCGTCGCTGAGCTGCACGGCAATCCCGATTGAATTCGCACAAGAGTATTCCCCGACATAAGCTGCAGCGAATTCCACCCGGACGGTCAGACGCGAGATGCTAACAATTAACCAACGCAATCTCCTTAAACAATTACGCAATTTTCCCACGGTCTATCGCGACAACGTTGGGGATCTTTTCTCCCCTCGAAACGCACGAGTGGCCCCACCCGTTAACTCGACACAACCGTGGGCCATTAATCCCGATGAAACGCACGTATAGCTACTTACAAATGGCATGAACTTAACCGGCAACGATAACTACGAGGCTCTCTCACGCGCGAGAGCCACTTCTCAAAACTACGGCACGGTTAAGCCAACGGCGCTCATGAAATTCCACGCGACGAAATCACCCGCAACGAAATTACGCGAACGAAATTACTCACAACGAAATCATACGCGACGGAGTACACGAAACGATATCACAACGAAATTACATGTACGCTGACTGTCGGCGGCTGTACGTTTTCATCCCCGAGGCGGGCACTCGCGATCACTTCGTCGCATGGGCCCTCCCGCGGTATGGCGCTCGATATTCTTTAATTACAGCCGATTTCATACTTTACCGCGGCACAACGCGACTCCCGGGAGGGCCTAGGTATTCTCGCGATCTTACTTCGAGGAAGGCTGAGCAGTGGCCTTACAAATTCGTCTCGTTCCGGCGGCTCGTCACTCGCTCTTAGGGCTGGATGTTGCCGGGATGGCGGCTCGCTCGACAGTGGCGTTTCCTTGATCCGGCGGGACCACGCAGGGCCCGCGCGCGCCCGCGCGCGCCGGTTTCCCTAGCCTGATCGGTGCTGCGCCCTGGCCTGCCAGCGATCCCTCTAGGCGATCGTCGCGCCCTTCGCGAGCGCCCCTCGTCACTGCGCCCATCCGCCGGCGGTAGTTTTGAAGTCCGCCTATTTGAGACCGGCTGTCCAGGCCGCGTCTCATCGTCCGGTTCCTCGACGGCCAGGCTGGACGGGCCATGGCTCGTCGACCGGGAGCGGTACTTAGCGGTGGTGGCCCCGTTCCTTAACGGGGACCTTCGTCGGGGCGTCCCCCGTATCCGGGCTGCAGTGCTCTCGTGCCATCCGTGACGCCTTGACAGGTCATCTGATCTGCCGGCTGTAGGCCCCAGCGTGACCCGCCCGCCGATCGTACGCCCTCGGAAGCTCCTGGTTGTCCAGCCGTAAGTCCCTCGACGCGGCATAAGCCGTTACACTCGTCGTGACCCTGGCCATCTGCTCCGCACTCCCTCGACCTGTAACGCTCGCAAAAGGTCTTAATCCTAACCTAAAGGCTCGCTCTCCGCCCGCCTCGGGCGGAGGCACCATCCCTGACGCCTCCCTCGGCCGAGCTCCCATCTGGGGTAAGGGACGCGACTTTTGTCACGTCACAACTCCCCGCTCCCAGACGAGTGCCGAGGGGGACGTCCGCCCCGGTCCGCCGGAGACCACCGCTCAAGCCTTCTGATATACCCCATTCATTTCCCTCATGAGACCTCACTCCGTCGGTGACGGCTTTGCCCCGTCCGACCCCGATCAGTCAATGCGTCTTCCCTTCCAACGTTACTCAATAGTACACGAAAATCACCCGAAACGAAAATCTCCGAATTACTTCCCAATCTTTCCCCAAATTTAACCGACCAATTCACTGCACCATTGTTTCCCGACTTTGTTCCCCTCCAAATTTCCTCAACTACGTCCCACCCCGTTCATCTCGCCCTGTTCCAACCTCCACGCGAATTTCCTTCTCAGGGAACAGGAAGGAGGCGGAAGGGTTCGACATGCACAGGCTCAATTACCACACGTAGGTTTGGTAGACACTTTTTATTTGGGTCCCAAAGGTATAATACTGGGGGGGTAGTACGGTTTCACATCCTTGACATGCACTTTCCCTACGGTTGACCCGTCCAGCTGTGTCAACTCGTACACCACCGGAGAGATCACCCGTTTCACTCGTAGGGGTCCCTGGAATTTCGGCGCCAGTTTTCCCGCGATATTCTGTGCGGCTGACGACAGCACGTGCTGCCGCCTTAATACTAAGTCCCCGACTCGGAATCTTCGCGGTCGCCTACGCAGATTATAATGCGCGGCCTGCCTCTGGTTCGCCTGGTCCATATTCTCCGCCACCCATTCTCGAACGGCCCTTAATTCGATCATCCGCTGGGACCACTCCGCCGGGTCCCGCGGCTCCACCTGAGTCACGTCCTCCCCCTGGTCACGCAACAAGTTCGGCGGCACTAGCTCACGTCCCAAATTCACGAACGCCGGTGACGCTCCCAACGACGAATGCGCCGCCGTATTATACGCAAAACGAAACTGTGGAAGGTATTTATCCCACTCCCGATGATCCCTCTCAATAAACGACACGATCATTGTTTTCAGGGTCCTATTGACCCTCTCCACGGGGTTGGCCTGCGGGTGGTACGGCGGCACCGTGGCGTGTGTGATGCCATGCTCCTCAGCGAAACCCTTCATCACGCGATTCACGAACTCAGTTCCATTATCCGTGAGGAGGATCTTCGGCGTACCCCACCGCGACACGATAAGATCCTCCAACGCCTCTTTAATTTTCGGGCCGGTAGCCGCTCGCAAAGGCTTCAACTCGATCCATCTTGTGAATAAATCTTGGATCACCAGAAGGTACTGGTAGCCGGCCTTGCTGCGAGGCAAGGGCCCCACTATGTCCGCGGCGATCGAAGTCCACGGCCCTTCTATAACGCGGCGGCCCATCCACCCCGCGGGACTAGCTTGCTCGACCTTCGTCCTCTGACATGTGTCGCACGTCCGAATGTACCGAGTGACCTCGCGAAACATATTTGGCCAATAGTACGACACGGCGAGACGCTGATATGTCTTTTCGACTCCCAAATGACCGGCCTGCGGCGCGTCGTGGGATTCGCGAAGGGCCTCGGCGCGTAATTCTCTCGGCAATACCAGCTTCCACCGGTCCAAATCCTCAACTATGTCCGAAATCACCGGTCGCGGTCGCAAAAAGTATAGCTGCCGATCAACTATTTTCCAGTGAGCAAACCGCTTCGGGTCAGTCGCTACCTCCCTATACCGCCTGCGATACCACTCGTCACTTGTACCCTCACACTCCTCGATCTCGATTGCGGCGTTTACTCTTCCACCTTCCGCGCTTTCATACATTCGCGACAAGGCATCGGGCACGTGGTGTAGGGCTCCCTTGCGGTACTCCACTGTGTAATCATACTCTAATAATTCTAACGCCCATCGGGCCAAACGACCCGTGGGATTTTTCAAGTTGTGGAGCCACCGCAAGCTACTATGATCCGTAACTACGGTGAACTTGTAACCCTCTAAATACGGCCTAAACTTCTGAATGGCCCACACCACGGCCAGGCACTCTTGTTCAGTCACCGAGTACCGCTTCTCCGGGTCCGACAACACGCGACTGGCATAGGCTATTACGCGTTCTTCCCCCCCTAGGTTCTGAGTCAAGACCGCCCCCAACCCAACCGAGCTCGCGTCGGTTTGTAACACGAAAGGTTCTTTAAAATCTGGGCATGCCAGGACGGGGGCCGCCATTAAGCTACTCCTAATGCTATTAAATGCATGAACTTGTTCATCCCCCCACTCCCAGCGCCTGCCTTTCTTCAAAAGGCGGGTCAAGGGCTCACTTAGCGTCGCGAACTCCGGTATAAACTTCCGATACCACGATGACATCCCGAGAAATCTACGCAATTGTCTCAGTGTTCGAGGCGCCGGGTACTCTAGCACGGGGCGCGTCTTTTCTGGGTCCACCGATACGCCTCCCGCCTCCACCACGAAGCCTAAATACTTAACCTGAGATCTACAGAACTCGCATTTATCCATATTAATCGTTAATCCCGCTGCTTTAATTTTATCTAGCACTCGTCTTAGCCATTCGAGGTGTTCCTCGAAAGTTTCCGTCGCGATAATTATATCGTCTAGGTACGCGAAAACGAAAGGCTCCATTTCCGGGCCTATTAAACTATCTAATAGTCGCTGGAACGTCGCGGGGGCACCCGTTAATCCGTATGGCATTCGGACGAAATGATATAAGCCTTTTCCCGGGACGCTAAACGCGGTAATCTCTCGGCTATCTTTATTCAACGGAATCTGAAAGTAAGCCTGGCTAAGGTCGATTGTAGAAATATATTTTGCCGAACGTAACTTATTGAGTATCCCGTCCATTGGTGGTATCGGGTACGCGTCCTTTTTAGATATCTTATTAACTCCGCGGAAATCCAGGCAAAACCGGTACTTGCCATTCGATTTCTTCACCATCACGATTGGGTTCGACCATTGACTTACTGACGGCTCAATTATTCCGGCTGCTAACATTTTATCTACCTCTGCGCGGATTGCTTCTTGCACCTTTGGCGAGACTAAGTAGCAGCGTTGCTTTAGCGGCGGATGCTCTCCTACTTCTATTTTATGTTCGGTTAGGTTGGTCAGACCGGGGTCTCCCGATGGTGCTACTATTTTCCGTAAAAAATTTTTCAGATGTTTTTCCTGATCTTTAGTTAGCTCCGCGAGCCCACAAACGCGGGGGTCCGTTTCTTTCAATTGAAACTGGTAGCGGACACGAGGCCTATCCGCAAAATGCCACTCCCCTTTTCCGAAGTCTAGCGCGATACCGAACTTTGTCAAGAAGTCCATCCCCACGATACACGGCACGGCCAAATCCGGCAATATGCCTACCGAGATCTTCCGACTCCGGTCCTTTAGCTGGATAGAAAGCGAGGCTTCTTTTTGAATCGGGGCTATTTGTCCGTTTGCCATTCGGATTGTTGCGCCCCCCTCTCGCGTGGTTGGGACGCCTAAACTTTTTACTATTTGCATCCCCTCGCGACCGAGGAGCGTCATGTTCGAGCCCGAGTCCACCAACGCTAACAGGGGCCGGCCGCCTATCCGGATTGTAATATACTTCAGCGGGGGGAATTCGTCGGGATCGAGCGTCACGTACGAGAGTTTTTCTTCCGGGGTATTCGCGGTCCGGGCCTCGTTCTCGATAATTGGGGGCGTAGGGACCCGTCCTACTGACCCCCTTTCGCGTTTCCCGAACACCTAGGGCATGTCCGCGTCGTAAACCCCGGGTTCCCGCACCGGTAGCAATGTTGCCGTCGAGCCGCCCTGCAGGTCCTAGCCCGATGGCCCGTCTGATCGCAGTTCCAACATTTTAAGTTGGAATCATCGGGAACCGATCTCGGTATGGTGGCGTCGGTGGACGCTGCGGCGCTCCAGGCCTTCCCTCTACTTGGGTCTCCCTGAGCCACGGCCTCCCCCGCGGCAACGGTATTCGGGGATCGCGGTTTCCCCTTCGGCGCGTGGTACGCTAAGTCCGGAAAAAGTGACTGTTCCGGTAACAAGGGGGGTCTATACATTTTGTCCGCGAGGAGGGTTCGTTCCGTCCGCGTAGCCAAATCCTCCAACGTGTGAAAATCGCTAAACTCCCACCGTCGAATCGCGAACTGTAGCCGCGGCAATAAGTTCCGGTGGGCTAATGTGAGCTGCTCCGGGAGGGACCACGGAGGGCTCATTCGCGTGAACAAAGACCGTAAGCAGGTCAAATATTCGACCGCCGGCTCGTGTTCTCCCTGCGTTCGTCGCTGTATCTCTTCCCGAAGGGTCGTTAAATAGTCCGGGTCGCCAAATCGACTTCGCCACGCGTGTTCGAAATCCCGCCAATCCCGCCAATTTTCGCTTTCCAATCTTACCCAATATAGCGCGGTACCCGAAAGGAATAGGGGCAAGCACTTAAATAGTTCGGCGTCATCTACGTGAATAATGGAGCGGGCCTCCTTAATCCGTAACAAAAATGCTTCCGCGTCGCTACCGCGTTGTCCGGAGAAGTGGAGGTTCCACTTTCTCATTATATTATAAGCCTCGGCCGCGGATCCGCGCGTATTTCCTCTATCGTGGCGCGGCGGGTACTCTATTCGCGGCGGGGGTGCCCGCTGATAAGTTTCCCCCCATGTTTTGTGGGGGTCAGGCGGAAAATTGTACGCCCCCAGACTCACGAAGGGGTCCTCCCTTCCCGTCGCCTTGTCCCTCGGGGTCGCCTCCTGGTCCCCCTGAGGACTAGCGGATTGTATTTCGATGGCCGGCGGGGGTGGGGGTGGAGTCGGTTGGTCGTTCATTTTTTTCCGAATCGACTTTTCCTCAAATCTAGCTAAACGCGCGCGTAAAGTTGGCAAAATTCCGGCCGTGTCCAACCCCCGATCTTCTAAATGTCGCACCGCTTGTTCTTTCGTTAGGCGGTTGATCCACCGAAGAGGCGATTCCAGCAAGTCGTCCTCCCGCATAGGAGTCCTATTCGCCTCCCCTTATGACGTCCACCGAACGCGAAACCGAAGACACCAGCAAGGCCTTTTTCCTTTTCCCAATACGCGGAATTACCAAGTACGTTATTATTCTCCAAGCTTATTATTTGGACGAAGAGGTAGGCCAGTCGCAATATTATCGAACGGTATTTACTTTCGCGAAACTTAACCGAAATCGAATCAACACAGTCCCCGAAATCGTAAACAGGCAGGAATTCGACTGAAAAACTCAAGTTCCCGAATACCGGCCGTGCGCGAACCAAAACAAAGTCGAGCGAAGCGGCCTTCACTCGGCACTACACACCGCATTCATGGCACCAAAATTCCAGGGCCACGAAATAATAATTCGAAAATCCGATCGAACATATAACTAACACAAGAGAATCACATAAATCATAGGGAAACACATAAATATAATGATTGCACAAAACAAGTTCACTTGCGCACGCTCTCTCTCCCGATTTTCGTTAATTGGTAATTTTCGGGCGAGAGGCCCCACGTTGGGCGCCAAAATTTTACGACGACGACGACGATGTCCTCACGGTCTCGCCGGCCGTGGAGGAGCGCGCCGTCGCTTTCTTCACTATAATCTCTACCAATATTCGCGATACTGCTCTCCGAAACCCCGATGGTAGCTCGACTGAGTATTTGAGAGATGTTATGTTGGGCGCCAGGTGCGATTCCTCGCACCACGATTCACGAGATCGCAGTATTTCTCAGGCGTGGGCTTCTTTGATCAACCGCGGATGGAATAGGAGAGGGAGCGTAGCGCAATCATCACACTCAAATACATAAAACATTAAATTATATTTCGGTTAAGGCAGATAACAAGTGGACGATAGCGAGTTCCACGGCGAACAAGCAGAATTCGAGTACACGCCACGTGTCACCCCACGAGCGCGATACTCATTCCGTCGCTGAGCTGCACGGCAATCCCGATTGAATTCGCACAAGAGTATTCCCCGACATAAGCTGCAGCGAATTCCACCCGGACGGTCAGACGCGAGATGCTAACAATTAACCAACGCAATCTCCTTAAACAATTACGCAATTTTCCCACGGTCTATCGCGACAACGCTGGGGATCTTCTCTCCCCTCGAAACGCACGAGTGGCCCCACCCGTTAACTCGACACAACCGTGGGCCATTAATCCCGATGAAACGCACGTATAGCTACTTACAAATGGCATGAACTTAACCGGCAACGATAACTACGAGGCTCTCTCACGCGCGAGAGCCACTTCTCAAAACTACGGCACGGTTAAGCCAACGGCGCTCATGAAATTTCACGCGACGAAATCACCCGCAACGAAATTACGCGAACGAAATTACTCACAACGAAATCATACGCGACGGAGTACACGAAACGATATCACAACGAAATTACATGTACGCTGACTGTCGGCGGCCGTACGTTTTCATCCCCGAGGCGGGCACTCGCGATCACTTCGTCGCATGGGCCCTCCCGCGGTATGGCGCTCGATATTCTTTAATTACAGCCGATTTCATACTTTACCGCGGCACAACGCGACTCCCGGGAGGGCCTAGGTATTCTCGCGATCTTACTTCGAGGAAGGCTGAGCAGTGGCCTTACAAATTCGTCTCGTTCCGGCGGCTCGTCACTCGCTCTTAGGGCTGGATGTTGCCGGGATGGCGGCTCGCTCGACAGTGGCGTTTCCTTGATCCGGCGGGACCACGCAGGGCCCGCGCGCGCCCGCGCGCGCCGGTTTCCCTAGCCTGATCGGTGCTGCGCCCTGGCCTGCCAGCGATCCCTCTAGGCGATCGTCGCGCCCTTCGCGAGCGCCCCTCGTCACTGCGCCCATCCGCCGGCGGTAGTTTTGAAGTCCGCCTATTTGAGACCGGCTGTCCAGGCCGCGTCTCATCGTCCGGTTCCTCGACGGCCAGGCTGGACGGGCCATGGCTCGTCGACCGGGAGCGGTACTTAGCGGTGGTGGCCCCGTTCCTTAACGGGGACCTTCGTCGGGGCGTCCCCCGTATCCGGGCTGCAGTGCTCTCGTGCCATCCGTGACGCCTTGACAGGTCATCTGATCTGCCGGCTGTAGGCCCCAGCGTGACCCGCCCGCCGATCGTACGCCCTCGGAAGCTCCTGGTTGTCCAGCCGTAAGTCCCTCGACGCGGCATAAGCCGTTACACTCGTCGTGACCCTGGCCATCTGCTCCGCACTCCCTCGACCTGTAACGCTCGCAAAAGGTCTTAATCCTAACCTAAAGGCTCGCTCTCCGCCCGCCTCGGGCGGAGGCACCATCCCTGATGCCTCCCTCGGCCGAGCTCCCATCTGGGGTAAGGGACGCGACTTTTGTCACGTCACAATACTACCGTTTGTTTCTTTTGATGGTTATAAATCTTTATCTTGGATAAAAGTTAATGGAACATTTTATAAACCAAACATGGTTATTGTAATAGATAAAACTAATACCAAATTTGGCAATATTCAATTTATTTTAAAAAATGATTTACATGAAACTTTCTGTATATATAAGCAACTAAAAACAGTGCAGTTTAATTCTCATTTTTACGCATATGAGATAGAAGACACACAATCTTGGGGATTTATGGCTCAGTCAAAACTTGAGACGTATAAAACTTGTAATAAGCATTTTATTGAGGGTAAAAGCTATATTCCAGTGCTTTAAACTCTTCCCTTCACTATTCAGCTGCCTCTTCTGTAATTTTAACTCTTGCATTGCAAAAATGATTTACGTGAAACTTTCTTTCTTTCCGTGAGAGACGAGAAAATCGCAAGCAAACTTATGGTAGTGTATAAGAAACTAAAAACAGTACATTTAATTTTTATTTTTATACGCATATGAGATAAACTGTTTATAGTTTAAGTTATGCGATGTAATTATATAAGTACGTATATATAAGTGTTTTTTGCGATTAGTCTAAGAAATTTCTTTGTGATCTATAAAGCTTGTAATAATAATTTTATGAGGGTAAAAGCAATATTCCTGTGCCTTAAACTGTTCATAGTGTTTAAGTATGCTATGTGATAATATATAAGTGTTTTTGATGATAATTCTAATAAAGTTCTTTGTAACAGAAAAACATTTAATTGTTTTAACTTTCTCACATTTTACAATTATGTAACGATATTTAACAGTATGTATTAATCACAAAATGCTTGAAATATCATGTTTTCTGTTGTTTTAGGTAGAATTTGTAAAATACGTAAATATTGTTATCAAAATTGTATTTTGTTTTATTTGTCACACAATTCCTAGTTGGTAACGTTGTCCATGTTGCCACATTAAAATAATGGAATGTTAAAACTTCTATCATTTCTATTACTTTAATTACATGTATAATTTGCATAATTATTAATGTCTACTAATGTGATTACCAAATAAACGATAGTATGTTTGAAACATACAATTGTTGCTGTTGTTTTAAATAGATGTACAATTCGTAAAAGCTATTTATGTATTTTTCTTTAAAAAAAAGGAAAATATAAATATACTTTTCGATTCAATGTAAACAATTATTCTTTACCTATTTAATGTAAGGATTAATTGCTTACATTGAATCGAAAATTATTTATAATTTTCTCTTTTTTAGAGAAAAACAAACAAAAATAGCTTTTATGAATTCTACATCTATTAAAAACAACAGTTGCGATTGTATGTTTCAAACATACTGTCATGTTATTTGGTAATCATATTAGTAGACATTAATAATTATACGAATTACACATGTAATTAAAGCAACAGAATATGATAGCAGTTTTAACATCACATTATTATAATGTGATAACATGAACAATAGTTGCAACTAGAAATTGTGTTACAAACAACGCAATATACAATGTCGACAACAATATTAAATGATCTAAATAAATTCACTTGCTTTTAAAACAACAGTTTTCTTATTCTTAGAGCAAGCATCGGTGATTCATTTAAACGTAAATATAATCCATCGAAACGTATAACTTGTCTGTTGAATAATATATCCAGTCCAATAAAATATAAATTAATATATATCAAATAAAAATGCTTTTAAAACAACTATTTTTTTATTCTTAGAGCAAGCATCAGTGGTTCATTTAAACATAAATATAATCCATCGAAACGTATAACTTGTCTGTTGAATAATATATCCAGTCCAATAAAATATAAATTAATATATATCAAATAAAAATGCTTTTAAAACAACTATTTTTTTATTCTTAGAGCAAGCATCAGTGGTTCATTCAAACGTAAATATAATCCATCGAAACGTATAACTTGTCTGTTGAATAATATATCCAGTCCAATAAAATATAAATTGATATATGTCAAATAAAAATGCTTTTAAAACAACTATTTTTTTATTCTTAGAGCAAGCATCAGTGGTTCATTCAAACGTAAATATAATTGAGCGAAACGTATAAGTTATATATTGAATAACATATTTAATCAATTAAAATATATTTAAGTTTAATATAATTATACGTAACGTTGCTTCATCTGTATGAAAAATGTAATCAAATAATTTTGTGTTCAATTTAAAAACAAACTGATACATTTCAAATAAAAATACTTTTAAAACAATCACTTTTTTATTCTCAGGGCAAGCGACAATAATTAAATCAATCGTACGTATAACACAACTAAACGTAAAATTTTTATATTGAATAATATATCCAGTTCAATAAAATATAAATTGATATGTATCAAATAAAAATGCTTTTAAAACAACTATTTTTTTAATCTTAGAGCAAGCATCAATGGTTCATTTAATCATTAATATAACTAAGCGAAACGTATAAGTTATATATTGAATAATATATTTAATCAATTAAAATATATTTAAGTTTAATATAATTATACGTAACGTTGCTTCATCTGTATGAAAAATGTAATCAAATAATTTTGTGTTAAATTTAAAAACAAACTTATACATTTCAAATAAAAATACTTTTAAAACAATCACTTTTTTATTCTCAGGGCAAGTGACAATAATTAAATCAATCGTACGTATAACACAACTAAACGTATAATTTGTATATTGAATAACATATTTAATCAATTAAAATATATATAAGTTTAATATAATTATACATAACATAACTTCATTTGTTGTAAGAATTCAATCAAATAAATTTGTGTTTAATTTTAAAACGAACTAATACATTTCAAATAAAAATACTTTTAAAACAATCACTTTTTTATTCTCAGGGCAAGCGACAATGATTAAATTAATTGTACGTATGAAACAACTAATTACAATGTAATTCAATTCGTAATTTAGTAGCGTTCTTACAATTCAATATACGTTTAATGCAATATCTTATATCATTAATTGAAATTTATATATTGTTCTTTTAACATACATATTTAAAATAACAATCAATAGCAAATACTATTAAATGAACTATTTATTTTTGTGGATGCCCGTGACGTCGACGTTTAATTGAAGCAACCGCATTTTTTTTTAATTTAGCAGCATTTTTTTTTCAGTGTAGCATCTCCGTCAGCTGCAACTCAGATCAGGATTTATTGTGATCGGTAACAATTATTGTAATTATGTGGCCTGTGACGGCGTTAAATTCGAAGTTAGCTTTGACCTTATTTCTTTTACGTGTCGTAATCGTTCCATCGGCGATGACTATAATTTTCAGTGTTGATAATGTGAACCCCAACAGTTATTATTATTTTTATTTATATTACTTGCAAGTTTGAATGTAATGCCCTGAGAAAGACCAAGTAGGTCGAAACGTTGACTCGATAATTATAATTCAAAATGTATATATAGCTTTTTATTAATACTTTAATATTGCTCGGAATATCGGCCTTAACATTACTTAATTAGCTTTTAATTTTAATATTTTCTTTACTTATAAATAAGATACTGAAAATAATACGACATCGTAAAAATTATAAAATATCGCGAAACAGTTTTTTATGTGCAATAGAATAATTATAGGTTATTATGTTGTAATTATAATTATCATATGATTTATAATTATATTATTCCAGTAAACACATAGTCGGTGGAATAATAGTTGCAGATGCACAATACAATTATAATTACATAATCACCTATATATGATTGTTATATTGTATGTAATAAATATTAATTGTGTGTATATCAAATTGTATTAAAAATGTTTTTTTAATCAAATGCACGTGCGAGCAATACAGCGTAACTGACCATTTTTACGCGTTCGCGGTTCTGTATTTGAACCTTTTATCGATCGTGACGGTAACGTAGCGCGCTCGCCTGCACCGCTCTGCACCGTAGCTCATCGGATAACAAAACTCATTTCTGTTCACATACCTTTATCACCTAAATATGTTCTGTCACTACGACCATATTTATTTCACGCGCTGTTAAGTTTATCTGGAGTTTTCACGTCAAAATCAAACTTTCAATTAAGACATCTCAAAATAAATTATAGACATAGGAATGAAAAATGTAACATTTTTCTTATATTATGTTTATCGCGCATGTAAATTACAACCAGTCTGATTAAGAAGGTTGGTCAAATCAATATGATATATAAGAATTAGTTCATATTTCTAAATTTTAACGAGCATATTAAGGATTTGGATATATTAAAAAACTATAAATATATTTTTTAATCAAACTAATTAATCATACTTTTACTACATTTTTTAGTAAAAGTTGTAACTTTGAGGCTCAGTATCTCGATTTTTATACCGCAAGAGGTACTGAAATTTATACCACGCATAAAGCACACCTAAATTAACGTATATTCACAGTTTCAAGAAAATCTATAGAAAATCGATTTTCTCTGCTATAAGGATCGGTGAACGTCTTTAAGGTGATGCTGGAGCTGTCTGTATAACCGACAAAATTACCATTTTCTATGTTATCGACCTATATCTGTCCTTGTATTATAAACAAGCAGAATATAGACAAGGATAGCACCTAACATTGCACGCATACATACGCGCGCACGATACACACCGACATCATACTTTTATATATTACTCTTCCAAATCTTGATTTGGGGGGTTTATCGATGTTTTTATTGTTGTGCAATTCAGGGGAACTTGTTTTCGCATTCGTACCGATGGTACATCTCTTATATGAAATAATCTTGTGACGAGCTGACACCGGAAATAAGTTGGCGCTGGAAGTTCATATTTTTTAATAAATTATAGCTCAAACGATTGCTCCCTAATTGCTCCCTTAGAATCAACAATTGATCCCCTTTTAAAATTATTATTTTTTTAGATATTTAATAAAAACAAAAATTTTCTAATTTTTATTGAAAAACATGCAACTAAATCCGGCATAGAACGATTGCTCCTTCATTACTTCTTATTGCTCCATCATTATTTTAATGATTTATTGCATTCTTTATTGAAAAATTAACAAATTGATCATTTTACAAGTGACGCTGTCGCCACCTATCGGCCGCCTGTTGTAACTATATGGTTTGGCAGCCAACGGCGGAATATAACAGCTCTATCGTTTACAACTATACCTATATCTCAAAGAGTTTTAGTCAACATTTCCTATTGATATTTCGTAGAATAACTGTTTCTCGCTTGCTCTATTGGGATATTCAATTGCTCCATTCGTATAATTAATTTTTAATGATATTTTAGCAAAAAACCACTCATTTTTTTGGACTAACATATTTTCTATAGTTTTCTGCGGGAAAAATATCCAACATAAAACGATTGCTCCTTAATTGCTACGCGTTGCTCCATCATTACTTTAATGATTTATTGCATTTTTATTAAAAAATTAGGTAATTATGCAGTATAGGGGACCACCCCCCAATGACCTTGACCTTGACATATGTTGTCAAGGTCACCCTTCTGAGTAACCTTCAGAAGGTTTTAGCCCTCGGTCATCGTTCGTTAAAAAGTTATTAACAAAAAAAGTTTCGAAAATATAGCAGTTATTTTAAGTATTGAGATGCATAAACGACTAATATTATGTCTTTTTACGAAGGTCACTCAAAAGGGTGACCTTGACAACATATGTCAAGGTCAAGGTCATTGGGGGGTGGTCCCCTATACTGCATAATTACCTAATTTTTTAATAAAAATGCAATAAATCATTAAAGTAATGATGGAGCAACGCGTAGCAATTAAGGAGCAATCGTTTTATGTTGGATATTTTTCCCGCAGCAAACTATAGAAAATATGTTAGTTTAAAAAAAAAGAGTGGTTTTTTGCTAAAATATCATTAAAAATTAATTATACGAATGGAGCAATTAAATATCCCAATAGAGCAAGCGAGAAACAGTTATTCTACGAAATATCAATAGGAAATGTTGACTAAAAATCTTTGAGATATATAGTTGTAAACGATAGAGCTGTTATATTTCGCCGTTGGCTGCCAAACCATATAGTTACAACAGGCGGCCGATAGGTGGCGACGGCGTCACTTGTGAAATGATCAATTTGTTAATTTTTCAATAAAGAATGCAATATAAATCATTAAAATAATAATGGAGCAATAAGGAGCAATGAAGGAGCAATCGTTCTATGCCGGATTTAGTTGCATAAAGTTATTATAAATGTTTTTCAATAAAAATTAGAAATTTTTTGTTTTTATTAAATATCTCAAAAAATAATAATTTTAAAAGAAGAGCAATTGTTGATTCTGAGGGAGCAATTAGGGAGCAATCGTTTGAGCTATAATTCATAAAAAAATATGAACTTCCAGCGCCAACTTTCCGGTCGAGCTGACAGCTCGCCGCAACTCAATCGAGACGCCATATTGGGATAAAAGTAGATAAGGAAATCTGTACTTCCGTAATTTTTTCTCGTTTTCTATTATATAAAATTGGAGTTCCCCTAAATCATTAATGTATATGTACTGCAAAATTCTGGAAAAGAATTTTTAATTCTATCAAATTAATACGACGCTAAGTGACGGCAAAGAAATGCCGTAATAATCGGTAAAACAGACGGCTCCAGCATCACCTTAATAACAGTATATGCGTTCCGGCAAGACACCGCTACTGAAGCGCTACCGTAGCGCTACACAGATAGCCAATAATCAGTAACGCTAACTATAGCATAGCGCTACAAAATATAGCAAAAAAACTTGAAAAAAACTGTAGCGCTTCAGTAGCGGTATCTTGCCGGAACGCACTCATGAAACGTATCAGTGATTGCATCATTGCGCATCGCCGTCGATGGCTTTATATGTAGTGGCAATGGCATTCACAGGAGCATTTTTATCTACACCTATGTTGACATATGTTAATACAATCGATAAGAATTCAATTAATAAAATCGGCATAATAAAAATTTAATTAGTAAATTCATTGCTCATTTAAGAAATCTAGATCTTTGAACTCCATCATTCATTTGTCACTAATTTAATTAAATTGACAATATTTAATCAAATTGCAAATTCTTATCAATTTTGCGCGGTATAAAGTTTATTGAAAATAAATTTCAATTAGAGCACGTAAATTTTCATTTTTTTTTTATGTATATAGGGTGTCTCAGACCACCCGTATCACCCGATTTATTCGTAAACGCAACATTTTAGAGAAAAATGTTCCAGACCAAAGTTGTATGGTTTCAAAGGATACATAAGACGTCGTTAATTTCACCTTAAATAGTTGCTTGAAGATCACGTAAAGGTCACCTTTAATTTTTTAAATAGAATTACTTACTTTTTATTACATATTCTTGTAGCTTATCTCGAGGGCTTTCCAAAACACTGTAAGAAAGTATTTTTTCATTAAGAACTTTTGGAATTATAAGGCTTGAAAGTTCTAGTATTTTGACATAAAATACAAAATATCTTGTAAAACATCAAGTTTTCTGTAATGTTACCTTAATACTTTTATGCACAGAATAATGAGACGAATCAATTGGTATAAAAAAAGCATAGTTGGTGACATAGCATAGGTGACATCTCCTGTCGAATTCTTAAAAATTATCTAACAAAATAAATGAGAAAAAATTTAAGGACAACAACAATTTGAGACTTGCATTTCATATGTGGATATAAAGTTTTTATTTAACAAAATAGCATTCAAACAATAAAAACGTATTTTAAAGTGATTTCTTAAAATGGAGACGCTTCATAAGTATATTATTATTATTTCTTCCTGTAAGAAATTTGTCTGAAAAAATAGATAAATGCAATTAGATTAATGTAAATAGCGTTTATTATTCATTTTTTCGTCATGACAATAATACTAGATTGATGCATTGAAGCTGTCTAATAAAAATTGAAGCTAGACAGTCTTGAAGTGTTAGAATGGTAATTGATTTTATTACACTTCTTCCTTCCAAAACAAGTTGTTTTAAAAAGTCCCTATTGAAGAGAAGAATTTTAAAACTACTTGTGTTTTAACGATAAAAAACAGAAGGAAAAGGAAGAATCTACGGTTACTTAAGGAGGTTCGCCTACTATATTCTGAAGTCAAAAATGCGATTGAATAATAAGTCATTACAGCGATCCCGAATTATATGCGATATTAGTATAATGAATTGTAGATGCTAGTTATGTGCTATATTCTTCGTAAATTATTAGTGTATAGAATATTAACAAATATATGCCGAAGTATGAGAACGTCAACGACTCGGGAATCGTTATCAAATACTTATTATCCAACATTATAAAGTAAAAGAAAAATCACAAATAATTTATAAAAACCTATATGAACAATTGTCCGAGAATACTAAAGACTTAAAATGACTAATACATTGATGATTGCGTGTAGTGAATTCATGATTAGTGGTTAAAGATGTATGTCGCTTATGTGAAAATAAAGGGATAAAGCTAAAATTTACAGAGATTGTGCACTTATATATCCCAAAAACCTGTGTTAAATTTGCGATCGATTATCCGACCCGTTTCTGAGATATTTGCTTTAAAAGTTACAGAAATTGTATATAGGTATATATATATATATATATATATATATATATATATATATATATATTATATATATACTTCCCATGTGTGTGTAACTATCATATAATATGTATCTCTGCTCATGTACGGTAAAAATAAATGAAATTTTTATGGTACACTTCTATGACATCGAGAATTGCAAATACAGTTTTTTAAGATTTTCTGTTTATATATTTTTTTTAATTTTTTAATTATTTATTTAAACAATATCAAGTACAAAAATGGGACAAAATTGCGATTTTTACGCTTTTTCTGTCCCAATGATACCATGTTGTTTATGAATAATTTCTGAGATTAGCTCTACACTATTTAATCAAGAAAACAAAATTATACTACATATAGCTATAGCGACATACATCTTTAAACACTGTTTGTGAGATTGGGTTCGCATCAGCTGTTGCGTTGCCAATGGCAACGTCTGTCATTACTAATTCGATCAATGAGGTAAAAATAAACTTTGTGACAATAAAGCTTTAAATCTACACGGTAAAATATCATTTTTATAGTTTTTATGCAATCCTTGATGTTTTATCTGTCAAATGCTAGTTTTTCAAAGTCCTAAGTTGGCTACGTGTGTACTAAATGAGTGATCATTTACCTCAGAGCGACCGTTTCTCATGAGGCGATAGGCTCAAAGTGATCAACTTCTGAATAATATTACAAAAAAACTATACGGTCAATATTGCTCAACTTTCGGGATTATTTGTGTAAACTGTTTATGTAAATCATATAAAAAAATCAAGACTCTAAGTTGACTTTCGACTAATAGGCAAACTCCTTAATACAAAGTATCTTGATTCTATAAAAATACTTATTTATAAAAAAAATTTATAAATAAGAATTTAGCAATTTAATACTATGCATATGTATACTGTATATACAACAATAAGTCCCTATATATAAAATTCTCAGGAACAACACGCCGCGAAAATAACAAGAAGTGTCTTATAAAAACAATAATCGCGGCGTGGACTAATTCAACGATTAAAAAACCGTGTACATAATTCAAGTTACAAGTTGAATTATCAGCTAAAATGCATTTATTTCAACTGCCATCACGCTCGTGCTTGGACAGCTCAATGTTTCTCGCATCACTCGCGGATGGAAATTTATCGTCACCGCTGATCCATACGTGGAAACCTGCAGTGCTTCGATAATGTTGCAATGCCCATCACAATGTATACTACGGCTAGAATCAGGAAGTAGCTGCCGTAGACAAAAAACTGAAATGCAAATAATTCCCAGCGTTATTTGAGGAGATACCCAACACTCAATCTCAAAGTATTTGTAGTGAATCATTTTACTTGCTGTCTAATATTTAGCATGAGCGTATTGATGACCACGAGCGTCAATATGCTCTGCGTTAATAACGCGAAGAATGTATTCACCCCGAACACAAGGCCGTAGCTATCCTCGGATATACATTTGGCGACTTCGAAGCTACGAACAAGTAAAAACAAAACACTTTCTGATTCCTCTCTTTCCTCATTCATCCTTATTGTTATTTTATTCGAATCAAAAATCTATTTTAATTTTTCGAAGAGTATTTCCTAATTAAATTACGTTGTTAATTGCGAATTCACCTTGCAACAGTGACCATGGTGTGGTAAATTACACCAAAAATGACGTAACCAAAATACAGAAGCCAAATGTTGTAGCTATAAGAACATCCCAATAGTATACCGCCTTCCAGCAGTGAGAAAATAGACAATGTCAGGTCACCTAATAAGGTCCAATTTAACTGTATCCTTCCTACACAAAATACGGTCACCGCACCTGATAAAAAATAAAAAAAAATGTGTAAAAAATCACTGCTTTTACATAATTTTGTTTAATTGATCTCCCTCAATCACGCTATTTCACCTTATTGGTCAGTTTTAATTAAGAAGCTATGTTTTAAGAACGACAAGTAATCGGAGTGCAGTTTACTGACAATGAATTGGAAAAAAGTTAGAATTATACAAAATTCACACAGAAATATAACGACACAAACACCTTGTTGTGGTTATAAGCCCCTTTCCCATTTTGACTTTTAATGAAGTTTTAATGCATGGATAAACTGTTTAACACGTCTAATCTCATGATTTGCATTTAATTGATAAGTAGCTCTGCTTGGACTTAAATTAAATAGCATTTTTTAATTGGACATAAAAAATAAGATGTTCTTCTATAATGTAATATTTTATAATTTATATGTTATACAAATATTATTTCTAGGATCACGTGGTTTCGCTTTGACGTTAGCGTCAAGAAATAAAGTTGAATTTATTCAACATCAGCGTTGACGCTGAATCGTCGTTGATCATCCCAGTACAATCAAAAATAGACTCCAAAATACGTAAAAAAAATTTAATTATTTTTTTAAGTAATATCTTCAAGTAGTAATATTTTGCGTATATATACATACATACATATACATATATATTATTTCTAAAAATTTTTGTTCGCTGAAAATGAGCGTCTTCAAAATAAGTTCCGACTATGAATACGGGCCTTATGTGTGTCACACAACAGTTCAAACTGGTGTTTTAGATGCGCGTAACAGACAAGGGCGGTGATTAAATTTCTTATCATGGAAGAAATGAAGTCCTATTAAAATCCATTCGCATTTTAGAAATGGTGCTATCATAAGCATTTCTGAGACGCGAATGAATTTCGAAGCAACTCAATGTGCGATCAGCATTTTTTTAAAACAACTGGACCTTGCCTTTAGTTCTTCCCTAGATCCAAGTGTAGAAATCAATCATAATAAAGAATCATTGAGCTGCTTTTTCCGCTGAACGAAGTCATTGGAACTTACTTCTTCCACGGTAAGAAATTCAACCACCTCTCTGTCTGTTACGCATATCTGAAACACCCACCAGTTCAAACTGCTCATGTGACACACTCACGTAAATGATCACATCACTCAACATAGTGCAACTATGCTCTCTCGTTGGACGAAGTATAGAGACTTCAAGTAACAACTCATAGTGTTTTCTACTGGGAAAACTAGTGCAATACTGATGCACACTGAGTCCAATTTTATTGTTCCTCTGTGAAAATTAGTTCACATATTTTCAGTGCTCAATGTTCCACTCACTACTGACAAATACTAGTGCAAAAATATTGCACTGAATACAACTTTTGCTCCACCGTCTTTAGAGACGGTGGAATACTAGTGCAAGTTCAAATTGAGTTGTTTTTGTGCTTTAAGATATGATACATTAAGATGATATTAAATAGTATTCTAAACTTCATAAAAACAATATTGTTTTTAGTCTTGACATATCTAATAATAGCTGCGCAATGACATTAACATTTCAACATGTAAAAATCTTGAAATTTTTAGAAACTGAAGAAATAAATCAGAATATTATTGTAAAATAAGCAATTTATGTTTGTGTAGTTAAATGTATTTTTACTATTTAGATTAAGTTATAAGATATCTTATTAGTGATGTTTCACTGAACCACACTAAACCTGTATTATTATTGCACTAGCACAGTTTTCATTGAAACCTAGCACAGCGCTGGTGTTGTCCTAGTTTTCCCAATAGAAAACGCTATCAGTGCAAAATTTTCTATGGCGTAAGATTCGAAAGAAAAAAATTGGGAGGCATTACTTTCGTACCGATCCTCGTATATAATGGCAAGAATATACATACATATTTTTATCTATAAGATATTTATAGTATTTTTCTTGTCTTATAATTTATAATAAAGATAAATATTATCAACCAAAACTGTTTATTGCTTTGACGTATAATGTTATCAGCCATCTCTATTAAACTTATCTCATCAGTATCTACTTATTTTAGATTAAAGAGACAAAATTACTCATTCTTATTGTTAGTAGATTGCATTAACGAGATTGCATTATCACTAAATATGAGGTATAGATATAACTAATGGTACAGAATTAATTCCATTGTTCTGACTTTTTAATTTGCTTTTACAGAATTTGATAAAATACATGTTTCACCAGAGACAGCTGAAGCATCTTCCTTACCTACGATTGCATAGATGAAGTCCACGGCGCCGTTATAAATCCTGTCCTCTGGCTCCATCGCTGTCTGCCACAGCAGCTGAATGTAGTTGATGACTTGCAGATAGCCGCAGGTGGCTAGTGCCCACCAGACCGACCACTTCGCCACACGATAATTGGTATAAGCCTTCACAAAGTGTTTCCACAGCAGCGCATAAGCGTTTCCGATCTTGCAAAGCAACGACGCACCTGACAATACAAAGCAGCAACTCCTTATTTTGCCATTCTCGACACTGGGCGATGATTTTCGCAGATTACTTAAATGTCGCAACTGATGATCGAGTGCCCCTTTCCCTTGCTCCTCGTCGGAAACGCTGCTTGTGTGATGGAAGTACATAGACTGATTTACAGAAGGCAGAAAAAGCGACCAGACCGTTGCAAAAATGCAGGCTGAAAAACAAATATATAACATTATGTTATTTATAAGTGTTTCATATAGTACGAATTGTATATTATATGAAACACTTATAAATATATAATATATATACAAAATATTGGTAAATGTCATTACTTTGCGAAAGTTATATGTAGAATTCTATGCAAATTATGATTAATTCATAATCCAACATAGTTTAAACATTTAATTTACTTGTATACTTCGGATTATCTTATCTTATGTACCTGAAAGCGTTATAAAATTGAGCTGATGATAATTCAGTAAATCAAAGGAAGCCGTTAATTGTGCTACAATGCCAGACATACTACGGCCAAACAACGTAGCCGCTTTAGTATGCCCCGTCACCTCTTGATAGTGTTTTTTGTCCACTTTGGCATATATATAAGTATAATAGGCTACTTCTGTAGAGAAAAACAGGCCATAAAAAAATTCCACGATTTGGAATACTATCACAGTTTTGCCGAGTATTATCATGAGGAACGTGATAATGCCAGAAATGCCGCATAATACAATAATAGGTTTATATCTGACAAAGTCTGTGACCAAGAAGACAAGTATCAGCGTTGCCAAGTAGCTGTACGTAGCCACAGGATAGATATGTTGATTCACCTGAAAGATTAAACATATTGTCAATATCATTTAATTATTATTGAATGGAAACAACATCATTCAATATTTTAAGGAATCACTTCGTCAGATGTAAAATTCTTCCATGGCCCGGTCAAATAATCGGTCACAAATGATTCAGAAGGTCGAAAGTCCTTAAAGCATCCAAACATGCACAAGATACACGAGATCTTGACCCAATGCATTCTGTCTTGTGTTTGCTCCGTTGTTCAATACATTACCTCAACAAATTTAAAAAATCCTCAATGCATCCTCAAAGAAAGAGAAAAAAAGACATACATTAATTTATTCAAACATAATGCATAAGTTAAAAATTTTAAAAATATATATACATTTAATATATTTCTATTTAATAAATAACAGTATTCTAACAAAACATTTAATACAGTAAAATATAAAAGACGTTTAATTTTATTTAATATTTCCAGATTTTATTTTATTTTTTTTCATTTTTAATTATTTTCTATCTTACCTAACACTTCAGTTATTAATTTAGTTATTGTTTGTTGTAATTAAACGTTTCAAATACTTTTTTACACATATCACATTTAACTTTGCCTTCAAAAAGTCTTGCACATCTGCCTGCTACTACCTTTCACTGCCTTCTGCATTTACGTGCTGACGTGCTGAGCATCTACCGAGATTAACTTAAAAGTAATAGAAGGGAAACTCCAAATACATCAAGACTAGAGCACAGTATAAACCACAAGACCAAGTATGTTCATTCACAAGGGAACCTCGCAATTATAAACTCAAAAATTCTGATTTTAATAAAATTTTCCACACATTCTTCCACAAATTCTGATTTTAATAAAATTTTCCACACATGTAGGAAGGGGAAGGGGGGGGTAAAAAGATGAATTTAAAAATTTTTTGTTGTTGCCCAAAAACGGTTCTAAGGGTGCCATTACATGGAGCGCGGAAACGCGGAAACGCGGAAGCGCGGAACAGAATAGTAACTAGATTCCGCGTTTCCGCGAGTTGAGTCCCGCACGTTTGAACGGAAAAGCGGAATCCGCTATTATCGTGTATGTATGTATGGCTGCGTTTTGATATTCACTGCCAGTACTTAACGCAGCCTATGTATGTACCCTGGCTTGCATATAAGATATACTTCATAATAACCATCAACATGATGTTTGGATCTATAATATTATACTGCCACTTTTATTAAATAATAAAGTAATCGAAGAGTATGTGTAAAAGCTTTTTTTTTCAATGTGATTAAACAGCTCCGAAATTTGATTGAGTATACTGTATCCGCGTTGACAACGGATTTTGACGCGTTCGTTCCGCGAGTTTGTTTCTCCTTATATTACATGGAGCACAATTTGCGCGGAAAAGCGGAACAGTATAGTGACAAATAGACATTTGTATTCATTTCTTAAAATTGTGTTCACTTAATTCATTGCAATTTTTATTAATATGCTTATCTTTTCAGCTTATCTATTGAATACAAGCATTTTAATCAATAAATACCGTTAAAAATTAATATTTTATAATTCTCCGTTCCGCTTTTCCGCTCAAAATATGCTCCATGTAATATTAAGGCATTCAAAACAGACGGAACGGATCGACGGAAATCTAGTAAATTTTGTCTTCCGCGCTTCCGCACCCTAAGGGTGCCATTACATGGAGCGCGGAAACGCGGAAACGCGGAAACGCGGAAGACAAAATTTACTAGATTTCCGTCGATCCGTTCCGTCTGTTTTGAATGCCTTAATATTACATGGAGCATATTTTGAGCGGAAAAGCGGAACGGAGAATTATAAAATATTAATTTTTAACGGTATTTATTGATTAAAATGCTTGTATTCAATAGATAAGCTGAAAAGATAAGCATATTAATAAAAATTGCAATGAATTAAGTGAACACAATTTTAAGAAATGAATACAAATGTCTATTTGTCACTATACTGTTCCGCTTTTCCGCGCAAATTGTGCTCCATGTAATATAAGGAGAAACAAACTCGCGGAACGAACGCGTCAAAATCCGTTGTCAACGCGGATACAGTATACTCAATCAAATTTCGGAGCTGTTTAATCACATTGAAAAAAAAAGCTTTTACACATACTCTTCGATTACTTTATTATTTAATAAAAGTGGCAGTATAATATTATAGATCCAATAAACATCATGTTGATGGTTATTATGAAGTATATCTTATATGCAAGCCAGGGTACATACATAGGCTGCGTTAAGTACTGGCAGTGAATATCGAAACGCAGCCATACATACATACACGATAATAGCGGATTCCGCTTTTCCGTTCAAACGTGCGGGACTCAACTCGCGGAAACGCGGAATCTAGTTACTATTCTGTTCCGCGCTTCCGCGTTTCCGCGTTTCCGCGCTCCATGTAATGGCACCCTAAGGGTGCATCCCGATGGAGAAGAAATAGCGGAACGGAACAGTAACGGAAAAGAGATATGGTGGGGGGTTAACCAATCAGAGTAGTTCCGTTTCAATTCCGTTCCGTTATTTAGTGAGTGGGTTCCCCATGGCACGGAGCTGTTACGGAACGGAAAAGAAACGGAAAAATTTCTAACCTATTCTGTCGAAAGTTCGCAAATAAGTGCAGTGGATCGATTGCTTTGCAACATTTTTATTTTTGCAAATAAAGAGCAATATGTCGTCATCGGTAGGTATTACATGTGAAAATAAAATATTGGTTGCAATCGAATAGTTTAGAGTCGCATAGTTTTGTTTTAGTTTGTTTCTCTCCGCGAGATGGAGCTCTGAGTTGCCACTTAAGGGGAACAGTCAGTCTTACCAAAGATTCCGAGCGGTACGCATCGCAAATGTGGTCCGTTTCCCGTAAGATTTCCTACCGGTACGCCTCGCGATATCAGTTAAAGCGATCCTTTGTATAAATAAAGTCTTTGTACTCAGCAAGAAGTGTAGTGCTTCCGAAAATCACCCTTGCCTTACCAGATCCACACTAACTAACAAAACATTGGTCCTTCGAGCCGGATCTGGGCGAGGCGCGGTTTTCTCGTGCAAATCGGTTTTCGAGTCGCGAACGATCGAGTGTACAAAGACGAAAGACGAGTATACGTGCGCGGTGAGAACAGTTTTCGCGTGATTAGACGAGCATAATTCCGTCAAGCCGAAAGGTCGCGTCGTTGTTGGCCTCACGTAACGGTCAAGCAAAATGTCGGCGTTCGAGAAGCTCGTAAGAAAGCGGGCGTACATAAAAGGGCGCGTTACTTCCATAAACCGATGGATGCAAACGTGCGTCATTTCCGAATCAACGGAACACGAGATCGATACGTTATTAAGCGCATTGGATCGACATCTCAAGGATTTCTCGCAGATACAGGACCAAATCGACGAACAAGATGGCGTATCTGCCGACGAGCAACAGAAGGAACGGGGAACGGGGCGATTTCGAAGACGGCCATCTTAAGACCGAGTCGTCCCTCCGCTTGTTGCAAGCACGAACTCGAGCGGCGCAACAGGCGACCGCAGCCGCAGCGCCATCCAACGCCGCGCAACGAAGCCAGTCATCAAACACACCGACGACTGCATCTGTCAAACTTCCCGAGATCAAACTAACCCCATTCGACGGTGAATGGGAGAACTGGTTGACTTTCAAGAATATTTTTACGGAGCTTATCCAAAACAATGTGCGATTGAACGACACACAGCGTTTCTATTACTTACAGTCATACGTAAGCGCGGGATCGGCGAGGCAATACGTCGAACTTCCGCTCACCGCCGAAAACTATGCCGTCGCATGGCAGCAGCTGACGCAGCATTACGATAACGAAGCTCGCATTATAAAGAAACACATCAAGAATCTCTACGATTTGAAGATAACACAAGAAGACTCCGCATCATCCTTGCAGACTCTGATTGACGGAGTGCGGCGAAACTATCATGCCTTGAAGGCTCTCAAGCAACCGGTTGACAAGTGGGATGCGTTTCTCACGTATCATATTACGACTAAACTCGATGCAGCGTCAAGAAAGGAGATCGAATCAAAGGCTCCGACCGACAGAATACAAACCTTCGAGGAAATCATGACAGTGCTGGAGGAACGAGTGCGCGTGTTGGAAGCAATTGCGACAAGTGCGCGCGCGAAACCGGAAAGATCCAGTAAGGCCTTTGTAGCTACATCAAAGGTTATGTGTGGCATCTGTCAAGCCGAGCATTCAGTTTCAAGTGCAAAAAGCTAACGGACCTGCCGGTAAATCAAAGAATAGCAGCAGCGCGTAAATTAAATCTTTGCATTAATTGTTTAGGCAGTTCACATCGTGCGATAGATTGCAAATCCGGAGGCTGCCGAATCTGTCAAAGGCGGCATCACACGCTGCTCCATTTGAAGACAAACGCGCTCGAGTCTCCGACACAGCCAAACGCGATCGACACAAAGGATGCCTCGTCTAACGGAAGTAAACAAGAAGCTAACGTGAGCTCATCGACAACGACTTGCAATTTGAATGTTCGTCCGGAACCTAAAGTCAAGCAAGTATTACTAGCTACTGCGATAATCAAAATTTATGATTCTAGTGGACATGAGCATCTAGCTCGAGCACTCCTTGACGGGTGTTCTCAAAACAGCTTTATAACTACACGCATGTATCAAACGTTGCGACTGAAGGGAAGAAGGGTTAACCTTCAAGTAACTGGATTGAATGATGCTCAAACACGGGCACATATTATTGTACGCACAACTATAGGATCACGCATCTCGTCCTTTAGAACACCTATTGAACTGCTAGTTACAGAACATATCACTCAGAATATGCCGATCTGCCCCATCGAGGATGCTATGCTGATTCCGACGACCGTTCAATTGGCTGATCCGCAATTTCACACGCCCGCCAAGATTGACTTGCTAATTGGAGCCGATATTTTCTGGGATCTACTCACGGGAGATCAAATCGCAATGAAGCATGGATTTCCAAAACTACATGGCACGGTCCTAGGTCACATAATAGGAGGACGAATTCTGGAGCAAAATCGCCAGCCGAAACTAACAGTGTCACTTGCATGTACGGTGAATAATTTGAACGAGCAAATACAAAAATTCTGGTTGCAAGAGGAAGTGATCAAGGATCGGGCATTATCACTCGAAGAAAGGGAGTGCAAGCTACATTACAAGCAAATAGCGGTGAGAAAGCCGGACGGAAGATACTCCGTGTCACACCTTACAAAGCCGGAGATCACGAATCTCTCCGATACCAAGATGGCAGCATTGCAACAGTTTCTTCGGTTGGAGCAACGATTACGAAGAGAACCTGAAATACAGAAATTGTACCACGACTTCATGCAAGAATACATCGACTTAAAGCACATGGAGCCGGTAAACGAGACATCTGATTCTGAGCCAAAGGCGGTGCAATACTACTTGCCGCATCACCACGTTCTTAAGCCCAGTAGTACTACTACGAAATTACGAGTGGTTTTTAATGCCTCGTTTAAGATAGAACCACATCTATCACTTAACGACGTTCTGAAGGTAGGTCCCACGATACAATCAGACCTATTTACCGTAATTCTTCGTTTCAGAACTTACATATATGCACTGACGGCCGACATCATTAAGATGTACAGGCAGATAGAAATACACAAGGATCAACGATGTTTACAACGCATTTGGTGGCGTCCTAATTTTCTTGCGGAGATTCTCAGTTATCAGCTTAACACTGTGACATATGGAGAGGCCGACGCTCAGTTTCTAGCAACACAGACGATACAACAATTAGCCGAAGATGAAATGAAGGATTTCCCTGAGGCCGCTCGCGCAGTGATTGAAGATTCTTACGTTGACGACGTCACAACGGGAGCGTCGACGATTCAGCGACTTAAGGATTTGCAGCAACAATTACAATCTCTCATGCGGCGAGGCGGATTCGAACTACACAAGTGGGCATCCAATTGCAACGAGGTGTCTACGAGCCCTGCAAGCAGTGTTGCCTTTCCCAAGGCTGATCAAACTCGCACACTAGGACTGATCTGGCAAACTGGAGACGATCAATTTGTACTAACGTGGGACAAGGTCGAGGAACGCCACAACTACTCGAAGAGAATGATCCTGTCTGAAATAGCTAAACTTTACGATTCTCTTGGACTCAGCGCACCATTGGTATTCTGGGCCAAGGTGTTAATGCAAGAATTGTGGAAGATTACAGATCTCCAATGGGACGACCCTCTACCAGAACCATTACAAAAAAAATGGATGACTTTCCGCAAGCAGCTCAATGTTTTAGTGGAAATCAAAATACCAAGATGTGCCCTCCCTCCGAATGCCGTTGCACTGGAACTTCATGGATTTGGGGACGCATCTGAGCTCGGGTTCGGATGTTGCATTTATCTAAGGGCTCTTGATCAAATTGGCAACTACACCATAAATCTTTTGTGCGCTAAATCTAGAGTCGCGCCGCTGAAGAAGACTACCATTCCAAGACTGGAACTACAAGCCGCGCTCCTACTAGCGGAGCTCGCCGCAAAGGTGACCGGCGCAATAGCATTGGTTTATCGGATCATCTGCCTCTGGACGGACTCAACAATTACTCTATATCGTATTCGATCGCAATCAAGTCGCTATACAACCTACGTGGCAAATAGGATTGCCCGCATACAAGAATTGAGCACGCCGGAGCAATGGAGACACGTTCCAGGCGAACTGAACCCAGCGGACTTGGTATCTCGGGGCCTTCTACCAGAGGCTCTCAATAAGGCAGATAATTGGTTTCACGGGCCTACCTTTCTAAAGTACGAAGAATCCGAATGGCCATCTCTACGGCTGGAGCGGACGGAATCCAACGACCAGACTGACGAGGAATTGAAAAAGGCCATCAACGTATCTTGCATAGCGACGTTAGCGGATCCCGTGATGAATTACTCGAGCTACACGAAAACGTTGCGAATCAGTGCCCGTTGCCGCAGATTCGTTGCAAATTGCAAAGCGACGCGAGACAGAAGAGACTATGGCCCTCTATCAGCCTCTGAATTGAATGAGGCCTTGCTGGGATTGATACGAGCTGCACAATCTGAGGACTTCGCTCAGGACATCAAGAAATTACGAGAATACGGTATTGCTGACTATAAGGGCAGAGTGCAGTCTCTTCGTCCCTACCTCGATGAACATCACATTCTTCGTGTAGGAGGTCGACTCCAGAACTCCGATCTGGAAGATAATCAGCGTCATCCGATGCTGCTACATGCGAAAAATAAACTAAGTAGACTACTCGCTCGACACTATCATAAAGCAAACCTGCACGCGGGACCTCAAGCCTTACTATACACCCTGCGGCAGCAATTTTGGATCATCGACGGACGCAACTTGTGTCGAAAAACGGTGCATAACTGCGTGCGCTGTTTCCGGGCGAAACCTATCATAGCGGAACAAGTGATGGGCCAATTACCAGCAGCCAGAGTACAGCCAGCTCGACCATTTCTCCGAGTAGGCATTGATTTCTGTGGCCCGTTCAACTGTAAACCAAGGATACGGAGCAAGGCAACCCTCAAAACATATGTTTGCGTATTTGTGTGTTTCGCCACCAAGGCGGTTCACATGGAAATAGTCAACGACCTTACCACGGATGCGTTTTTGGCAGCATTGAGGAGATTTGTCGCTAGGCGAGGTCGATGCACGGATATATTCAGCGACAATGCCACGAACTTCGTTGGAGGCAATCGCGCACTCCAGGAGCTTTATGAACTATTCCAAAATACAGAACACCAGGAGATCGTATAGCGATTCTGCGCAAATGAGGGCATCACTTGGCATATGATCCCTCCTAATTCTCCACACTTTGGTGGCCTGTGGGAGTCGGCAGTAAAGGCAGCTAAACATCACATGCGCAGAGCTCTCGGAACAGCCTCATTCACGGCAGAAGAACTGGGAACTGTCGTGACACAAATTGAAGCCTGCCTAAATTCCAGACCCCTCTCTCCCATGTCCTCCGATCCCTCTGATCTCGAACCTTTAACTCCTGGGCATTTTTTAATAGGTGCTCCATTAAACTCAATCATAGAACCCGATTTAACCGAACTAAAGCTAAACAGATTATCCCGATGGCAACTCATCCAACGCACGGTGCAAGAGTTTTGGAGACGATGGTCCAACGAGTACCTTAGCGAACTCCAATCTCTGAAGAAGTGGACGACGGTGCAGCCCAACATCCAGCCAGGATCGATGGTGTTGCTGAAGGAAGACAATGTCCCTCCATTGAAATGGTTGCTGGGGCGAATAATAGAGACCTTCCCAGGGCGCGATGGTTTAACGCGAGTTGTATCAATTCGCACCGCGCATGGAACTTATAAACGTAGCATAGCAAAAACTTGTATCCTTCCGATGGATAATGATTAATCTTTATGTTGAAATCGTCATTTCAAGGCGGCCGGCATGGTTGCAATCGAATAGTTTAGAGTCGCATAGTTTTGTTTTAGTTTGTTTCTCTCCGCGAGATGGAGCTCTGAGTTGCCACTTAAGGGGAACAGTCAGTCTTACCAAAGATTCCGAGCGGTACGCATCGCAAATGTGGTCCGTTTCCCGTAAGATTTCCTACCGGTACGCCTCGCGATATCAGTTAAAGCGATCCTTTGTATAAATAAAGTCTTTGTACTCAGCAAGAAGTGTAGTGCTTCCGAAAATCACCCTTGCCTTACCAGATCCACACTAACTAACAAAACAAATATATATGTTAAAATCCTATGCTAATTAACCGAATGTGATATATTTCATTAATTTCCAGAAATTCAAATGTGGATATGTTCAAAGCGTCCTGTTCAAAGAGCAACAGCATTAATTCCTTCTACATCAACAAGTGACAACCTCATCGTAGATGATGATCTTATTCCCATCATCAATGACAATCCTACGTCACTGTCTCCAGTCTCTCCGGCGTTATTGCTGTTATTCTCACTCTCGACGTGTGTTTCTAAAGAATCTAAATAATAACAGATTTAGTTTTACAACAAATTTATATATCATTTACATATTCTAACCATTAGTTATATTGAATATATATTGCCTCTCTTGTACACAAATATACGTACCATTTATAAAGAGATTTCAATCTTTATCCATTATTAAATTCGTATGATTTGCTAAGCAAGGATGTGAAAGTTTTCCGTCTTCATCGAACCAAACAATCCAGCGGCAATATCCACATTTGAATTTCTGGAAATTAATGAAATATATCACATTCGGTTAATTAGCATAGGATTTTAACATATATATTTTATTTTCACATGTAATACCTACCGATGATGACATATTGCTCTTTATTTGCAAAAATAAAAATGTTGCAAAGCAATCGATCCACTGCACTTATTTGCGAACTTTCGACAGAATAGGTTAGACATTTTTCCGTTTCTTTTCCGTTCCGTAACAGCTCCGTGCCATGGGGAACCCACTCACTAAATAACGGAACGGAATTGAAACGGAACTACTCTGATTGGTTAACCCCCCACCATATCTCTTTTCCGTTACTGTTCCGTTCCGCTATTTCTTCTCCATCGGGATGCACCCGAGGTGAAATTACCCCTCACATGTAGAAGCAGCTTTTTACTCTTTCCTCTTATATCTCAAAAAATATTTAAGATATCAAAAAATGTTTTATATAAAAGTTTTATGGTAAAATCTCCTCTATACAACAACATTATTATTTGTTAAAAGTAATTTAAAAATTTTTTTTTATTAAAAATTAAAAAAACAATTTTTTTAATGTGTTTAAATATAGAAATGTTTTTACCTTATTAAAACTTTATATATGAAACATTTTTTGATATCTTTTAAACATTTTGCTTCCTCATAGAAGCTTTATTTTCGTAAAAAGAATGTTTTTTAGTTGCCGCTGTCAATAAGTTCAGAATGTTCTAAAACGTCGAAAAATCGCAATTTTAAAAAATGTCCGTGTGTGTGTATGTGTGTATGTATGTGCCAAATGTACCGAAATTTCTATAACTGTTCGAGATTCCGTTAACGTTGCGCCGTCCGATCAGATGGCAGCATCGATCGGGTAACAACGCTCGATCACCGCGGCAGCTCGCGCCCGCACGGGCGGGTTCATCGCCATCGTCTTCCTCGCAATTGTGCAAATGGCCGCGCAGTGATCAGACGCACGATGTGTGCTCTGTGCATCTTGATTGTGACTATACACATTGAAGTACCCACCGCAGTGATTACAGCTGCCGAGATACTGCATTAACATGTAAAGCGACCGCTCATCCAGCTCTAGTCGGGTACATCAACACGACGACTCAGGCTCACATGTGCGCGAGTGCCGACCGCCACGTGTCCCAAAGCTCACGGGCTACTCATCACGAGGAGGGCAATTAATATAACTGCCTCGCCCACTCACGAACGATACACAAAGACTTCTTATGCTTAGTGAACTCCGAAAGACTGCCCACCACTCTCAGGTCAGACTGTATATATCTCTTCTCATATTAAAGACGGCTCAGACTGTGGTCTGAGTTACATAAAAAATAAAGTGAATAATTAGTGGACACCTTCCACGCGCGTCCTTCTCATCCCGCTCCCATCGTCGGGATTAATCAGCGATTTCGCGAACATTTGGTCCTTCGAGCCGGATGCGTGGAACTTAAAATGTAGCTCGGACACATATCAAGTGAACAGGGCATGCCTTTCACGACATGCCACGTGGACATTATCGCGCGCTTCCGCGAGTGAAGTACAGACATTCTCACGCGCGCTCGCAAGTGTTACGAAAACATGCTCACGCGCTCCCGCGAGTGAAAGTAGACTTTTTCACGTGCTCAATACATGACATTGTAGACTCTCGATTTGCGTAGTGTTGCTCTACCGTGTTTCTCGAACGTTCTCGCCTCGTGCAGTAGTTCTCATACGTGTCTCGACACATCTCAGGTTTCTCATCGTGCGCAGCTCAGGAACGGCTCAACATGACGGAACCCGCAAAGGCGGGTACGGGCGGTACGGACACCATGACGCCACAGCTCGAAATACCACCGGCTCGCACATCGGAACGCCAAGCTTCACCCGTGCGCTTGTCCACGGAGCTCATCCTTACTGAACCGACTGGCGACGGTGCGGAATATTGGCGACACGCTGCCAACTTGTGCAGAGAACATGCCGTTAGAGGAGGTCATCCAAATCTCAATGCACCTCGAAGAGGTAAACAAGGCGTTTCTCAAGGAGCATGCATATCTTGAAACTTCACATCCGTCGGCGCTCATTCAACAGCAAAGCGCCCGTTGACAGCTCAGCATGTGGCAGCTCAACCGGCCCGTACGGCAGCATCTAATCTACCCGTGCGATTGCTGCAACGGCACTCACTTCATTGTGATGTGCACGTAATTTAGGGATTTTTCAACAGACGATCGACAAAAATTAGTCATACCACGGAAGCTTTGGGTCAAATGCCTCGGCCGCCACAACGGCCGCTCATGTAAAGGCGCACAGGAGTGCAAGAAGTGCACCAACCGACACGATGCTGCATGAGGCTCATCAGTCGAACTCATCAGCGAAGCCTATCACCAGCTCAGCTGCGTCAGCTCAATAGGAAGATGGTGCAATTGTCGCTCACTCATCTTTGGCTCGCTTATTACACTCAACATTACTAGCTACGGCCCTGGCTCAAATCAGCTCATCTGTTCATACTCAATGCGTATGGCCTCTCATCGATTCAGGTACAGAACTTGCCTTTGTTTCAGAATCTCTCGTTCGCCAGCTCAACATCACCCGTCATCATTACGTCATTCTCATCACTGGAATTGGTGGCGGAAAGTCCACGCAAACTCGAGGTGTTGCATTACTCAAGCCCCGCTCACTTCGCTTAAGATCAGACGTCATTATTCAAGCTCACATTCTGCAGACGTTAACAAACATTCTGCCATCATTCAACGCTGCACCACAGGAATGGCCGCATCTCACCAAGTTAACCTTGGCTGATCCAGATTTTCTGACACTACGGCCAGTGGATATTATCATTGGAGCGGACTCATATGGGCAGATCATCAAGCCCAACATCATCAAACGAGATACGCCAATTGCGCAGCTCTCAATCTTCGGATGGCTCGTTCTCGGACCTGTTAATACATCATTATCGGCAATTGCTATCGTGCATCATGCCTCCGTTCAGGAGGGAGAAGATGCTCTTGACGACTTGCTGGCGAAATTTGGACACAAGAAGAAGTGCCTGCGAGCAACAATCATGATCTTATTCCTGACGAGCAAAATGTGAAGAACATTTCAAGAGTACTGTCTCACGGAATTCAACAGGTCGATACACAGTTTGACTTCCACTAAAATTATCACCTGATACACTCGGCGACTCGTATCTCACCGCGCATCGATGTTTGAAAAGCTTACAAAAAAGATTCTCTCTAGATGACAACTATCGACGTCTGTATCACCAATTCATGACAGAATATCGAGATCTCAATCACATGAAGAAGGCTTCACCCGCTTCCAGTCAGCACACGCAATATTATTTGCCACATCACGGAATGCTTAAACCAGACAGCGCAACCACGAACGTACGTGTGGTATCCAATGGCTCAAGCGCATCTACATCTGGCCGCTCCCTTAATGATATCATGCACACGGGAGCCAAGTTGCATTTAGACGTCACCGATGTTTTGCTCTGGATCCGACAATTTCGGCATTTAGTTGCCACTGACATCACCAAAGAGTATAGGCAGATCAACGTGCATGAAGATGACTAAAATTTACAACGGACTCGCTGGATAGATGAACAACTCAATGAAGTGCCATATCACCTAATAACGGTCGATATGTTGATGACAATTCTGGAGGTGACAACACCTTTCAGCAAGTAGTAGAATTCAACACTGCTCAACGGACTTGTGCATGGCGGGCGGCTTCCCATTAGCAAGGTGGCACGCGACTTATCAAGACGTACTCACTGCGGTTCAAGCAGAAAAGGACCAGGACTCACAAACTACATTGACGATTGCGTAACCAAAAGACTCGGATTACGATGGCTTCCTCAAGAAGATTCATTCACATTCTCAACAAGGATCTCGTTGCATACCGATCATCTCACCAAACGCCTCGTTTTATCTGAAGTGGCTCAGATATTCGATCCACTAGGCTTTGCATCACCAGTTGTGATCAAGGCGAAGATGCTCTTGCAGGAGCTTTGGCTACATGAAGCTCCAATGGGATAAACCACTGCCATCCCAGCTCTCATTACGGTGGCTTATTATCAAAAAAGAACTCAAGCTTGCAAGCTCTCAATACCTCGGTGGTACAATCAAGGTAGCACCTCTCAAACCACATAGGGCCCCTCGTCAGTGGAATTTCACGGCTTTTCTGATGCTTCTCAACTGGCAATGGCTGCAGTCGTATTTATCACCGTCCACGGCTCTAATGGCGCCACGATTTCATTAGTGTGCTCCAAAACCAAGGTAGCACCGCTCAAGCAGCTCACCATCCCGAGACTTGAACTCACCGCAGCACTGCTGCTCTCAAGGCTCATGCAAACGTTCAAGCCACCTTGAAGTTGAACGTCACAGCAACTCACCTGTGGACGGACTCTGTTGTGACACTCACGTGGATCAAATCTCATGCATCGCGCTGGAAAGATTTCGTGAGAAATAGAGTGTCTCAAATTCAAGAGCTCACATCGAACGCACATTGGAACTACGTACCTGGTACGTCCAACCCAGCCGACTGCGCATCACGAGGATTAAATACTGCTCAACTCCAAAGCCACTCATTATGGTGGACGGGACCACCGTGGATACTCACCCCTGAAGCTTGGCCATCTCAATCCGCGCTTTCGGACGAGTTGAGCGCGCATGAGGCTCGTCCTGGCATTGCGTTACATGCGGCCGCATCTCAACCGGACTATCACTGATGGGACCTGATATATAGGTACTCAACTCTCAACAAGTTATTGAAAATAACAGCTCTTTGTTTCAGATTTATATCGCTTCTGGGAAAGCGCCGACGCAAGCCACTGGACTTACACTCAGCTTTGGAGGAGGCCAGATTGTTCTGGATTAAGGCTACACAAGCGGCATACTTCACGCACGAGATCAAGATGCTTACGGCCAACTCGAGACTACCAACTGCTCACGCATTCAGTCGATTGATTGCGTGTATAGACGCTCAAGGGATCATCCGAGTTGGCGACCGCCTCAACCAATCAGCACTAGCTCAAGACAACAAGCATCAGGCGATTTTGCCTCGCCAATCGCGGTTCTCAACCTTGATCATTGCACACGCCCATCTGCGTACCATGCATGGAGGAACACAGCTGACATTGGCTCATGTCAGGCAAAAACACTGGATCATCGGCGGACGGGCTCCGGTGAAGTCTCATATTTTGCGGTGTGTCGTGTGTGCTCGGCAGAGGGGGATCCGTGCTCATCAACTGATGGGCCAACCTCTCTCTCGGGTTACGCCGTCACGTCCGTTTACTCATACAGGAGTTGACTCTGCCGGACCGCTCACCATCAAAACATGGAAAGGACGAGGTGCGAAAACATACAAGGAATGAATCTGTGTGTTCATCTGCTTTTCCATCTCCGCAATTCACCTCGAAGTAGTCAGTGACTACTCATCAGAAGGATTTATAGCAGCCTTCCGAAGATTCTCCGCCAGAAGGGGAATTGCTCAGACCATGTATTCGAACTGCGGAACAACATTCATTGGAGCAGACGCCGCGCTCAAGAAAATGTTTATCCAGAGTTCCCAAGAACATCAACGAATCGCTCAAATTCTACAACGTGATTGCACTAGATGGGAGTTCAACCCACCAGGCGCTCCACACATGGGGGGCAAGTGGGAGGCGGTGGTGAAATCGGTGAAGTTTCATCTGAGACGGACTATCGGGGAAACTCTACTCACGACGGAAGAACTCACAACGTTGCTTACGCAAATCGAGGCCATTCTCAACTCACGGCCTTTAGAACCGTTGAGTGACGACCCTGAAGACGTGTCTGCGCTCACACCAGGTCATTTGCTCATTGGAGGTCCAATCACTACCATACCCGAGCCATCTCTGATTGACCTAGCAACCTCACGACTATCTCGATGGCAGCTCATCCAGCAGCGTGTTCAACATTTTTGGGCACAATGGTCGGCTCATTATCTGCAACGCCAGCAGGCGATATCCAAGTGGCATCATCCTAACAACAACATCAAGGTGAGGTCCATTGTGCTGCTCACCGACGAACGCTCTCCACCGTGCAAATGGCCACTCGCCAGAGTAACAGCTTTGCACCCCGGCAAGGATGGACTCACCAGGGTGGTTACCCTCAAGACGGCCACCACGACACTCTCTCGGCCAAGTGCCAAGCTTGCGATTCTACCCATCGCAACCGAATGAAGGATCAAGAGTAAGGAATCATCAACAAGGTTGCTGATGGCGGGCGGAATGTTCGAGATTCCGTTAACGTTGCGCCGTCCGATCAGATGGCAGCATCGATCGGGTAACGACGCTCGATCACCGCGGCAGCTCGCGCCCGCACGGGCGCGCTCATCGCCATCGTCTTCCTCGCAATTGTGCAAATGGCCGCGCAGTGATCAGACGCACGATGTGTGCTCTGTGCATCTTGATTGTGACTATACACATTGAAGTGCCCACTGCAGTGATTACAGCTGCCGAGATACTGCATTAACATGTAAAGCGACCGCTCATCCAGCTCTACTCGGGTACATCAACACGACGACTCAGGCTCACATGTGCGCGAGTGCCGACCGCCACGTGTCCCAAAGCTCACGGGCTACTCATCACGAGGGGGGCAATTAATATAACTGCCTCGCCGCCTCGCCCACTCACGAACGATACACAAAGACTTCTTATGCTTAGTGAACTCCGAAAGACTGCCCACCACTCTCAGGTCAGACTGTATATATCTCTTCTCATATTAAAGACGGCTCAGACTGTGGTCTGAGTTACATAAAAAATAAAGTGAATAATTAGTGAACACCTTCCACGCGCGTCCTTCTCATCTCGCTCCCATCGTCGGGATTAACCAAATTTTAAAGAATTATGTATGAAATAGTGGTAGAAAAGACTGAAGAATATAATAGAATTAAAAAAATGCCAATATAATAAAAAAATATGCAAATGTGAAACTTGCACATTTTGCTTCTTATGTATGTACGGATTCCACGAATTTTTAAACAGTTATAGCTCAAGAACTAATCAACCAAATATTAAAGAATGATATATGAAATAGGGGTAGAAAAAAAAGACCTAAAAATATAATAAAATTAGAAAAATTGCGCCAAATCTGTTATTTTTATTGGAGTGAATTTTTATATTAATTTAATAGAAGGTATCTATATGTACTTTAAAATACTGTAGGGGAGACTGGAAGAAGTCGTGACTATTTCTTCGATGCCGATTTTTAACAACAAAACAAATAATTTTAGTAAAATGTGGTATACCGTTGTAAAGAGTGAACCATTGGCTACAAAATTTATAAGGACATTTTTGGTCTAAGTCGCTTTGTTCAACTAGTATAGAGTGAAAACGACAAAGATGCAAAAATTGAAATGTCAAAATTGCCGGGGCGGAATTGTCACTCCATTCTCGAACTAAATTTTAAATAAAAATTCATAATTCCGATCATAACAAATGATAGGATACATGTACATTTTATTAATTATTTTTTAATAGAAAAATGGAAACATTATATAATTAAAAAACATGATGGCAGAAAATAATTACAAGAAAAAGCGCACTCACTTTATGTGCCCTACGCTCGCGTTGGGCTCTACGCTGACGTTTCTCGTCAGCTCTATCACAGATTATTCTGTCATCTCTGAGCACACGCAGCACATATTATGCCTGTATCACACTAGCGATTGACGACTGTGTCTGCGTTTGCGTTTGCGTTAGCGTTTGCGTTTGCGTTTGCGTTTGCGTTTGCGTTTGCGTTTGCGCTTGCGATTAGCTATTTGTCTCAAAATGATTGCAAGCGACGGACGACTGATCGTGTATACATGTTGTTATACTTGGGATGACCGGGGTAACTCATTAACAACACTATACGTAATTGAATACTCGTTTTTTATTCGCACGTTTACTGCTCGCTGTCTCGTGTGGTAATGCCACCTCCGTTATTTTAGCAACGCCATCTCACGTTTACTAGCTCACATACATTTTTGGGCTTATACATATGTAACATCCTCCCTTTTCTCGGAATAAACGCTTACCTTACAATCTATATTACAGTTGTGCCTTAACGTATCAGCCTTTGGTAATAAGTAATACAATTGCAAGTTGCTTGAAACCTACTCCATTATATAATCCTTTAAGTGATTCGGTAACTTTCTGTCTCGTACAGGCCTACTTTGCGTTACACTAAGATCAGCACTTGGTTCTGATTTCGTTGCAACAACAGAATCATCCCTCGAATCCGATTCGGTTTTCACTTTAACATTTTGCTCCGATATTATTTCAACATCGTCGTCGAATTTGCTAGGCCCTGCACGATTAAACTTCTTGACATGCGCTACATTTCGTTTAAACATTTTTCCATCCGCATTTTTAATCGTTACATTATCACCGGCTCTATCAACTACCTCGTACTTAACGCTTTCATACTCCGGACTTAATTTATCTCGCTTTATCGCTTTTAATAGAACAGTATCACCTAATTTCAACTCACTTTCTTTCGCATTGTTTCGCAAATCATATCGCTCTTTACTTTTAAGCTTTTTCCACGCATCCCTATCTCTAATAGCTTCATCTAGATTATTTCTGATCTTTCGCAATTCTGGCATTTTAGTTTTTATCTTTCGACCGAACATTAGTTCCGCTGGCGAAACCCCTGTCGATGCTTGTGGAGATGAACGATACATAAGTAGATAGTCTAATATCTCTTGTTTCCAGTCCTTTCGTTCGAGCTGTGCAATCTTTATGCGTTTAAGAAGACTACGATTTTGTCTTTCGACTTCCCCATTCGCTTGGGGCCAGTACGGCGCTACATGAATAAGTTTAATACCGCACCTAGACGTGTATTCTTTCATTTCTTCGCTCACTAATTGTTTCCCGTTATCAGATATTAACCTATTCGGATAACCATATCTCGCAAATATATGTTTCAATCTATTAATAATTGCTGCCGACGTAATTGATTGCATTATCTCTATTTCGTAAAACTTACTGTAATAGTCAATAATCACGAATATGAAATGTCCGGAAGGCAAAGGCCCAAGGAGATCCATCGCTAAACACTCCCACGAACTATCCGGTAGCGCGTTTGGTTTTAACGGTGAGATATTAGCTGTCTTTTGCACTATTTGGCAGCTCTCGCACGTTTTTACAAAATTTTCCGCGTCTTTATCGATTCCTGTCTACCAGACTTTACTCCTTAGCCTATCCTTCATTGCAACAATACCAGGATGTCCCTCATGCGCTATTGATAATACTCGCTTCTTTAGCTTTTCAGGTACGACAATTCTCGTTCCCCGTAACACAACATTATTGTACACACAAAGTTCGTTTTTAATTGCTTTTATCCGCGTACTGGATAACGAATCCCAGTTTCCTGTCGCAATCGCTTGCCTAACTTCCCCTGGTAACCATCTCCGATAGAAAACGATAAAAAATATTCTTATCGTTTTTAATACGGTTAGTGAATCGTTTATTTACGGTACTCTATCAGAAACTCACGTTACAAAATACTTGGGATCCTATCGTAAATGTCTTATCAGCTATACATCAGTTTCTATCGTTTTTAATATGGTTAGTGAATCGTTTATTTACGGTATTCTATCAGAAACTCACGTTACAAAATACTTGGAATCTTATCGTAAATGTCTTCTCAGCTGCACATCAGTTTCTATCGTTTTTAATATGGTTAGTGAATTGTTTATTTACGGTACTCTATCAGAAACTCACGTTACAAAATACTTGGAATCCTATCGTAAATATCTTATCAGCTATATGTCAGTTTCTATTGTTTTTAATATAATTAGTGAATTATTTATTTACGGTATTTTATCAGAAACTCACATTGCAAAATACTTGGGATTCTATCGGAAATTTCTTATTACCTTTATATCGGTCTCAATCAGTTTTTAACATAATTGAAATTTCGTTTATTCACGATACTCTATAAAAAATTCTCGATACAATACACATGGGCTTGCATCCTAAATTTCTTATTAGTGGTGCGGTTTCTATAATTTTTAATGGTATTAAAGTAGCTATAATTGTCTTTTTAATATGGTTAATAGTGAACCGTTTATTTACGATGCCCTGTCAGAAAAAAATTGGAAAAATTTGAAATTTCTCAGCTATATATCAGTCAGAACATCTTTAGATGTTTGCTACTCTGCATGCCACCGGATTATAACCGTGTAAAAGAAAAATAAACCGTATCAGAGATCTTTCTATGATAAAGAAAGAACTGCATTTTTTTTTTTTTTTTTTTTTTTTTTTTTTTTAAATAATTAAGCTTCCACCTTTGCGACAACAGCACCAGGAAGCCAAGGGCCAAAATTTTCACGGTTATTAGAGAAATAAAAACAACATTTACATTAGAAACGTCTTATTTAAAATTGCACTAAAATACAAATAAAATATTTTATTATTTTAATCTTAATAACAAATCACACATAAAAATACTTCGACGAACTTTGTTTTCGAAGATGATAAGTTGTATGTCGGAAAATCCTGATAAGAAACGATAGATGTGTCGGTTCGGTTAAGTCGTATAAATATCGACGAGATGTCTATCGTTTTAACCTTATAAAAACATATGCAAAGTAGAAGGTTTTCAAACGATTCAATTTATATCATTAATATACGATAGAAAACGAACCGATTTGCTGCCGTACAGAAGATGATAAGTTGTATGTCGGAAAATCCTGATAAGAAACGATAGATGTGTCGGTTCGGTTAAGTCGTATAAATATCGACGAGATGTCTATCGTTTTAACTTTATACAAACATATGCAAAGTAGGTTTTCAAACGATTCAATTTATATCATTAATATATACGATAGAAAACGAACCGATTTGCTGCCATAAAAAAGATGATAAGTTGTATGTCAGAAAATCCTGATAAGAAACGATAGATGTATCGGTTCGGTTAAGTCATATAAATATCGATAAGATGTCTATCATTTTATTCTTATATATCCGTATTAATGCATACGGTAAAATTATTACCATAAATAACGATACATATTATATCGTGTATATACGATTGATTCAGATGGGCAATAATTGTACATATAGAAAACGATTCATAACTATAAAATTTGTATAGTTATTTTCTTATTCGGACCTAAAACGATAGAAACCGATTCGATTCGATTAATGTTTTATCTGTCTTCTAAATATGCAACGATAGAACCGATAAGATACGATTAAAAACGATACAGATATAGCCGTTTTTAATCGTTTTCTATCGGATATGGTTACCAGGGTCACCTAACCACGAATCTTCGCGCGATTCTACTTCCACTTCTTCGATAGACATTACTCTCGGCACACTCTCTTTTGCGACCCACGCGATAAACAATTCATCCTCACACTTACTTTTCTCCCCTTCGTTATTACCTATTTTTAATAAACGAGATAACGGATCTGCAATATTATATACTCTTTCGTATATCACGCACTTTGTATTTAAACATTTGAAGTCTTAGCACCCACCTCTCTATGCGGCTGCATGGCTTTGATCTTGGTGCAAATATACATTCTAAGGCTTTATGGTCTGTGACCAATTCAAACTTAATACCAAAAAGCCAATATTTAAATCTCTCACACGCATAGACAAGTGCTAAAGCTTCCTTTTCCGTTTGTGAATATCTTCTCTCATAATCGGTTAGACTTCGACTCGCAAAGCTTATAATTCGCCATTGTCGATCTTGTTCCTGTGCTAAAACACAACCTATGCCTACCGGGCTAGCGTCTGCAACTACTCTAGTTCTCGCATCTGGATTATAAATACCTAGCGTTTCTGAATCCACCAGTTTATCTTTCAGCATCTGAAATGCGATTTTCTGTGGTTTACCCCACACAAATGGTTCGCTCTTTCGCGTAAGCCTTCTTAAAGGTTCGCTAATTGTCGCCATATTTGAAATAAACGCTGCGCAAAAATTGACCAGCCCCAGAAAACTTCTGACTTCTGGCGTTTCGGGTTCTCTGAAGTTCTGTACTGCTTCGACTTTTGATCGCATTAATCGATAACCTGACCCATTTACTATGAACCCCAAAAATTCAATCTCCTTAACCGCGAAAACGCATTTATTTTTATTAAGTGTCAAACCCTTCTCTAAGAGTCTGTCAAGTACTTTCTGAAGTTTCCGATTATGATCTTCTAAACTCTCTCCATAAACCACAATATCGTCTGCGCTATTTATTACACCCTCAAGATCTCGTAAAATCTCTTCCAATGTCTCTTGAAAAATTTCCGGCGCACAGGTTAAACCGAAAACTAACCTCTTAGATCTAAATAGACCACAATCCGTACTAAACGTAGTAATACTTCGCGTATCTTCATCAAGCTCAATTTGATTAAACGCTCCCCGAATATCTAATTTTGAAAAATAGTTCGCCCCTCTTACTCTATCAAGTAGTTTTACAAATACAGGTAACGGGCTTCGTTGACGAGTTATTGCCTCATTTACTTCACATAAATCTAAACAAAGACGTATTTCCCCCGATCTTTTAACTATCGGTACTATTGGAGATACCCAGGGCGTCGGCCCTTTTACTCTTTCGATAATATCATCACGTAACAGTTTCTCTATTTCTTGTTTAACTAAATCACGCATTTTATAAGGCAATCTTCTTCGCGGCTGAACAACTGATTTCACCGAACTATTTATCGGAATTTTAAGCTGAAAATCTTTCAATTTCCCTATACCCTCGAAAAGTTTATTATCTAGCTTAACGTCACATTTAATGTTCTCCATCTGATTGATTTGTAAGTGTACTCCGACATCTAAAATACTTAACTCTTTTGCCGTTTGAATACCTAAGAGCGGTTGTTCTTCACCTCGGAATACTTTAAAAATTGCCCGTGCGATTTTATTACCGATCTTTATCTCACAATCAAATTCACAGAAAATCTCTAATCGTTTTTTTTTTCGTATGGAAATGCAGTCTTATTAACTTTACGCGATACACATTTTATTCCTTTTGACTTTAATGACTCCCATGTGTTTTCGTCTATAATATTACATCGAGATCCCGAATCAACCAAAAGATCGATTTCTATTCCTCCTACACTCGCAGATATTACCTCTCCGTGTCCTAATACACATATCTTATCCTTTAAGGCAAACGCATATTTGTCGTCGTCTCTGTCAGCGGCGTCGCCATCTAGCTGCTTCACCGTAGTTGACTTTCTTCCCTCCTTGTTGGCGCTGGTGTTCGTCTTGGCTTTCTTCTTGTCTCGCTTGTCCGAACCGTCTCCATGTTTGTCTGCTCGATCTCGATATGTTCTGCACATCGCTGCGAAGTGACCCTTTTTACAGCACTTCGTACACTCCTTGTTTCTAGCCGGACACTTCTCGTCTGATTGTGCATGTCCTCGATAACCACATCTGTAGCACTTCATACCATTGAAACCGAAACTGTCTGATTTTCCTCGTACGTTCTCCCTCTTTGTCGTAATTCGTGCCACTACGTTATTTCCTATAGCCTTTGTCTGAGCCGATGCCGTCTCGAATGCCTGTGCAATTTCCATCGCCTCTTTTAACTCGATGTCACCCTTTTCTAATATACGCTTCCTCACTTCCATTGAACGACCTTTCTCAATAATTTGATCGCAAAATTCTGTGTCCATAGAAGCGAATTTGCAATACTTTGCTTGCTGACGCAAACGTGTTACAAATTGACCGACCGTTTCGTCTTTTTTCTGCGCCATATTTCTAAAAAGGTGTCGCTCGTACGTCGTGTTCAATTTCGGCCTGAAATAGTCCGTTAGCACTTTCTTCGTCTTGTCGTACGGATCCTCATTTCCTATTACTACGTCGTAGTCTGGAATAGCGTAGAATATGTCTTGTAGATCCATCCCGCCGTAATGTAAGAGCATGGCTTTCTTCCTTTGCGTCTCGGTTATATTTTTACTTAGCAGAAAAAGCTCGAAGCCTCTGAGCCATCTCTCCCATCTCGGATATATGCCGTGTTGGTCCTCGTTCGGATTAAACGCTGCAATACAATAATATATAATATATTATACTTGGGATGACCGGGGTAACTCATTAACAACACTATACGTAATTGAATACTCGTTCTTTATTCGCACGTTTACTGCTCGCTGTCTCGTGTGTTTGCCACCTCCGTTACTGTAGCAACGCCATCTCACGCTTACTAGCTCACATACATTTTTGGGCTTATACATATGTAACACATGTGAATTAAAAAATTGAAAATTGTGGGGAAAAAATACATTTTTATACTTGCAAACACAACTATATTAAGTTTACTGATTATATGAAAGATGGATCGGTACAGAAAGAAGAGAGAGAATTTGCGCTATTTTGATGTTTCTAATTTTGAGGCATGAAAAAGAAAGACAAGCATTTCGTAAGAAAAGAATATGGGTTAAACCATGGGTAGCTAGAAGGACACAAAAAGGTTGTTTCCGTAATCTCTTTTTGGAGTTAAAACTAGAACTAGAAGATCCAGAGAAGTATCGCAGGTAAGTATAAAATCTTTTTTTCTGTGATTATATATAGGTTATAATATAATCAACAGAATGTGATTTAACTATAAATCGTTAATTAATCGCTTTCAATAATACTAAATTTTTCTGTCAGATGAATTAAAAGACAGGATACACACCTTCGGCAAAGTATCTCACCTGCAGAAAGGCTTGCTGTGACATTACGTCATTTAGCAACAGGTTGTAGAACAAGTCTGTTTCAAGCAAGTTACATATTTTACCTATTTTCCATTATGAAACAATTCTGTTGTCTGTTGTACAGGCGAAAGTCAAGAATCATTATCTTATCATTTTCGTCTTGGGCAAAGCACTGTATCAGGAATTATAAAGGATACTTGTCGTGCCCTCATTTCTGTTTTGCAAGAAAAACATCTTAAATTTTCCGACAGTGAATTAGCTTGGAAAGTAATTGCTCATGATTATATGCAAAGATGGAATTTTCCGAATTGCTTGGGTGCTATGGATGGTAAACACTGTCTGATAGATCCTCCACTTCAGTCTGGTTCTTCATATTTTAATTACAAGGAAACATTCAGTATGGTGCTTTTGGGGCTTGTGGATGCTCAACTCAGATTTATATTTGTTGATGTGAATACAAATGGGCGAGTATCTGACAAAGGAATATGGAATAAATGTACCCTAAAACATCATTTGCAGAAAAATGACATTAATATACCTCCACCAAGCCCTCTACCAGGTACCGAGCAGGATTTTCCTTATGTGATTATAGGAGATGAAGGTTTTGCTCTATCTACAAATGTGCTTATTCCTTATCCTAAAGAACAATGTACAGGCAAAAAGGAGAGGAGAATTTATAACTACAGGTAACTACAAGTAAAAGTAAAGAAATAGGTGTTTTTTTTATAAATCAGTATTAATTAAATTCTACATTTAATAATTGCAGATTGTCTAGAGCAAGACGATGTTCGGAAAACGCATTTGGCGTTATGGTCAGCAGATTTAATATACTCAGATCTTCTATGAAATATGACCCAGATGATGCTCGTGATATTGTACTGGCCATCTGTTGTCTTCATAACATGTTGAGATCTCACAGTGTAGGCCGTATAATGTATACTCCACCAGGATACATTGATATGGAAAATGAAATGACAGGTCAGTTCCAATATGGAGATTGGCGAAGAGCACAAGGACAAGGTTTAATACAGTTGCAACATCAAGGAAGGCAACCGCCATGCTTCTGCTGCTTTGCAAATGCGAGAGACTTTATTTGAATATTTCAATAACGTTGGAAGAGTACCATGGCAAGATGAAGCAATTCATTGACAGGTGTAGATGAATCATCAAGTGTAGTTTTTGGTTCCGGTTTGCACAAAACTTTAATAGCACCAACTGCTTCTTCCATTAAAGTGTCAGACTTTTTTTTAGCCTGTCCTTGTTTAATATACATCTGATTCTCAGCATCTTGTATTTTGGGAACTGATGATAAAGGCTTTGTTAATGCTACTGGCTGTGAATACAAAATATTCCATGAGGAGAGGTTAATATTCTAGAAGTTTATAATATCAACAACTTGCTTCAACTTACTGTGTGGCTTGTGCTTGCAACACTTCTAGATGATATTGATAAATCTGTGGAATTATCGGACAACTCTTCCGTTGGTTGAATCATAAATTGCTGCAACAAATAATTTTATTGTACTAATTTCTCAATAAAATATGTTCAAACGTTGTCAAAGCACTATTTCAATAGTTTTACTTCCATAGAGTCATTATAATAAACATTTAAAACTGTAGATTTCTCAGCAACAATTTCTTTTTGATCCTCTTTCGCTCTACATGGTGGCCACTGTGTCAATGATTCATTTGACGTTTGTTCCTCTATCTGTGACATAGTATCATCAGGTTTCTCTGAGGAAATAGTGAGATTTGAGATGGAAGCACTCTGAACTGCTGCCTTTTGTAAAAACTTTAAGCGATCGTACAGAAGGCCATTTTGGAATATAAATATCCGCAGTGCCCTTTCCACTGCGTTTGGACTCCTTCACTCTCCTCAAATTTGACATGAAAGTATCTCTCATACTTTTAAATCTGCTTGCTACAATAGACCCTACAAAAGAAGAGGACATTTTACTTTAAAGGCATGCAATTTATTTGTACCTCGATTTGTACACATAAACTCTTTTAACTTTTGTATTATACACAGATGTGTTAATTTGAAAACTATACAAAATCAATACATAACCTATTGTTACGTCCAACCCCGGGATTAGGGGTCGGGGGAAGAAAGGAAGCAGCTAGATACTTACAAATGTCGCTCTCAGGTACGTGCTCTGAGACGCGAGGCGCGAGCCGAACGCACTTTTATGACTCGGAAAGGGTCAACATCCGTAAAGACGTTAGGACGCCTTTCGTGAGCGGTGCGATCGTCGGTCCTTTTTTGAGTCAGAGAATTTAATCCTTTTAACTCAGGATGGACCTTGTGCAATTTCGAGAGGTGGAATAATGGTGGGTGAAGTCTTAGATTATAAATAAATGGAAATTTATATTCGATATTAATATCCTCTGTCGATATTACAATAGGTGAGAACTAGGCAAATTGAACCGGAAATTGAGAGCATTTTACAATGGAAGTGTATGTTATTTAAGGTATATGTGTGTACTTCTCGCGGGTGTTACATAAGTGCGGGGGTGATCGGGCAAGATTTCTAAGGGGATACCTACTTGAAAATGTACATCCTGCCCGCTATTATTACAATTAGTTTCAGGATTGAAGTTACATGAATTTACTATGTGTGTGTGGGTGTGTGTGTGTTAATCGATGAAGTACAGCATATGAGAATTGAAATAAGTAAAACTTAATTTTATAGCTATCAATCTAAGGTTACGATCTCAGGATCGGCTACTTCCTCAAGATCGAGAGTCGAGGCGGTCGAGGAGGTTGGGGACGGACTTCGGGAAGAGGAGGGGGAATCGGGAGGTTCTAGGAAACGGGCTGGATCGGGGTTGACGGGGACCACACGAGGCGGGACCACGCGAAACGGAGCCACGCGGCAAATAGGGCGATGTTCGGCAATTGGGCGAGAGGGTAGGACAACTGGGCGATAAGATAAGATGATAGCGGGACGATGCAAACAACCGGGTTTCTCCGAAAAAGCTGGTAGGGGCAGTGGGATGGCGAGTCGCGGAGGACCGGCGTTGAGCTGCTCCCGGGGGAGTTCGACCTCCCGTCGCGCCCGCTTGTTCAGGCGATTTCTCTGTCGCCTGATCGTGCGGAGATTCTGTCCTCGAGGGGGTAGAACTTTCGGGTCCACTAAAATTATTTATTTGTTTAGTCGATCTCTCTCGAACCCGGTCGGAAGCGAACGAAAGGAAATCGTCGAGCTCAAAGGGGGGGAAGAGGTCAGTGGACAGGCTGGGTCCGCGACAGCGACGAGACGCCGGGAGCCAAGTCAGGCCTACCACATCGCCAACGACCGCTGGGAACTCGATGCTTACACCGACCGACCCACGAGCATAAGCTCAGGGGGGTCAGTGGACCAGCCGAGTCCACGGCAGCGATGAAGACGCCGAGAGGCAAGTCAGGCCCACGACAACGCCAACGACCGCTGGGAACCTGATGCCTACACTGACCGACCCCAAAATAATAAGCTTCCGGGGATCCGACAATCGATAGACCGTTTAAGAAAGGAGGCGATAACGCGGAAAAAGAAAGGATTAAAAGAATTACGGGACTTACTACTTGATGAGTTCAAAACAGTGGGTTTCTTCTCGGTGTCGCTGGTGGATGAGTCGGAGCGACTGATGTGCTGCTGGATCTCTTGCACAGACTCTAAATGCGAAATCGTGACTCGAAAACGGAAGAGATTACGATTATAATGCCAAAATGCAGACTAAATTTTTAGAGGCTTGAAAAGACTGAGAAGTTTTGAGGGCGAGTGCCGCAATCTCGGGGTTTATATAGGAAAATGTAGGGAATAGAAAGGGTGGATTTCATGTGGGGTGTGTCTGGTTTTTGTTTAAAGGACTTCGGGTTGGCGGGATGTTTCTAATTTTTGTTTAACGGATTTCTTATTGGTTGAGATGTTCCTCACCCAAGAGGTAAATTCTTAAGTTTTCGCCTATCCTAGAAAGTTAAAGACGGTTATCGATTTTTGCGGTTTTCCATTGGTGAGCCCCCTCCTTAAGGCCCCCACTATCTTATTAGGGGTGTAACCCATCGGTTCTTTCCAGTGACGCATTTGTTTTTCGGCTATCGCCGATTTCTCTTTTATTGGGGTTCCTTACTTATCTCGCGACCCTGTTTTTATATCGACAGACGATGCATACTTCTCAATCTTAATAGTAGGTACAAGGCAAACAGAACTTCCACCACGTGTATTTACAATCACGTCCTAGGCTTTGGCTCTGTTTGTCAGAAACATCGCACGAGCAATTTTAGAAAGCTCGCTCGATGCAATAAAGATCTTCATCACTCTGTCTGGGATTCAGGCTCTTTTGGCGCGTCGTGTTGCCGGATTTATAGTTATGGGCCAGACAAAGTTGATAGACAAAATCCGATTACGTATGCCCCGTCTGTCAATATTTTACTCTGGAAGGTCGCTTCGTCGCCTAGGCAAATAGCTATTATAGTTGTATAAAAAAAAAGGAATGCGAGATCTAACCTCACCCCGATCGATAACCGTCCGTACTGTTTATCCTAATCTTAGGGTTATCTTAGGTGCATAAGAATTCCCGCGAAAAAGGGATATCGTGGAGTCCGCAGGACGTAACACTATATTATGTACTATGTTTTGTATTAGTTATTGATAGAAATAATTCCTTAATTTGTTTTTTTCTACATTAATATATATAATACAATATTTACCTGAGAAGCGAGGTCCTAAAGAACGGGCCACTTCTTCCCAAACCTCTTCTTTCAGATCTACTCTTTTGTAGAGCTCGGATGTACAATCCCATAGGATAGGTCTACACTCTACTAGATTGATCAATGTAAATTCAATATCTTTGGAAAATAAATCAGTTTTCTTCGGTGGCATGATTACTAACGTAGATTTCACGTTCGTAAATTTCCAGATCTTTTCAATTTTCGTTCCAATACATGAACTATATGTGCCACTACTGGTCACATGACTACAAGTCGCTTTGTGATTGGTTATGTTTGCGTTCACCATTATGAAAAATAGACGGACGGCTAAATGGGAATCGCGAATCGCAATCGTCAGCAGCTTCATTCTCATTGGTCAAGAGATATTCGTAGACGCAAACGCAAATGCAAACGTAGTCGTCAATCGCTAGTGTGATACGGGCATTATCCTAGTCTTCGCCGGAATCGGACCACTGCTGCTTCTTGATTTTCGCCAGAAACCTCCATGATATGGCTTGGTGACGACTTCGCCCCGGACACAAGTTTCAAGTTTGGTCGCTTATAAAATATTAGAAATCAATGAAAATTGTTAAGATATTCAATTTTTCCGCTTATTGATCCACCATGTTGATCCACCATATTGTTCTACCATATTGAATCCTATGTAGCATTCACACGACTCTCTTAAGAGTACATGCCTTTATATCACTCTGTATGTATTCGACCATCGACTCGATACGATCAAAGCCTACTTCTGTCACGTGAATCAATTAATAAAACAGGTATCGTGCATTTAAAACACGCATCTCGAGGTTTGTCGTATACCTTTAAAACCACTTCCAATAACTACTGGCGATATTCAACAGGTTATGGGCCCAGAGACGGTTATTTTGGGAAGTTAAAGCGATCTTCGATTTCGAGGTTAAAGTCACCACATGTTGAATTATATTAACTGAGACATGTCTGGTGTTACGATTAACGGGACTCGAATCGAGCCTTTATCAAAGGATAATTATAACACATGGAGGATGCAGATTGAGGCATTATTGATAAAAGGTGACTTGTGGGAATATGTCAACGGCGATACGGCTCTTCCAGTAGTAGCTCCAAATGCGGATACGGCAGCTGTTTCAGCCAATGCGGTGGCTCGAGGAATGTGGAAGAGAGCTGACAGGAAAGCTAGATCCGAATTAATACTTATTATTGATCCATCCTTCTCAACTTTCTCAGGTACGCAATTTGGAAACTTCTCGCGAGGTTTGGCTTAAATTAGAATCTATTTATGCGTCTCGAGGTTCAGCCAAAAAAACAACACTTCTTAAGCAGCTAATTCTGCAACGTATGTTTGATGGCGAGGATGTCAGGGACCACATGGCCAAATTCTTTGATGCTGTCGATAAGTTATCTGCCATGGAGGTCGAGATAAATAGTGATTTACTGTCCATAATGCTTTTGTACAGCTTGCCACCTACATTTGACAACTTCAGGGTCGCTATTGAGTCACGAGACGAGCTCCGCCTGTTGATGCTCTTAAGGTTAAGATACTAGAGGAATATGATGTTCGAGCTCAGTCATCTGTCGGTAATGTCGTTGGAGGACTGGCAGTGAAGCAAGGAGTGAAACCTCGTCCGAAACGGAAGAAGGTGAGAAGTCAGTTATCTGTCGGTAATAAAGATAAAGACTCAGAGAATAAATCAAGCGGAATTTACTGTTACAAATGTGGTTTGCCTGGTTAATTTCCAAGTTGTCCAACCTGTAATAGCTCTGAAATGCCTGATAAATCTAAGAAGAACTTAGCTGTAATGCCTACAAATAAGCCAAGTGCCCATGCTGTGGATGATTTATACTTGGCTTGTCATACTGTTTTTCATGGAAGTTATCAGATTTCGAGCCACACTACAAAATCACGTGGTTGGATCCTGGATAGCGGGTGTACAGCTCATTTGTGCGGAGATAAGAGTCTTTTCAGTTCACTTGATTCGTCGAGGAGAGGCAGACTCAGTTTAGCGAGTGAAGCTTCAACTACTGTTGAAGGAAAGGGAGCAGTGAAACTGCCTGTTTCAAACACTCATGGTCATAGATTAATTGAACTTCAAAATACTTTATTTGTTCCAGATCTAAGAACCAATCTAATGTCTGTTGCAAAAATTGCAGATAAAGGTGGATCGGTAATTTTTAGAAACGATTCTGCCGTGGTTGTAGATCAAAAGGGGACAATTAAAATGGAGGCAGTACGTCAAGGCGACTTGTACATAATCAAAGAAGATAATGATTACGCCGATATTTCAGATGAATCTCAGACTACCTCTGCTATCTGGATTTGGCACAATCGTCTTGGACATTTAAATGCCAAGGATTTGTTCAAGGTTATGACCGATCAAGGACTGCCTTTACCATCGAAGGTGGAAGTTGATGGTTTGAAGCAATGTGAAATATGCTTAAAGGGGAAGATGACTGCCTTACCATTCCCTAAAGAAAATCTAAGTGCACAGAATTATTAAAAATAGTGCACAGCGACGTTGTTGGCCTACTACGTGTACAGTTTCTAAACGGTGCTAGATGGTTTGTTACTTTTATAGACGAAAGCTTCTGATGGTGCAAGGTATATTTCCTCAAACAGAAGAGTGAAGTAACCGAGGCATTTAACATGTACAAAAATCTAGTGGAGAATCAGACTGGAATGAAGATAAAAGCCATGCAATCAGACAGAGGTAAGGAATATTGCAATACTGGATTGGAATCGCTGCTGGCAACCAATGGGATTGAACGGAGATATTCTGTTGCTCGCACGCCGCAACAAAATGGCTTAGCGGAGCGCATGAATCGCACACTATTGGATATGGCGCGATGCCTTTTAATTAAGTCTGGATTGCCTGCAAGTTTTTGGTCTGACGCCATAGCAACTGCTTCTTATATAAGAAATCGCTGCCCAACGAGTACCTTGAACGGTATGTCTCCATATGGGAAATGGACAAACGATTCTCTAGACATTAGTCATTTAAGGACTTTTGGAGCAGAAGTTTTTGTCCTTGATAAAACCCCTAACAAAGATAAGTTTGTGCTTAGATCTATGAAGGGTATATTTATTGGTTATCCGTGTGAGACGAAAGGTTACAGAGTTTGGTTACCTAATGAGAAGAAGGCTATAATTAGCAGAGATATTAAATTCTTGGAAGATTTACGTGTAGATTCAACTGATAAACAAGAGATTTGTGAGTTACTCCAAATACCTAAGTATTCAAAGGAAGTCGTGGTAGATTCAAGTACACCTAAAGTAGATGATACTCTCCTTGTAAATCCAGGTGAAGAAGAGACGGATATTGAAGCTGCATACTGCAGGATCGGCAGGGAAGTGTGCTGAGAACACCATGTACGCCAGTACAGAGAGGAACTCCAATTCAAGAGGACAATGCTGTTAGAGACGAGTTCTTTAAACGTGCTCCAGGTCGACCACATTTATTACGTACAGGTAGACCAGGAAGACCCAGAAAACTTTCTAGAACAATTAGTACCATTGATCAGGACGATGCTAGTTTGCCGGATAAGGTCGAAGGTAATGATGACGTCTTTGTTGATTCACAATCTGACCCAGAGGCCAGTTTTGCTAGAGTTGCTGAGGTGTCCCTTGATGATGCCTTGTCCAGTGATGTGAAATCTGAATGGAATGCTATTGTAGCTGAAGTAGAAAGCTTAATCAAGAATGATACCTTTGAAATTATCAAGAAGCAGGAAGATCAGAAGACAATCGGTTGTCGAGTTGTGCTGACAAATAAATATAATCCAGATGGATTTATTTCTCGCCGAAAGGGTCGTATCGTTGCAAAAGGATATAGTCAAAAATATGGTATTGATTATCATCAGACTTTTGCACCTGTTGTACGAATGGAATCCATCAGACTCTTATTGGCTCTGTCAGCAGAATATGACTTGAAGGTTTGGCAGTTCGATGTCGTTACTGCTTTTCCGAATGGCTATTTGGATGAAGAGGTAATTATGGACGTGCCGGATATGCTGAAGATCTCACTTGAAAGGTTAGTGACCGAGAAAGCCACCGACCCCGTTGTGAAGAGACGAGTTGAGAGATTGTTGAGTGAATTAAAATCAGGTGGTAATGCCTGTAGACTCAATAAAGCTTTATACGGATTACGTCAAGCAGGCAGGCAATGGAATAAACGCCTGAATAACAAGTTGAAAAAGATGGGTTTGGTTTCCACCGAAGGAAAACCATGTTTATATCAAGCACATCGTAATGGAAGGATATTGTTGCTGTTGATTTATGTAGATGACATTTTAATTGCTTCCAGTGATGATGACTGGTAAGTGAGGTAAAGCAACAATTAATGGACGAGTTTCAGATAAAGGATCTTGGCTTGGCCAAGAGCTGCCTTGGCTTGGAAATTCATCAAAAAAAAAAAAAAAATGAAATAAACGTTTCTCAGAAAGGATATACCATTGACTTACTTACAAGATATGGCATGGAAGCTTCTAATCCAGTGAGTACCCCTTCAGAGATCAACTCAAAGAGACCAAAGGAAGAATTATCCACCCCGATTAAGGAGTTTTGCCCCTATCGTGAATTGATACGTGCTCTAATGTACCTGTCTACTTGTACAAGGCTTGACATAGCCAACACTGTGTCGAAATTGGCTCAATTTAATATAAATCCTAGTAAGGAGAATTGGATCTCCGCAAGGCGAGTATTTAGATACCTTGCCGGTACATTTGATCTTGGATTGTCGTATAAGAGAACCAACAAAAACTTGATTGGATACTCGGATGCTGACTGGGGTGGATGCAGTGTGGACAGACGATGTGTTTATCTACTCGGAGACGGTGCCATTTCTTGGAAATCACAAAAGCAACGGACCGTTGCACTTTCGTCGACCGAGGCTGAGTACATCAGCATGACAGAGGCTGTTAAAGAAGGTATATTTCTGCAGAGTTTACTCAAAGAGTTAGGTCTTTTTCAGATGGCTGATGTCATAATTTTTCTTTATATGTTCGGTAATGTGGTTGAATTTTTTTTGGCGTAAAGATATGCATTTTAACTTTCTCGTATCAAAAAAATCAGTTAATTCTTAAGACTTTGGTGTCATGAAAGGAATACCTTAAGCAATTCTCTTTGCGATCTCGCTTTTATCGGTATATCATGTAGAGGTGTTATTTATTGATTAGAGTTTATTGCGTAAAATATATGTTATAACAACTTATAACAATATGGATTGATTCATGTAATGTGTTATTGTGTAATCTATGTATATAAAAATGATCATATATTAAAATAAAATGTTTTTTCGTTACAATAAAATATTTTTTAAAATTATAAATTTAAGTTAATTATAATTTTATTTAACATAAACCTTTCATTTATAAACCATATAAAACATAAAGAACAAAAACGTGGACATGTTTTCGTTCTTTCACATGTAAATGTCGTATAAACATTTAGGCTGCGGTCCACTTGACGCTACAAATGCTTTGAATAAGCGTTCTTTTTCTTCTTTTTTCTTCATTGAAAGAAAGGAGAAGAGAAATGCAGTATTTAAAAAAGTGTCGTCGAAATACATATCGCTTATCTCGAACACACGTGTTCGTCCAAAATAAGTTATTGTCACCACAAAATGCAAATTCCGCCCTTCCTTAATATTCCTGACGTCGCCGAGGTTTTTGATGGTTTTATACTAGATAACCTCTCCGCTTTAAACCAACGTCTTATTCTTATATAAATCAGACAAATATTATTTTTCAATAGTATAACTCAATATATTAAATATGGATTTTTATTTTTAAATATGAATTCGATATGCATCTTTTCTACAATATTCGTCGGTAGTATGTACACCAACAGCGAATCAGACGGACTATTTATTATTTCTAAAGGACAAATTTAGATTATTAAAAATTTGTTGTGCACAAAAAGCATCCCTTAATAGTATAATGATGGCAACGTTATTCTGAAGTGCCGACTACGTCGACAATCGCGCCACTTCTCCGGATCAGATTCAACAAGGGGGGATAAACCGACGATGATGGGGGTTGCGGATTGAACTTTGTGGACATCTCGAGCGGGAGATCCCGCTCGTCGGCTTGTCAAGAAGCGCGCGCGCAATTTTCGAGTTTTTCCCGCAACTCCTAGGACTCGATGCCAGGACGTGGCAAAAAGGAGTCATTGTTCTTTTTGCCAAGGATTGACGATTAAGGTAAGCTACTCGCTATTGTGTTTAAAAAGTACACCCTCTCGTTGAAACTTCAACAAAAAGAAAATCTTTTCCTGCGTAAATGCGCGACATTTATTTTATACAGATTACTGCTCTCTAGTTATGCATTATTCTTGTTTATTGGAATTGCAACGCAAGTAAAAATCCACGTATTAGAGATGCAAATTTACTTTTTAGATTAATTACAATGGAAATAACATTTATTGCGATTTTTTAATACTGCAATTTCGATAAACGGTAAACATACACTTTTTATCTTTTTCATCTATCGCGATTAAACACTTCGTTTCTTCGTTCGAAGACGCGTGTCGGTCGTGACGAAAATAATAATAAAAACACAACAGAAAAACGTACGCAAATAAAGTCTGAGACTCGCGTTTTGAAAAAATACGAGATGGCTAGTGAAAAAAAAGCATCGCAAAATTATTGTACAAAATTTCTGAGAATTGAAGGCTATTATGTGATTAATTCTTAACTATTAAAAAATTAAGTTTGTTTTATTTTTGCTGAGAGGATTATTTTATCTTGATATTTTCTTTTTTATAGAGATCTATTTACATATTATATCATTTTTTTATATACACTTATAACATATCACTGCTTTATAAATCAATACATACACATAATGCACACGCGTGAAGCAATTATGTATACAGAAAGTTGAAGCAATAAATTCATTTGAAAGATTCAGAAAAATTTATTTCAAATTTATATCTCCAATTCTAAATTAGATATAATCCATTTTTTTAATGCCATTTCTTTTTCGTCGGACCTCGTCACAGAGACGCAGCGTCGTGTTTCATTTTAATACTGATGAAGAAGTTGATAATAGTTAGTAACCGTTAAAAGAACACTTGAAAGTGTTAGAGAAAAAAGTACGTAGGCGTCCCCCCCCCGTGGAGGCGTTTTCGTCACGACCCGATACGCCGTGAGAAGAAAGGAAAAGATATGACACTTCGATCAGACGCCTCTCGCATCCTGCCGATCGTGAAGCTAAAGAGTCAGGTCGGATTTCGTTAAACAAGTCAATCGCCGTCGAGAGCGCGATCGCGATCGTGGATCGATCGATCTTTCTTGTCGAGGTCTCTCCTTACCGGAGAGTTATACCCTCTCGTAAAAAAAAACGACGTTTGCTCCGCTGCAACGTCGCCGTGGTGCGAACAAATCGTCGCTTCTTCGCAGTCAGTTTTCATTCAAGGTGTCTGTGAACAATGCCGGATGACGCTAAGGCACTTGTTGCCTTACTGACGATCACAACGTGAGCGGTCAGTTGTGATCCGCGGATCATCGGGGAGATAATGATTACAGAACAGACCTGGAGCATGATGCTGGACAGCGATGTCACGAGCATCAACGAGTGAGTAGTCAACTTAAGTTGTTCTCACCGTCCTTCCGCGGAGTGCAAAATTCGCTCGATCTGAATCGAGAATGAACGTGTTTTATCTGATAAATTGGATAAATTGAATTTTATTTTTACGATTATTTTAAAAGCATTGATACTAATAATCTTTAAGGGATATTAATTCGGTATCCACGTGGATTTTTTTTCACTTCTTATTTTTCACAGTAGGGGAGATAATTATCTTGTTGTTTATTGCCAAGATTTCTTATACAATTATAAATATTTGTTCGAAGTTTCAATTTCTAGGACAGTTTTCTTGAATTATAAATCTGTAAAATAAGAGCAAAACGTAAAAAAATTCTCTTTATGCAACTGTTTCTTTATGCAAACAGATAGAATACGTTTGTATATTTTGCCGCACGACTCTATCGATCGAATCAATCGTCTCTTTTTTGTTATAATCGACATGCTACATGTGATAAATCTGGGGCAGATCGAGCATTTCGCCGAGGAAACAATTATGGATCAAGGCGGTGAAGAAACTGACCTCCGAGAGACTGGGCCGAGAGGGACTGGCGGCATGGGAGGACCGGAAGTCCAACACGGATCCCGAGATAACTGCCGAAGAGAAGAACGCCGGCCAGGCGCCCGACGAGAATGTTGAGGCCGCGACAACGGAACCGGAAACCGCCGTCGAAACGGAGCAGCCTGTGGCCGATGAGGAAGCTCAGACTCAACACGGTACGAAATCCTGATCCCGAGATGTGTTCCCGTTTAGCCTGGCGCGGCGTAAAGCGTGCGAGAAAACTGGAAATGTGTGCGATCGTGTGCTTTTAGATGTCTTCAAGAAGGGGACGCTATACAAGGGAATATTCCTGCCCTCGCTAACTAACAGTTTTCACAATAAGCAGCTGGAGACGTCCTACCTTCTCTACTCGAATCGGCAGAGACAGAAGTCCCTGATAATGTTGAACATTGTAGATCTCAGTCTGAAGGTGAGCGACACGAAAAAGCAACAAAAAGCAAATTCATTTTATCCCCATTAGAATCATGTAGGATATAATGTTATTAACTGAGATCGCGTGTAAAGTCATTACGTAGAAATCCATCTTATATCTTAAATCTTTAAAAAATTACAATTTTATATCCTATAAAATTAAATAATTCCTACAGAATAAATGCAGGACATCATCCTAAGCTTTTAAATTAAAAGTGTGCATGTTATAAGGCTACCAATATATTCTAAATTACATTTTTATATTTCACAAAATCAAACATAATCGTGTACGATAAATTCGTATTTTATCTTACATCTTTACGATGAAAATTGTCTGACTTAATAAATAAATCAAGTCGCTCATTGAAATTCTATGAAAAATAGATGACAGAAGATAGGATATAAATTTCATGAAAGTTAAATGTGTTCTCCGATAAACTATATGACCGAAGAGATTTTTATCGCGACGCAGATCACATTAACGGCGATCTGGCTCTGGCAACGGGACCCGAATGGCGGAGGACTCATCGAGGGTTTGTCGTGGGCCGCGTGTTGCATGACGGCGAATCTGGTGATCTGCGTGCTCGGCTGGTGGCGTTGCTTTTCTAACAATTACCTGTACTGGGCCTCGATATTCACTTGGTTATTAATAAACTCTCAAGGTGAGGCCCACGCGACTCATTCTGACCTATCGATCCCCATAATTAGAACTCGATGCAATTATAATTACTCGGTTTGGGAACACCAGACGCGAGAAATTTCGTTTCTTTCCCATGAAGCTCGGTTTTGTAAGCAAAACTATTGATTAAAACAAAGGAATTAACAATATTTTTTTATGAAAAAAAAAGAACAGAGGGCAAGCGATAAAATCTTAATTTCGAGCGTAAAAATTAGAAACTTTGGAACTTAGTAACTTCGCTTCCAACTCTAGCTAGTGAGAACGACAAAACTTTTACATCGTTCTAATAGCTTTGCTAGCCATCAATACTTCGCTGTATCGATTCCGCAGTTGAAGCGAATGCTTGTCTTGCTCTGCTGGCCAACTAGAATCGAACGAACGTTTACCGGAGCGTGGAGCAAAGTGGAAATCAAAATCGGTAATTTCATCGAGCTCATTCTGAGAGAGAGAGAGAGAGAGAGAGAGAGAGAGAGAGAGAGAGAGAGAGAGAGAGAGAGAGAGAGAGAGAGAGATGCACCCAAAAATAATCTTTTAAACAATCTCGCATCCAATTAAGTCGTCCCGGTTCCGGTATTTCGGTCCTCGATCGAACACCGGATTATGTATCGAGAAAAAAAACGAATGCTTGGTAAGTAACACCGTATCTCGTGACTATTTGCAGGTTTCATAGGTGCCGGTCTGAATTTCACCACGCAGCAGAGGTTCATGTGGTACATACTCTTTGTCGTGTACGCGCCTTATGCGATGCTGCCTCTGCCGCTGCGATGGTGCGTCCTCGCCGGCTACGGAACGGCGTTAACACACATGGTGATGGCCGGCATAAGTCTCCTGCAAAACTCCACATATGTGAGAAGACACGTCGTAAAGACCACTCCTGGATTTTCCATTCAAAGTTTCCTCAACTAAAGATATTTATTTCCCATTAATCCTCTGATTGTTTCATTTTTCTTGAATAAGAAAATTATTAGATAATTTTGATGATAAATGATCTTTTATCGTGCATAATATTTATAGGTAAATTTGAACAATTAACTAAAATTCTGATTATAATTTTACTTTTTTATCTTTGAATTTAATTTCTGTTTTAATTTGAATCCTTAATTTCTTAATTTGAGTGTAAATATTTATTTTGACTGTAAATATTTATTTTGTTTAGTTCCAATTATCATTTTAGAATTTTTAAATGATCTTGAATCTCTCACAGCTGCGAGATGCCGCATGCATTGTCCGCATGTTGACGACGAACGTGCTGCTGTACCTGGCCGTGAACTTGGCCGGCATGTATACTAAGTACTTGACGGACCGGGGACAACGGCAGGCCTTTTTGGAGACCCATCGTTCCACAGAAACGCGACAGCGCACGCAGAACGAAAACAACCGACAAGAAAAGCTGCTGCTTTCAGGTAAAAAAAATTTTTCGGACTGCCCTATTTTTTTCTCTTGCATTTTGAACATTGAAACGATCCATCTAATGATTTTAATATTGATCTAAAACACCTCAGACGTAAACTCGAGTGCTTCAAAAATAAAAATGTTTAAATCAAATTTCTTTTTAATAATAAGTGTGCTTCCTTGAACCATTCTTCTTTCTTTGTTCGAAGTAGTTGAAGTAGAATAGTTGCGAAGCAACTCAGGACGCGAGAATAGATTTTCATACCGATGTTTGCCTCGTGCCTTCAGCCGAAGCTTTAAAGAAACGAGATTAGAGTATCCTTGGCGAGTACCCCTCAGTGAAACTGCAGGGAATCTTTGAGAATACCTCTCGCAGCTTTCGAAGAGGAAAGACGGCGCGAGGCGTCCGTCGCGGGGTAACTGGGCTGTGTATTTATATGCATATTTATCGTAACACGCGACGGGTAACTCGCCGCTGCTCGTCCGTGTAACTTGCTCGGCCGAGTGTCAAAAAGGGTCACTAGACACTCTCTCGGCCGATTGCGCCGGTTGGACGCACGTTTTTCCAATAGCCTTTTGCGTATTACGTCGCCGATCCTACCCGATATATCGATCCGCCGCTCTTCGTAGCGGCCGCTACGAAAATATACCCGTCGTCGAGATACATTACGCTGGATTATATAAATACCATCTTTGACCCACTATCACTCGCTCTCGTAACGCCGTAGGATTGTTTGTTTTCAATAAATTGATGCCGAAATAACGTCACGAGGATTTATATAGTTACACAAATTGTAAGCCGGCGAAATTACGAAACTTCCCGATAATTAAACTTTAGAAGCGGACACGGATAACGGAGCCTTGTTTTTCTGATTCAAGTGGACTTCATTTAGACGCGTTTCTCTAACATTCGAGAGAACTGATTATAAAGATACTTAAAACGGTGACTATTTATGAAAAATGCTTTTATCTTACTAAAGAGAAATTTACCGCGAATCGGTTAAAGATTCCGCGAAACTTTAAGCTTCACACTTTTACATTTCATCATCGCATTAATACGCGTGTCATGGAAAGATAATCAATAATTAATCTCGTTAAAGTGTTGCCCGACTTTGTCGCCAAGGAAATGATCCGCGACATTGCCCGCGAGACAGCACGTGGTGGGACGATATCATTCACGCCGAATCAGTTCCACCGGATATATATCCACCGTTATGAGAACGTCAGCATCCTATTTGCCGACATCAAGGGATTCACGGGTATGCTGCACTCGTGAGCTTAGAGCGTAAAAGGAAGAATTTCACTTAATTTGATATATTAATTAATTTTTTAATCCATGGATTAAATTTTATTAAATTTGATATACAAGGTGTTTCCTAAGTAAGTACATAAACTTGAAGGAAATATTTCTTGGCTTATTTTAGGAAAAAAAAGTCCTAAGAACATATCCTAAACTGCTTCGTTTTCAAAATAGTCAAAAAATTTTTAATGCGCCCCTGGTACTACTTGCTTAAATATTGTCCAACAATCATAAGGAAATGCGTAGGGACACCATCGTGAATGAACCACATTTGTTGTCTACGTAGAAAAGGAATATCTTCCAAAAGTTTAACAATGTTCATTATTTGTCAGAAGCTCATGAAAGACGAGTATACGAGCGGTCGTGTGTAAATATATATTATACAATACACAGATACTCGTGAAACAAACGGAGAATACATCACCTTATAATTCGGAAATAAATGATTTTTAGAGTAATGCTTATTAAGACTGTTCGGTTTGTTTTCACAAGTACTACATATTAGGGAAGACCGGAGGCTATTTGTCTACGGGGGCTATGTGTCCACAGTACTGCTATCTCAGGTGTTAAGAGATAGATACCTCTACCATTTCAACAAATAATTGAAAAAAGCTCTATGTAAGGGATTCAGAAGCTTTTATTCTCTTGCGATGCTTTTCACAGACACTATATGCGTTACAAAAAAAAAAACGAAACCGATTATTAACATTTTTCGACGGTCGAAAAAGGACTATAATTATATAGGAAATGGAATCTCGATAAAATCGGCTATTTTGCTTCCTCATAGAGGTGATGGTGAAAAAAAAATTTTCGATATTTTAATGGAAATAGGTTTAAAATGTTCTAAAATGTCGAAAAATCATATTAGTAGAAAATGTCCGGAAGTATGTGTGTGTGTGTGTGTGTGTGTGTGTGTGTGTGTGTGTGTGTGTGTGTGTGTGTGGGTGTGTGTGTGTGTGTGTGGGTGTGTGTGTGTGTGTGTGTGTGTGTGTGTGTGTGTGTGTGTGTGTGTGTGTGTGTGTGTGTGTGTGTGTGTGTGTGTGTGTGTGTGTGTGTGTGTGTGTGTGTGTGTGTGTGTGTGTGTGTGTGTGTGTGTGTGTGTGTGTGTGTGTGTGTGTGTGTGTGTGTGTGTGTGTGTGTGTGTGTGTGGGTGTGTGTGTGTGTGTGTGTGTGTGCGCGTGCGCGCGCGCGCGCGCGCGCGCCAATAGGATGACACCCATCAGGAGAAAATAAATAATTAGGTTGGTGTTGAATTTAGCAAGAATCGGTGAAGGAATTACCGATTTCTGGCTATTTTTAGAAATGTCCGTGGTGCTCTAACTTTCGTACATTTTTTTGTAATAGTATATAACAAATATTAGTCACAATAAAGCTTATCACAATAAAAAAAAGTGTGCAAGTAGAAACTTGTACATTGCTTCCTCATAGTTTTTAAGTGTGCAATTTGCACATTGCTTTTTCATAATTTTTAAGTGTGCAAGTAGAAACTTGCACATTGCTTCCTTTTAATTTTTAATTCTATAAGGAAGCCAAAACAAATAAATACTAATAATTATACATTGAATAAAATAAAAGCTTCCTCATAGAGGAGCTTTGTGAGCGAAGGTTTCTTGCACACTTTTTAATATGTTGTAGTTTATGATCTACTGAAAATGTAATGGGTTCGAAGTTAAATAATGAACGGTTAAGCTGCAGCCAATCAAACACGAAAAATTCGGGCTCTGCGAATATTATACTCCTACTCCTGGCATAACCTAGGACGACCCAGATAACCCACTATGCCATATATATATGCCACACATACACACGCATACAAACACACACACACACACACACACACACACACACACACACACACACACACACACACACACACACACACACACACACACACACATGAGACCAATCCTCTATCCATTTCGTTAGGAGAGTAGGAATATCTGGAATATAATACTTGCAGAGCTCGAATTTTTCGCGTTTGACTGGCTGTAGCTCAAAAACTGTCCATTATTAAGCTTTGAGCCCATTATATTTTTTGTTTAGTAAGTTATGAGCTACAACATTTAGCTACATATTAAAAAATTAGTCGATTTTACTGAGATCCCATTTCCTATAGGTATAATTAGTGCGGGGTGTCCTTTGTTATTGTGCGATAGCAAATTTAACTCAAATTAAGGCAAGCAATTTATAATATTAACAATTAATATATATAGTTATCAGAGAAGCGTCAAATCTTAATTTCGCATAATCTAAAATTCGTGACAGGCTAAAGGCTATATGAAGACTGAAAAATGTGGTCGGGGCTATCTGTCTTATTTTTAATAAGGCAATGTGTCCACACACTTTAATGACGGATTTTATATTTTTATAGATAATATGGTGCGTAATTACCAAAGAAAAACGGATAAAATAGACATACCTAATAAAATTATATTTAGAGCGATTAAAAAAATAAAAATAGAGCGAGAATCTTTTTTTCGCAAAAACGGTGTTAGAATTCAGAATAAATATTCGGACTCTCACTCGCTACCTACTGTAAAAAAGTGACCTACGAGCAGTTACTTGATTCTGCAATTAAAGAATCGTCATCTTTACATTTAAAAAATACACGTTAAGTAAAAATAGTTTGTCTTAAATTATTTAATATTTGCTATTTCAATAAGCGCTGCTGAGGAAAAAGTAAAGGCCTCAAATGCAAAAAAAAGACTTAAAAAATTGAGGGAACAAAAGAAACTCACCACATTGATTTTGCAACAGACTCAAAATCAGTTTATTGATGCCACCGGATATAAAGAAAGTCAGCTCTACGTAGGATCCTATCAGAAAGTCTAAACGCGCGTTTATTACTGCTCTGATTTTTTCGATTAGGTAGTATTTGCAATATTAATAATAAATAATATTATAAGTAAGTATAAAATTAATATAAATAATATGTTTTTTATTATGTGGACAAATAGCTCCGCATATATACGGGGCCATCTGTCTACGCTCGACTTGCCCACTTAAAAAATTCATCTCTTTAAAATGTTAAAAGATGAACAATTTTAATTACGTTTTTTTTTCAATAGAAAGCTTGATGAAAGATTACATTATTAAAATGTTCATTCAAATATTTTTATTAGTTTTTCAGCAAACTTTAAAAAAGCGTTGTATTTTAATTGTAGACAAATAGCCCCGGTCTCAACAGTTGTGTTTCCTGAATGCGGCCAATGTGTCGGCAGATTGGTAACAGATTTGATCAAACATGTCACATCAGATTATATTGACATCCATTGCGTTCGCATTCAACTTATGTTCTGCCAGCAGAGTTTGTTAACATAATCAGACAGTAGATTAGCAGTAGAAACCGCACAGAACCTGTACCCCTATTCTGTAACTCTTAACGATTTGACAGTGCATGTCGGTATCGTTATGCTGTCGTTGCGCAGATATACTATATGGGAAAAAAGCTGTGCACATAACGACGCATAACGAGTTACAGAATCGCACTACTGGGCGGTTTTTGCAGACTTTGCTCGATTTCTGCCGCTAATCTGCTATATCTGATTAGGTTAACAAATTCTGTTGATGGCATTCTGTCAACATCATGTGATATATAACCGGAATGGCATCAAATCTGGTAGTCTTTCTGCCGACAAAATTTAGCAAATGCTTGGCAAGATCTGCTTTCGACAGTCTTGACTAGGTTATATAGGTAATGAAAAATAAAATATATGTACATTATAAATAAGATATAATATTATTGAATTTAAATTAATTATATATATGAAATATATATGTAAATTATTTAAGTTATATATATATAGACCCAGATAGCAAAGCGTGTCTGAGCAAAATCGTGCAAACCTGTGATTGCTTATGATGCTAGTAACTTGCCGTACATTTGCTTTAATTGATTTCGAGTAATTTAATATTTGAAGCAACACGCAGGCAACATTGAATATATGTATTGCCAACAATGTGTCGACAAGAGAGCAGCATCAAATTTACTTCACGTTGCTAGCAATATGACAGCATTGTGTGATCCTATGAATATTATTACAGCAACATGACAGCAACAGCTCGATTTTTTAATCAGACGATTTTACACCGCAGTATAAGTTGCCAACAAGTAACTGGCAAGTTGCTATACAAAATTGTTATATCGTGAAAGCATCAACTTGCCAACAAATGCGGACTCAGTTGCCACAATTCTGATAGCAACACATATTATGTTGTCGGCAACATGTCAGCAACAATGCAGACACGTTGCTACCTGGGGAGTTGTGTGATAGCATACGCTGAGAATTCACGATGATTTTTTCAAAGCTCTGGCGAGTCAGTGCAGCGCCCAAGAGCTGGTGAAGGTCCTAAACGACCTCTTCGCCCGTTTCGACAGGCTCTCGGCGGAGAATCACTGTCTGCGCATAAAGCTCCTCGGCGATTGTTACTACTGCATCTCTGGCCTGCCGATCGCCAGGAGCGATCATGCCCACTGCTGCGTCGAGATGGGCCTGCATATGATAAAGGCCATACGAGACGTTAGATTCACCACAAAGGTACTGGGATCTTTCCCGTATAAATTCTTTTCAGATAAGAAAACCAAAGGAGGATATTCCAAATTGAGATTTTGGGAACTGTTAGGGAAATGAATAAATCTTACGTATTCTTACGTATTTTGAGTCGTAGAATTTGAAAATGGCCATAAAAATTACGCCTGTAGTGGAGGAAATATGGAAAAAAAATGGAGATATATATAAATAAAATATATAATATATTTTTATATATTTTTTTATATTATATATTTTAATCTTAAAAGGCTCTAATGATTAAAAATCAAACGTATGAAAAAAGAGGCATAAAGCCGTAACAAGGTGTTATTCGTGTCAGTTTCTGTGTATATATACATATATAGTATATAGATATTTGTATATTTTTCCAACTTTATTTAACTGCGCGGCGATTATTTGTCGGACTTAGCTTGAAACACAGTTATTGTTGGAATTAAAACCCTTCCCTCCCCGGAATTAAATCGACTTGATTTAATTATCTAAAAACTGTAAAGAATTTATTGCGAAAAATATATTTTCTATTTATTTAATATATTTTAAAAAATATTTTATTTTTTTAAATATATTTCTTATATAATTCTTATTTTTTAAATTATTTTTTATTTTTTTAATATTTTATATATTTGCCTACTTAATTATTCCTACGATATCGAGCGAAGAATACAATGTTGACTTTAAGGTTGCACAAATGTACATAGAAGTTGAGTTCCTATGCTCTGCGTGAAAACAAGTTTTTTGACGACGCGTCGTCTCAAGCGACATATACATATATATTATATATTTATATAAGCAGTGTGCTCGTCGATGAAGTGAGACAGATAGTAGACGATTTGCTCATTCGTGCAAATGCAACTGTAAACCAGTATAACAATTTCACGTTTTTTCATATTTTCTTTAAGTTTCCACGTTTTCTCTGCTACAGGCGTAATTTTTATAACCATTTTTGGATTCTACGACTTCTCAAAATACATAAAAATATGTAAAATTTATTCGTTTTCCTAAGAATTCCCAAAATCTCAATTTGGAACCCTGATTCTTTCCGAAGCACCTTTAAAACTGGCATATTTTCCGTAAATTAACAATTTGTTATTAATAGGCCTGTTCTTTTTACCTGAATTTTTTGCACAGTTCATCTTTCTTCTTTTTCTTTTCACGTTGGAGAGAAAAAGAGAAAAGATGAACTGGGCAGGAAGTTCAGCTAAGCTAAATAGAAGACCTTATGTTATGCTGCATGGCCTGCATACCAAGTGTCTTAATTTTATTCGGTAAAAACAAAGATTTAAAGCATAAAACATTGTCTTAAAATTATAAGTCAGTCATTCTGCTCAGGCCCTAACTCTTAATTAGTCGCGAAAAAATCTCGATCCTAAATATCTAAAATAAAAGTAAAGTATTTTTAATTTAAACGTGTTTAATTGTATAATTTTTCTTTATTCTCCTCTGGCACAGGTGGATTTAAACATGAGGATAGGAATCCACAGCGGGTCAGTACTATGCGGAGTCTTGGGCCTGCGAAAATGGCAGTTCGACGTGTGGTCGTACGACGTGACACTTGCTAATCATCTTGAGAGCGGAGGAATACCGGGGTATAAAAAGAAATTCATAATACAGAGTGTTTATATTGTGTTATAGAATTAATATTATTACATGAACAAATATAATAACGCTTATTACCCGCGAATTTTTAGCTCTCCGGTTCAAAATTCGCTGTATTGTGTTGAAACCTTCGGTCTACAAAATTTACAAACGGAACGAGGGATTTATCTTGTTACAGAAGAGTACATATTTCCGCTGACACGCTTAAATGCCTGAACGACGTTTACGAGGTGGAACCCGGCTACGGTTGCGAGCGGGACAATTATCTAAAGGACAGAAACGTGGTAACGTATCTCATCAAGCAACTGGAGCCCCTCAAGTCCAGACGAAGACACTCGTCGAAGCCAAGAGTCTGGACGGAGGAAGAGCTAGTCGCGAATAAGAACAAGAAGAGCTTCAAAGTGAACAATCCACATGCCGTGAACAGCAACGCGCAACCCCCGAGTTCTATGGATGACGATATCGGGGTTGACTGGACGCCTGAAATCCCGTTCGAAAATGTGAGTATTAGAATATAAATACAAACGTATCCAATTAATAATAATAAATTAATTGAATTATATTATTAAAATTGAATTGAAGAGAGAGATAATAATGCAACAAATGCAATTAATAATAAAATGTTATTTACTTTATTTGTCTCGTAATCGTAGCTGAATACAGCTACGTCGGTGAGTAACTTGGAATCCGAGTATTTGGAAGAGGAGAACGGTCAACCAGCCAAACCGAGTACCAAAGCGACCTCGACGACAGCCGTCGAGAAGAAGGGCGCTATCGAAACCGCCAGCAACAAACGTATGAGATCGGCAAATATAAACACATGGACTTTGCGCTATAACGACGAGAGTCTAGAATCCAAGGTATAATCAAATTTTGCTGACATTATTATTGCCTTCCCTTGAGCTTGTCTGATTTCAAATTACTTAAACAAAAATAAATATATAAATATCTATATCATACTTCATACTATTATATAAAACCCGACTGTTTGTCTGTCCGTCCGTCCGTCCGTCCGTCTGTCTGTCCGCGAACTACTCATTTGTTAGTGGACCGAATTTTTATCAAGGGTACATGAAATAGGGGTAGAATTTTCCGGGGAGTGCCATAAAGTGTATAGTTTTTTGCTACCGATTTTCTGGAAACCGATTTTTTTAATTTTTTGGGAAATAATCGACCGAATCTCGAAGAATTATATATGAAACAGGGGTAGAATTTTCCGACGAGTGCTATAAAGTGTATAATTTTTCGTTACCGATCTTTTTGAAAACTGGTACAGAAATTTTTTCAATTTTTCGGGAATTAATTGACCGAATCTTAAAGAATTGTATATGAAGTAAGGGTAGAATTTCCCGGGAAGTGCCATGATGTGTATAGTTTTTGTTACCGATCTTTCTGGGAAACCGGTTTTTTTTCCAATTTTTCGGGAAATAACTGACCGAATCTCAAAGAATTACATATAAAACAGGGGTAAAATTTTCCAACGAGTGCTATAAAGTGTATAATTTTTCGTTACCGATTTTTTTGGAAACCGGTTCCGAATGACCGAATCTCAAAAAATTGTACATAAAGTAGGGGTTGAATTTTCCGGGAAGTGGTATAAAGTAATTGACCGAATCTTAAAGAATTGTATATGAAGTAAGGGTAGAATTTTACGGGGAGCGCCATGATGTGTATAGTTTTTGTTACCGATTTTTCTGGAAACCGGTTTTTTTTAATGTTTCCAATTTTTCGGGAAATAATTAATTGAATTTTAAAGAATTGTATATAAAACAGGGGTAAAATTTCCCGGGGAGTGCTATAAACTGTATATTTTTTCGTTACCGATATTTTTTGGAAACCGGTATCTTTTTGGAAATCGGTTTAATTGAAAGTAGTATTTTTCAATTTACAGCATTTTAGAGAGAGAGAGAGAGAGAGAGAGAGAGAGAGAGAGAGAGAGAGAGAGAGAGAGAGAGAGAGAGAGAGAGAGAGAGAGAGAGAGAGAGAGAGAGAAGATATATATATGATGCGATAGAGCGAGAGACTCTCTAGAGTATCGCTATCTCTCGCGCTCTCTACGATCGCTCTTCTCTATTCCTCTCTCTCTCTCTCGCTCTCTCTTCTTTCTCTTCAGTTTGCTCTTTTCTTCTCTCTCTCTCTCTCTCTCTCTCTCTCTCTCTCCTCTCTCTCTCTCTCTCTCTCTCTGCGATCTCTGAGAGCGATCGAGGAGAGGAGAGACTATTTGCGTGTCTCATTACAGCCGGGGCGAAGCCCGGGTAATCAGCTAGTCTATATATATAAGTCGCGTCGTCTGTCTGTCTGTCTGTCTGTATGTCTGTATGTACGCGAACTACTCATTCGTTAGTGGATCAAATTTTTACCAAAAATATATGAAATAGAGGTAGAATTTCCCGGGGATGAAAATGTCGCGGCCAATTTTTTGCTACCGATTTTCTGGAAATCAATTTTTCTAATTTTTTCAATTTTTCGGGAAATAATTGACCGAATTTAAAAGAATTATGTATGAAACAGGGGTAGAATTTTCCGGGGAGTGCTATAAAGTGTATAATTTTTCGTTACCGATCTTTTTGGAATCCGGTTACAAAATTTTTCCAATTTTTCGGAAATTAATTGACCGAATCTTAAAAAGAATTATATGAAATAGGGGTAGAATTTCCCGGGGATTGCCATAAAGTGTATAATTTTTCGTTACCGATCTTTCCACCTACCTACGTACGCAACATACGCACCTACGCGCATTTACTCATTCGTGGACCGAATTTTTACCAAAAGTATGTGAAGTAGGGGTAGAATTTCCCGGGGAGTGCCATAATGTGTATAGTTTTTTGCTACCGATTTTCTGAAAACCGGTTTTTCTAATTTTTCCAATTTTTCGGGAATTAATTGACCAAATCGCAAAGAATTGCATATGAAGTAGGGGTAGAATTTCCCGGGAATTGCATTAAGTGTATAATTTTTTGTTACCGATCTTTTTGAAAACCAATTCCAAAATTTTTTTAATTTTTCTGGAAATATTTAACTGAATCTCAAAGAATTGTATATGCTGACACACACATACACGCGCGCACACATATAATTTATTCATTAAGCCTAAATTTTGCTAACATCACTCCTTAAAAGTGATATAGTTTATATTTTTTTACGTGAGTCATTTTATAATTTTACGTAAGTCATTTTATAATAATTGACTATATACATAAATAGCTGGTTTCACATGTTAAATGTCATTAGATGAAATAAAACCGAATTAAATAGATGTCATCATGGATATGGAAAATGTGATTATAAGTGAAACAAATGGACATAAAATACAAAGTGTTATCAGTGGTGAAATAAATCAACAGAGTGCATTAGAAAATGGCAACACGAACAGCATGAGTGAAATAAATAGAAGAGAAATCGAAGAATCTAGAAATGGTAAATACTAAATAATATTTATTTCTTTTTTCAGTTTATATATTTCTCTATTCTTTTTTTCTCCCTATTTTAGTAAATATATACTTCTTTCCTTCTCCCTATTTTAGTAAATATACTTATACTTATATATATAGATAAATATATTTATATATATATAAAGATCTCTATTTATAATTATAAATATCAGCATGGATGAAATGAAACTGAATAAAACGGAAATTGTGAATGAAACAAATGGATATGAAATACAAAATGGTAATGAAATAGCTAGAAGAGAAAGCAAAGAATTTAGTAATGGTAAATATTAGGAGGAGGGCGAATGGAAGAAGAGCCCGGCACGTCACCGGGCAGCCTCGAGTCGAACTCACGTTCGAAGGAGAAATACGAGCCGGACGTGCTGGTGAGAAACGCAAGACGAAATAGACCTTCGAGAGAGGTTCAGTGTCGATCTATGGGCGAGAGCGTAGTCGAAGCTAACACGGAAACGCGAAATCTGCTTCTTGGTACGATTAAGGAAAGCGACTTGAATAAAACGACGAACGTATGGTCTCGAAAAGATTATCCACACGAGACTGCTTCTCGGTCCGTTACGGATTGGCCCATGAACAAGAATGAAGCTACATACAAGGTGCATGCAGCAGCCCGGTAAACGCATGAAATCTAACGCGATCACGACTCTCGAGCTGCGAAGGAGAAACTCCGATCCAGCTACGAAAATTTCGGGTTTAAGTGAAGATAAAACGGGTTTGCAGGAAGTGGTAAAACCTACTTATTTAACACATTTCTAAGTGTTATTCGAGGAAGAAACGAGATAGTTCTTCCATGTGCCTCGACTGGAATTACAGCAACACTTCTAAAAGGAGGAAGAACTTATCACTCCCTATTCAAGCTTTCAATTCCAATTGATGATATAGTGCTAAATCTAATATCAGAGGAAATTCTCAAGCTGCACGAGAACTGATCATTGCCAAACTAATCATATGGGATGAGGTGAGCATGACTGTTGGACATGCTTTAACAGCGGTTGATAAACTTTTAAGAGATTTAATGAAAAATTCTCGATTATTTGGAGGAAAAGTAATTTTATTTGCAGGAGATTTTAAACAAAATCTTCCCGTAGTGCCACATGCACAGAAAGCAGCCATAATTGAGTCGACTGTAAAATACAGTTCTATATGGAGGAATGTAACTCAGGTTAAACTAAAGCAAAATATGAGAACTGGGGAAGAAAAAGAATTTGCAATTGGCTAATGCAACTCGGAGATGGTAAATTATCAAATACGGATGGACTACATCTCGATACAATTGAAATTCCCCAGAATTTTATATCAAAAGAATCTCTTATTGCTGAAATTTTTGGTGATAGAATCACCGCATGGAACAGATTTAAAAAAATCCAGATCGAACGATTCTTTGTCTTAAGAATGAGGATATATTCAAAATTAATGACGAAATTTTTTGTCTAATGGAAGGAGAAGAAAAAGAGTATCTCAATTGACTCTATTGTAAGTGATGATCCACAAGAGTAATTGAATTTTTCAACTGAGTTTTTAAACTCTTTGACACCTTCTGAAATGCCAGTTCATCGACTTAAAATAAAAGTCAGTGCTACAATAATCCTATTAAGAAATTTAAATACTAAAGAAGGACTCTGTAATGGCACAAGATTTATTGTTACTAATTTGAAAAATAATCTAATTTATGCAGAGGTTCTAACTGGTCCTGCTCGAGGACAGATTGCCTTTATTCCAAGGATATATTTAATTACAAGTGAAGTGAACTGCCATTTAAGTTTAAACAAAGACAGTTTCCTATTCGAGTGTCATTTGCTATGACAATCAATAAATCACAAAGACAAAGTTTAGAAAAAGTTGGGATTTATTTGCTACATCCTGTATTTGCTCATAGTCAACTTTATGTGGCATTTTCTAGAGCAACCAGAAAAGAAAGTGTAAAAATTAAGATTGATGAATTAAGCAATCAAGGACATCTAATAAAAAGAAGTAAAAAATGTTTTACAAAAAATGTAATATACAGAGAAATTTTATAAATTGAAAAATTATAAAATTGTATAAATGAATATAATATAGATAATTAAAATGTTAATAAAATATATATTTAATTAATTTTTAAATAAATTACATAAAAAATTATAAATATTAAAATTGTAAAAATAATTTTACAAATAATAATTAATTTTTAGCATGAGTGTAAGTGTGCAGTACGAAGTACGTTTTGAAATGTCAAAAAAGTAAATTGCGATCGATTCCCTCAAAATTGGTACCAAAATTTTTTTTTATAGTGGAATAGGCCTACTATTGGGGAAACCACTAAAAAAAGAAACGCATTTACAATAGTACCTTAAAGGTGATGCGGAAATCTATTGGCGTTAAATGTAAATATACGCTAGCACCTATTTGCGTGTTTTATTACATATGTCCTCCGGGGCTAAGCCTTTATAGATTTATAGTTTCCTAGCTTTGAGGTCCACGCGCTAGCTTTGAGGCCCGCGCGAAGCGCGGGCCGAAACGCTAGTATAAGTACCGGACGTCTGTCTGTCTGTGTGTCTGTCTGTCTGACCGCGAACTACTCATTCGTTAGTGGACCGAATTTTTATCAAGGGTACATGAAATAAAGGTAGAATTTCCCGGGAAGTGTCATAAAGTGTATAGTTTTTTGTTACCGATTTTCTGGAAACCGATTTTTCTAATTTTTCTAATTTTTCGGGAAATAATCGATTTAATTCGGGAAATAATCGACCAAATTTCAAAGAATTGTATATGAAACAGGGGTAGAATTTCCCGGGGAGTGCCATAAAGTGTAATAGTTTTTTGTTGCCGATTGTTTGGAAACCGATTTTTTTAATTTCTTTAACTTTTCGGGAAATAATTGACCGAATCTCAAAGAATTTGTGACGTAACAAATGTCACGTTTTTCACCCCAGATAGGAGCGTTGTGCCGCGGTAATGTATGAAATCAGCCGTAATTGAAGAATACCGAGTGCCATACCGCGGGAGGGCCCGCGCGACAAAGTGATCGCGAGTGCCCGTCTCGGGGATGCGAACGTACGGCCGCCGACAGTCAGCGTGTTTATGGTTTCGTTTCGTGTGATTTTGTTTCGCGTAATTTCGTTGCGGGTTATTTCGTTTCGTGTAATTTCGTTGCGTGTACTTTCGTTGCGGGCAATTTCGTAGCGTGGAATTTCATGATCGCCGTTGGCTTAACCGTGCCGTAGTTTTGAGAAGGGGCTCTCGCGCGTGAGAGGGTCTCGTAGTTATCGTTGCCGGTTAAGTTTGTGCCATTTGTAATTAGCTATCCGTGCGTTTCATCGGGATTAAGGAGGTTGAAGCGATCCAGTTGAGTCAATTGACGGTTTAGAAAAAAAATTTTTATTAGGTTATTAAAAAATCTGTATTAGGTATCATTTTATTCTCCATACGCTGCTATTGCATAAAACGTATAGTAAAAGTATCATATTATGCATCTTTATATTTTAATTAGCTAAAAACGAAACACTTTTTTTGCCAATGCCAACTTGAAAACTTGTGGTATTGCTAATTATTTCAATATAAAAATGGCATGAATATATGTTTTGCCGTTGATAGAATGAAATAATGATTCTTACTGGTAGCTCCCTTGACAATTATATAAGCTATCGATTTTTTAATAACTTTCCGTCGATTATATTAAATACGATTGAAACTTGGCAACGTTTCACTTTTATGGGGTTGGTAGCAATACTCGCCTCCGTGTTGAGCCACGTAACGGCAGTTGTGCTAAACGTAAACATGCCGGTGAATTTTCTGTCATTCTGGATAAGGTTAGGTGCCCGCGATTTGGCTATACCCAAATCCTGTCGGTATGTGTGCACGTTTTTGGTTGTTCTCTTCCGTGCTGTGTCTACTATATTGTGATAATGTCAACGATTTTTGGGTTCTCTTTTATGTTATGTTCACAATTTTTTGGTTTTCTTCCGTTAGATTTATGATTTTTTGGTTTTATTTCCAAAAAGAATCAAAAAATCGTGGACGTAGTACGGAAGAGAACCACAAAAATGTGCACATACCGACAGGATTCGGGTACAGCCAAAACGCGGGCGACGCTGCGTTGCCACATCTACCTACTCGCGAACTATCAACTGCTATTTCAGTCTAATTTCGATCGCTTTAACTTGTAATATATTTGTTATTAGATGGTGAATACGTGTTTTCTTGCGTTCTAAATGTTCGCATTAATTTACTGTACGCGTAGGCAAGTTTTTTGAGCGTTTATATAGACTAGATATTAAAAAAGAAAATTGGGATCAATCATCGCCGTCAACGCTTTCTCTATATAACCCCATGTAAAACGACGCATTTTTGGAAATTAATATCTCAGCTTCTGGATGGTCAATAAATCTGAAATAATTCTCACACATGCGGTAGATCCTATACTATCATATATATTTTTTACAAACTAAAATCTAGAGTTGACCAAACTGCTTCAACCTCCTTAATGGCCCACGGCCCACGGCTGTGCGGAGTTTACGGGTGAGGCCGTTCGTGCGTCTCGAGGGGAGAGAAGATCCCCAGCGTTGTCGCGGTAGACCGTAAGGAAATTGCGTTAATTGTTTAATTGTTAGACGTAGACGTTTCGAATATTTCGCGTTTGACCGTCCGGGTAGAATTCGCTGCAACTTATGTCGGGGAATACGAATTCGATCGGGATTGCCGTGCAGTTCGGCGACGGAATGAGTATCGCGCTCGTGGGGTGACACGTGGCGCGTACACGAATTCTGCTTGTTTGCCGTGGAACACGTTATCCTCCACATGTTATCTGCCTTAACTGAAATATAATTTTATGTTCTTTGTTATTTGCGTGTGATGATTGCGCTACGCTCCCTCTCTTATTCCAACCGCGGTTAATCAAAGAAGCCCAAGCTTGAGAATACTGCGATCTCGTGTATCGTGGTGCGAGAAATCGCACCTGGCACCCAACATTACATCTTAAAAATACTCAGTCGAGCTACTATCGGGGTTTTGGAGAGGAATATCGCGAATTCTAAGGAGATCTAGTGAAGAAAGCGACGGCGCGCTCCTCCACGGCCGGCGAGACCGTGAGGATGATGACATCGTCGTTGTCGTCACAAATTATATATGAAACAGAGATATAGAATTTACCGGGGAGTGCTATAAAGTGTATAATTTTTTGTTACCGATTTTTTTGGAAACTGGTACCGAAATTTTCGATTTTCTGGAAACAGGTTTTTCTAATTTTTCCAATTTTTTGGGAAATAATTGACCGAATCTCAAAGAATTATATATGAAACAGGGATAGAGTTTTCCGGGGAGTGCTGTAAAGTGTATAATTTTTTGTAACCGATTTTCTGGAAACCGGTTTTTTTAATTTTTCTAATTTTTTAAGAAATAACTGACCGAATTTCAAAAAATTATATATAAAACAGAGATAGAATTTTTCGGGGAGTGCTATAAAGTGTATAATTTTTTGTTACCGATTTTTTTGGAAGCCGGTTACAAAATTTTTCCAATTTTTTCGGAAATTAATTGACCGAAACTCAAAGAATTGTATATGAAGTAGAGGTAGAACTTTCTGGGGTGTGCTATAAAGTGTATTATTTTTTGTTACCGATCTTTTTGGAAACTGGTTCAGAATTTTTTGTTACCAATTTTTTTGGATACGGTTACAAAGTTTTTTCAATTTTTCTAGAATTAATTGACCAAATCTTAAAAAATTATATATGAAATATAAGGGTAGAAAGAACTATAAAATGTAATAGAATTAGAAAAATTGCTAATAAAAAAGGTGTTTCCGATTTTTGTTTAAAAAAATGTACGTGATTGTTCTAATTTCTTCAAATTTTGAGATATCAAGCTGAATTTCTTTAGATAATTTTTTGTTACTTTTTTAAAAACAATGCCCAAATTTTTTTAATTTTTCGGGGATGGTAAAGATGTGTATAATTTTTTATAATTAATTTTTTAAAAACCGGTTTCAAAACTTTATAATTTTTTGAGAATGGCTACGATGAGTTTATAGAAAAATTGCTAATAATAAAGGGGTTTCCGATTTCTGCTCCAATTTCTGTAGATTTTGATATAAGCTGAATTTTTTTTATGGATAATTTTTATAGATAAGTTTTTGTTACCGATCTTTTTGGAAACCAGTTACGAAATTTTTCTAATTTCTCGGAAGTTAATTGACCGAATTTCAAAAAATTGTATATGAAATAAAGGTAGATTTTCCTGGGGTTTGCTATAAAGGGTAATTTTTCGTTACCGATCTTTTGGGAATCCAGTTGCAAAATTTTTTCAATTTTTCGGCAATAAATTGACCGAATCTTAGAAAATTACTTATGAAATAGAGGTAAAAATTTTCCGTGGATTGCTATAAAGTGTATAATTTTTCGTTACCAATTTTTTTGAAAACCGATTACAAAATTTTTTCAATTTTTCGAGAATTAATTGACCGAATCTTAAAGAATTATATTATAAAATAAAAGTTGTGTTAAAATTTTTTTAATTTTTGGAAGAGAAGTTTAATTTTTTATTAATGAATAATTTTTTATTAATGAATTGATTTTCTTGAAACCGGTGCTAAAATTTTTTTAATTTTTTGATGATTTCGAAAAGAAAAAATAAATTGAAAGAAAATAAAAAAGTGTTAATAATGGCGGGTCAACGGAGGGTGAAAACGCGCGAGGCGCGAGCAAAAATAAAATTTAAAGACTAATATAAGGGATTACATTTTTGAAATATTTGACAATATGTTAATCTGCATCTATAATATCATCTATTATTTTTTATTTAAAAGAAAATTCGAAGATGTAGGTTAGAGTTTGAGGAGAAAGAATATCAAAGGTGCTCCTAATTAATGAGTGAGTTTGGGGAGAGGGGAATATATATATATATATATATATATATATATATATAAATTTGATATAAATGTTTATTAAAATAAGGCCAAATTACGAGATATCCAAATATATTAAAATTAATTATCTTGCATTTTGTCCTCTAGTTTGACCAGTTGCGAGAAGACATGTTCAAGTCCAATATGATATGTTGCTTTGTCATATGGCTCTTCATTGCCGTCTGCCAGGCCATAATCTTGTCTGAGTGAGTACACATAAGCAAGACAAATTAATCAATTAATAGCCGACTTTCTGCCTTTGGAACAAAAAATTTTGTCACGAGTAAAACGCTGTTTCCTGAAAATAAATAATTCCTTAAACTTTTCATTCTTTAACTTCTAAAACATATTTAATTAAGATTTCATATGTTTAAATATTTAATAGATATCCAAGGATATATCCACATATCCATATAACGTCCATATTTATGGTGGATATATATTTAATAGATATATCTATTAAATATATAAAAATATCCATGTCTCTCAAATAGCCACCAGGGATATCCATTAAATATCCACGTGTCATCCACATATCTATATCCACCAAGTATCTACCACATGTCTACCACAGATATTTACTAGTTCATAACGACACCGCTAAGCGGCGCATAATGGTAAGACCAACTTATAAGTAAATTTCTGTTGGAAGCGAATATAAGCAGGTCCCCGGCGAAACAAAATCGCGACATCCGCGGGTCTTCGAACCCGGCTCCTTTTTCAAATCTAGAGAAATAATATTTTTGAGATGCTGATTCAACGTTTATGTGCTTTATGGGGTTCTATCTATATCTATACTATATAAAACCCGACTGTTTGTCTGTCTGTCCGCGAACTACTAATTCGTTAGTGGACCGAATTTTTATCAAGGGCACATAAAATAGGGGTAGAATTTCCTAGGGAGTGCCATAAAGTGTATAGCTTATTGCTACCGATCTTCTGGAAACCGATTTTTTTTAATTTTTTTGGAAATAATCGACCGAATCTCAAAGAATTATATATGATACAGGGGTAGAATTTTCCGACGAGTGCTATAAAGTATATAATTTTTCGTTACCGATCTTTTTAGGAACCGGTACGGAAATTTTTTCAATTTTTCGGGAATTAATTGACCGAATCTTAAAGAATTGTATATGAAGTAGGGGTAAAATTTCCCGATAAAATGTACTATTTTCGGGGAGAGCTATTAAGTGTACTATTTTTTGTTACCGATTTTTTTGGAAACCGGGTCCGAATGACCAAATCTCAAAAAATTGTACATAAAGTAGGAGTTGAATTTTCCGGGAAGTGCTATAAAGTGTATAATTTTTTGTAACCGATTTTTTTGGAAACCGGTATCAAAAGTTTGACGAATTTTTTGGGAAATAATTAATCAAATTTTAAAGAATTGTATATAAAACAGGGGTAAAATTTCCCGGGAAGTGCTATAAACTGTACATTTTTTCGTTACCGATTTTTTTGGGAACCGGTATCTTTTTGAAAATCGGTTTAATTGAAAGTAGTATTTTTCAATTTACAGCATTTTAGAGAGAGAGAGAGAGAGAGAGAGAGAGAGAGAGAGAGAAAGAGAGACAGAAAGAGACTATTTGCGTGTCTTATTACATATGTTCTCCGGGGCGAAGCCCGGGTAACCAGCTAGTTTGTATATAATAGACATATATAAAAATAAAAAACATTAAATAAATATCCACACAGATGTCTAATCAATATCCACGAGACGTGCAGTAGTTATTTATATAAATATCCACTGGATATTTAATGGATATCTATTAAATATCTCGTGGACATCACACACATGGATATACATTGGGGATATTTAATAAATAAATATTAAATTCTGTGTGGGAAATTTTGAGAGGAAACATTAGGAACTAAAAAACAAAGAAATAAATACATAAATAAAAAATAAAAAAAGTTTAAAGATTTGTGTATATATTAGGGAAGATAACGCGTCTCCCTCGTTCCCTTCGTTAACAGCGCTCATGATGTGTTATATTCATATTTCTTTTTTTGTTAGTAGGATTTTAAGAATTTTTTTTAATTTTTTTTAATAATAACTATCAATGTCACATATAGTAATATATTAATAATTTTATTTTAATTTTATCAATATCGCAGTTGCATGATTCTCCTGATCTCGTTGCTGGTGACTACGGTGATCTTGGTGGCATCATCGATCCTGGTGATGGCGGAGGAGTTCAAAGGTATGCCGACGTATTTGCAGCACACATCATCCATGCTGGTGCACAACAAGAAGCATCGCACCATCTTCATTTGCGGCGTCATCAGCCTGATGACGTTGACGTCCATCATTGGCGTGTTGACCTGTCCCATCACGGTACGCCCTTACCAGGAAGTGATGGTACTAGAACAACAGCAGATACCGACGACAATCGCGGCGGCACCGCTTCCGATGCAGGAGAAGTTGACAGCAACGACCGCAAGGTCGAGCCTAGACCACTTTGTCCTTACATTCCTAGAAGCTGCCCTGAGCGACGAATCCACCGAGGAAGGAAAGACTGTCGCTTCAACAGAGAATAATACTCTGGAAACGGGCTCCAGCAATATCGAGCTGAAGTTGACACGGGTGGTGAACGATAGAACGCCCGGAAGAAGCAGGAGAGAGTTTTTCAGATTCTACAGGTGCGTTTGGAGGCATTAAATTTAAAAAAAAGATATTAATCATGTTTTGTTACAAGCGCCATCTAGCATCCCGCAAATTTGGACTAGCATTGTCGCAAAAACAATTATAAAATTAAGGAAAATTTATTGTATAAATTAATTATGGTGAAAGAAATAATTATGACTTCCTAATGAATGTCATGCTTATAATATTATCGCAGGTACGAGCAACATTATGGGAAGTTGGAAGCCGGTAGCCGATATCACAAACGAGTCACGCGCAAACGCGATGTCGAAGGAGGTTCCCAAAGAAAGATCCTCTCCATTGCCGAGGAGAATCAAGTCCGCTCAAAGCGGTTAATTAGAAGTCCCGATGAGCTTGAGGAGGCCGGCTGCATTCGACCAGAGTACATGGTGTTCACGTGGATTCTGTGCCTGATTGCGCTTGCTTCAGCCCTAAAGCTATACTACCTGGTGAAGACTGCGCTGGCCGCGGCGATTGTCCTGGTGTATGCGATGCTGATCCTCGTTGTGTGCAAGGATATGTTCACCGAGAGAGAAAGAAACGCGTAAGTCGTTTGGATTGATGTTTAAAATGCTCCTCAGCGTTAAATAATGCAATAAAATATTTAATTTTTGCGATAAAATGTACTTACAATCAGTAAGCAAAATGATAGCAGTCTGTCGGCAGATTTTAGTAACAAATTTAATCAGACATGTCAGCAGACTGACATCAACTGCATTCCCATTCAACTTACGTTAGCAGAGTCTGCTAACATAAATAATCAGACAGCAGAAACCGCGCAGAGCCTGAACCGTTCCAGCAGAATCTACTCAATTTCTACCGCCAATCTGCTAACTAATTATGTTATAATTAGCAAACTCTATTATACTTTTGTTGGCATTCTGCTAATATTATGAGAAATGTATTCAAAACCGGCATCAAATCTGTAGTTTTTCTACCGACAAAATTTATAACAGATACTTGGTATAAAGATCTACTTTTGACAGACTTGGCTGTCTGGGTACCTAACAGTTCTGTTAATCCATAGATAACAGTAAATAAGAGCAATGCTTACATTTATGTCGAAAAAGTTCAGGAATGTGCATGTATAATTAGTAGCAAAATTGTAAAGGTTATTTATGGTTTTTAATTTAACTCTGAATTTTTAATGTAACAGCTAGTAATCAAAAAATTCTTTGTGCATCATTCCATGTTCGCTCTTAATCTCTTTTCCAGATCAGCGATATCTCTACCGGCGCAAATGTTGACCTTCCTAATGGTCTTCCTCGTGATGGTGACGTATCACGGTAGATTGGTAGAGGTAACGTCGCGTCTGGACTTCCTGTGGAAGCAGCAGGCCGAGAGAGAGTTGAGCGACATGATCGAGTCGCGGCACAACAATATGCAGCTCCTGAAAAACATCCTACCGGACCATGTGGCGCATCATTTCCTTACAGTAGATCGCGCGCCGGAAGTAAGGCTCAATTTTATTTTATTTAACAGACAACTCTGATGGCAAGGTGTCTTAAAATCATGTTATTATAATCAAAATTTCTATAAAAATTTTCAAACTTTTTCAAAATGCTAAGAATTTGTCAGATTTTTTATACGAATTAGAACGTTTTTCAAAAAAACTCAGACAAAATATTATATATTTCAGATTTTTCTCGCCACCCCACATCTTTGTAGAAATCTGAATAGATATGAGAAAATTTATGCAATTTATCAGAAATTTTCATATTAGGTATACTGAAATATTTCGAAAATCCTCATTCAATTATTTCTGGAAGCATCTGAGAAATTTTATGTTTTTTCAGAATTTTTAATAAGTCAATTTTTAGAAAATTTCTGAGAAAATGTAAGAAATTTTTTTACCAGGGAAATATACTTACTTTGTTACTATATCTCTTCGTCAATACAGGAACTCTACTCGCAATCGCGGGACAAGGTCGGCGTGATGTTCGCCAGCGTGCCGAATTTCACGGAATTTTATTCGGAGGACGTGAACAAGGGAATGGAGTGCATTCGCCTACTTAACGAGATCATCGGTACAGCGATCTGTCGTTAAACTTCCTCGATGTCGATAATGTCAACATTTCTAATCCTGTTTTTTCTATATCTGTCCTTGTTTAACTATAATAATCTGTATTGTTCGCTGCGCCATCTCTCGCTATACACGCAATACTGCTTACCCTATCAACCTGCATGTGCTTTTGCACAAAATAGTAGTGAAAGTTCAAACTTTTTTGTTACGTTTTTAATTTTAGTTTTTCATGTACATACGGTATATATTCTTTATGTAACACGTGCATGGAAAGTGGCCCATTGGGCACGCTACGCGTGCGTGATAGACCACTTTCCACGCACTTGCAACATAAAATAGGGTGTGCAAGTCGTGCGTAAAAATGAAAATTCCCGGCCTTCGGCTCGTGCGTCAACTCCGCACCCGGGAATTTTCATCTTACGGCACTTGTTGCACAAATAACTATTGTTCACATTATACGAATGGTGCGCGTGTATCTCATTTTGTACATATAAACTGTACAACTCCTGTATATTAAGCAAACATTTACGGTAGCTATAGATGACAGCTCAAAAATGTATTTAAAAAATTTTTGTTTTTAAATCAACAGTCGCACTATTTGTTTTTGTGCATATTTCAATTGTGTACAAAAATTTTTAAGTTCTGTGCAGTCTACTCAAAGTTGGAACTATCCCTGTAATTGTCGGTAATTTGGGTCCCTTTTAGTTTAGGATTCCCTTAAGATCGATATACATTTTTATATTTTCTTCATATTTTGGTCACATTGATGCTTTGACGTGTAATTTGTAACTTGCAATACACAGCTGATTTCGACGAGCTGCTGGACGAGACACCGTTTCAATGCATCGAGAAGATAAAGACGGTCGGCGCTACTTACATGGCAGCCTCGGGCCTGAATCCCAGCCAAACCGTAATAATAAAATATAAAACATAATGCAACATGCAACGCAATATATATATATATATATATACACACACACACACACAATGTGTCCAACGAGATATACAGGACATTGTAAAATCATGTTTTTCACTAAATATTTCTTGGTTAATTTAGATTAATCTCAACGAAAATTTCTAACTTATTAAATACTCGAATTTCAATTTGGAATTTAATTACAAAAATATATAACACGAGAAATTGGAAAAAATTAAAAAGCTACTAAAAGGTCTTTTAGTTGACAGTATTTTGGTGGTTCTGATAAAATCCTTGATATACTGAAAATATCTAGTATATTTTTAAATTCCTAGTCTCGAAAAAAAAAAGTTTACCTTTTAATATATACATTAGCGATAGGATTAAGTAGTTTACAAGTTTTTCGAATCTGTTGGCATAGTTTCGAATTCTTTATGATTACTTTTAAAATAAAAGCAATACTTTTAAGTAGACTCGAAATGGGTTCAAACCCTCTATAAGTATCTCGAAAAACAAAAGCATTACTTCCAAGTAAACTCGAACCTGGAGCAAATATGTTCGAATCTTTTATGACTTTACTAGAAATTTTATGTTCCTTCGAATCAAAACGTTTGTGTAAAGCGACAATTATTTTAATTTTTTTATAATTACAAATATTATATTGTCAATAGTTGAAATAAAATATAATAAAAACACAATTAAAAATATATAATAAAGTCACTTAAAATCTTTACACATTACATTCTTTAAACTAACAACTTTGTTCTTAAAGTTCGAGTACTACTTGTAAAAGATTAGGAACTACTTGAAAGTATACATTTTTATTTCTTGCAAGTACCCATTCTAAAATTCGAAACTAACTCGGAATCGATTACTTCAAATACAATGTATGGAAAATTGATAATTATTTACTTTTGGGGACACCACGCCGATAACATATGTTATCAAGGACATGACTTTGAGTATAAACTTTTCCTTATAACTTAATCAGCGGTTATTGCTTATTTAAAAGTTATGAACAAAAAAAGTTGGTAAATATTTAGTATTAAGGAGCCACCTTCAATTTCCATAATTTTGAAATATGTTGTCAAGTTCATCACTTTGAGTAATATTGTGAAGATTTTAGTTAAGGATCGTTACTTATTAAAAAGTTATTAACAAAGAAAATATAATGAATAGTAGGTATGTAATTCTATGATACCGTATATAACCCAATCCAATTGTTGTGTGGGTGGAAAAGTGTACGTGTGGATGCAGTGGGTTCCACTTCCTCAGGGGCGGAACTCACTGCATCCACGCATACACTTTTCCACTAACACAACATTTGTACGGTTTAAGTTTTCAACTTTTCACGTGAACCGAGGTCCACCCACCACGGCTTACGTATATACTGTCTATACCTATACATCAGTAAATTACTTCCCTTAGCACTGACATAAACATATTTCTCAAACTTTTTTTGTTCATAACTTTTAAATAAGCAATGACCGCCGAATAAGTTATAAGGAAAAGTTACTCGGGGTCATGTCCTTGACAACATATGTCAAGCTCAAAGTCATCGGCGTAATATTCCTTAAAGTAAATAATTACCGGAATATTATTTTTATTCAATGTATGGAATATTACTCAAATCCTAAAAAATGAAACTTAATTATTGGAAACAGAAGTCGTTTTTGTCGACCCAAAACTGGCCAAATAATTAATATATTTAAACTCACAACGTTTCGACCGTAATTTCGGTCCTTCTCAAGTGAGAAAATTAATCAAGCCATACATCCTCAAAAACCGCGTACAAAATATCCATTACGTCGCTGACATCGTGCCCTAACTACATCATGCATACGTAAAGCTAAAAAGTGAAAAAAACTCACGATAGTCAATAAGATAAAATAATTGCTCAGAAGTCATAAGATGAAAAGATAGAATAAAAAATAAAATTAAATTAAAGTAAAAAATGTACAGAGTAAAATAAAAAGCTTACATATCCTGTGCGTCAAGACAAAAAATAAGAACAGTATACAGCGTGGAACAAAAAAAACGTCGCAAGCCATATCCACGAACACTTCCGTGCAGCGTGACAGTCGAAGTCATACTGAAATGACCGATGCAATAAGCGAATAACTAGAATGAGTTCGCAGGTAGAAACGAGCAGAACAAAAGTGCAAAGTAAGTGACACCAATCACCCGGTTGTAATTCGCGGGCAGATTTTCCGTGTCTTTTGGAGAGACAATTTAAGAAACGAGAAATCTCAGAAATGTTTTTTATTAAAAAATGCAATTGCGCAATCAATTTTGAAAAAGACACGGAAAATTTGCTCGCGTATTACAACCGCCGGGTGATTGGCGTCACTTAGTTTGCACTTTTGTTATGCTCGTTTCTGCCTGCGAACACATCTAGTAGTTAGGGAGCTGGCGCGCGAGCAAAATTTCTATATGATCTGCTCATGTGGCAGACATTATTAATAGCGATAATTGTACCATAAGAAACATTAAGGACCGCGTCTGCCACCATAGTAGCGCTGCGTTGTCAATTGACAGCGCCTCGAATTTGTTAAAAAAAAGGAGGTACTATATGATTTGCTCATGTCTGCCTCTGAGGCTGATGTTCAGAATCCTTCTGAAAACGAAGAAAATCGAAAAGGCAGAGATCCAGGGCTCTGACTTTTGTAGTAATCAATTTTTCAAGTTTTTTTATAATTTAAAAAAGTGTATATGAAGTGCACACTTGGCAGACCTGAATTGTTCGATTAAAGACAATGTGAAGAACCACAGAAAAATGGTCTGCCAGCATGTTGCCTCTGCGTTGTCAATTGACAGCGCTTCAAAAATGTTAAAAAAAAAGGTGTACTATATCATGTGCTCATGTCTGCCTCTTGGTATGATGTTTAGATTTCTTATAAAAACAAAGAAAATCGATTCCAAAGGCAGACCGTTTGAATATTTTTTTTTAAAAACTCGACGTTCGCGCCAAGCTACAAGTAAAAAATTCTACGTCTACAAAATATCAATGAAAATAATTAATGTTACATATAAGCAATCGATAGGAGCGATTTTCAAAACATATTTCAAATATTCGGGTTCTAAGTCTGTTAACTGTCGTCCCGCAGGTACAAAATAACTGCATAGTTTGTCTTTCTTTTATTGGAGAGAAGTGAGTAAGAACGGTATAATTCAGTAGTTCCGACCTTTTCCATATTGTGTATCTAAATGTATATGTACACTGAAAGAAATATATATATATATATTTTTTTTTTTTTCCAAAAAAATTTTGTTGATTTAATAAAACCGGAAGATTGTATGTTGCCAAGCAAAATTGTTTTGTTGATTCAACAAAATTTTTCCCTCAGTGTACGATACAGCTGGGGTATACCTATATATAGATATAAATGTATATAATAGCCTTCTCTTCTTTCGCACGCTTTCTTTCCCTTTCAGGCACGTTCGCTCGTACGAAGAAAAACGTCTTATAAAGCATAAGGCTTAGTAGATGATTTAGAGCGCGTGCTCCAAAACGCTCGCATTAAGAGTTTTGGAGTATTTGGAGTAATTGGAGTATTTGGAGTCTTTGGAGTTTTTGAAGTAATTCTAATATGTAATCAATAGGAGGGTATCGGCCAATAACGAGCAAAGACAAATTAGTTATAATTGTCGATTTTTTAAATGTATTGTCAACAATAATGTTGAAGGGACGTTTCGACACACCGTGCCTTCTTCAGCCTCATGATATACATTAAAATATATACGCTTCAAACTATTTTTACAATCAAAAATTACCTTAGATATTATGACGTCGCACAAAATTTACAACTACGTATGGATTTAATAAGTGGGTCTCTAAGCTGTTGATAGCCTGAGTTATCTCGGTGCGCATTAGTTTGAAGATCTTCATTTTAAATCGAACAGGATCCATGATTTTTTCCTTTTCCCATGATTTTAATGTATATCATGAGGCTGAAGAAGGCACGGTGTGTCGAAACGTCCCTTCAACATTGTTGACAATACATTTGAAAAATCGACAATTATAACTAATTTGTCTTTGCTCGTTATTGGCCGATACCCTCCTATTGTTTATATACACGAGCTTGTTTTGTTATTTTTATGTTTATATAAACCCTGGCCTACAATGGGTTATTATCGTTTTAACGTTAAATCTATATCTTGTTTTTTCGGTGAAAACGCTTCCATACTATTGAAACAATGGATCGACACGAATTATAGAGTTATAAGATCTTTATCCAAATTACAATTCTTAAAATTGTGTAAACATAATGGTTTAATACCATCACACTTAGATTGCAACTACGTAAACAATATTAACTTGTTTCATGTAAGATCGAAGAACAAAGTGGAGAGTTCATTACATAAGTTAAAATATAACATTTTAAATATTGAGATTTTTGATTTACACAGAACAGTAAATTACTTACATAAAAAGATTGGCTTCCTTTCCAACAAATTATCCAACATATTACCAGTATACATATGGAATGACATTCAGACGCATTATAATATTCCTTTATTAAACCTGCAAAGTAGATTAGAGATGTCTAGCAACAAAAAATTTAATTGGCTAGCTCATAAAAGTAAACTAAATCAAATTAAATCATCGAAAGCAATAACAATGTTTTCGAGCATTAACAAAAGCAACCCTAACGAAGTACAATACACACGTAACAAACCTCCCAACAATCCACTTTACACTGTAATTGAAACTTTCATCCAACCAGAAGATTTCATAGATGAAACTATTGACCCTTTGAAAAAAACCAATGACAAATGGTTTGTCAATCTCTCTAACATGGTCATCCCTCAGGATGTTACTGATTTGTTGCAGTTGGGAAGCAATTTTTGCCTCCCGAACAGTTTAAACAGAAAGAAGAATATACACGAGTTTATTAAAGATATAGAAGGGAATACTAAACGCCTAAACATTAGCAACCTCTCTCGAATTAGAAATGCAGTTATCCCACAATTACATAATTACCTATATTCTAAACCCACTATCAATAATATCAACACGAAGCTTCTTACTAGCTATAAAATTACCCAGAGGTTTTGTAAAAACAATCCTAATATAATCTTTACACGGGCAGATAAAGGTAATATCACTTTTGCGATGAATAGAGTTGAATACATTCAAAAAACAGAAGAGATGTTAAAAGATGATAGTACCTATACAGTTATAAATAAGAACCCTGCAAAACAAATTGAAAACAAATGTAACAATTTACTCAAATTATGGTTCAACAAAAACTACATTTCGAAACAGAGTTATTTCATAATGCATTCCAGCGACGCATTATTACCCAAAGCGTATGCCCTTCCAAAAATCCACAAGCCGAATAATCCGTTCCGACTAATTGTATCCTCAATTAATACAGCACTTTATTCCTTTGCCAGTTATTTACAAAAGATTATTTCTGATAACATTCCTAAAACAAGAAGCCATGTGAACAATAGCTTTGACTTATATAAGGAGCAGCTCTCTGGTAAGATATTGGGAAAATCAGACATTCTCATATCTTTAGACGCGACTTCTCTTTTTACGAATATTCCTCTAAATCTTTCATAGACTGGTATCACAAGGATACATATTATTCGAACCATCCGGAATGCCATAAAATCGGCACGATATACGGTTTAGTTGATAGAGCCATACTTTTATCTCATCCTACGTTCCAGTCTAAGAACATTAAGTATGTTATCGAATTGTTAATTGCCAATGGTTATCCCTTAAATTTAATTTTCAAACGAATTAATATAAGATTGAATAAATTGTTCAACGGCAAACTTAATATGAATAGAAATAAAATTGATACAATTGATTCGGATGACATTGATGGAAGAAAAACTATTGTTATACCATTTATCAATAATATCTCAGATAAAGTAGCTCGTTTTTTTTTTTTTTTTTTTTTAAATAAAAACGAACATGTAATTGGTTACAGATTGCTGAACAAATTAAACAAATTCATAAGAACACATAAAGATGTTTCTGAACTGTGCGTGAATAATAATGTCATCTACAAAATTAATTGTAACAATTGTGATGCCTCTTATGTGGGGCAAACCAAAAGGCAATTAAAAACAAGAATTAATGAACACAAAACTAACTTTAAATTGGATCCATCAAAGCATTCGGTCATAACGGAACATATGCAAAATCTCAACCATAGTTTCAATTGGAACAATCCTGTAATATTGGATTTTGAGACAAATTATCATAAACGGCTGATTTCCGAAATGATTCACATAAAAGAACAAAAAAACGGCATTAATTCCAACAAAGATACTGAATTACTTGATGGGTCATATTTTAGTATCTTAAGCGAACTTAGTAACAATTCATAGGGACTTAGTTGCGTATAGACCGATAGTTATGGTTGGTTGACTGTGTCACGACGTTTGTTACTTGTTACCCAGTCGCACGGAGGATTCGAATCAGTACGGTACTTAAAAATAGCTCTCGGTGTTTCCACAAATTAGTATGTAGAATTGTTAACTTTTATTACTATTTTACTTTTTGACAAACAACATAATTCACTTCATTACATTACAGTCCACACGCGTTCGAATTTTATATATTTAACTCCTATTGTGACGAACTGGCTTCGCTGACTGACACGATTGATTCCCATTGTCTACTGAGGAAAAAATCATGGATCCTGTTCGATTTAAAATGAAGATCTTCAAACTAATGCGCACCGAGATAACTCAGGCTATCAACAGCTTAGAGACCCACTTATTAAATCCATACGTAGTTGTAAATTTCGTGCGACGTCATAATATCTAAGGTAATTTTTGATTGTAAAAATAGTTTGAAGCGTATATATTTTAATGTATATCATAAGGCTGAAGAAGGCACGGTGTGTCGAAACGTCCCTTCAACATCGTTGACAATACATTTGAAAAATCGACAATTATAACTAATTTGTCTTTGCTCGTTATTGGCCGATACCCTCCTATTGTTTATATACACGAGCTTGTTTTGTTATTTTTATGCTAATATGTAATTTTGAAGTAAGCGCTTATATAGTATCTAAAAAATCGGAGCGCGCGTTAGCAAAACGTGCGATTCAAAGTGCCCTATGTCCTATGTGTACTATGCCTAAATATTTGAAACATAGCGTTGTACGTACGCACACAAACGCAGCACCAGGAGATGGCACTACCATCAAAACATAAGACGCTCGTTGTAGGGCGGAGAGTAAAACTATAATAGTAAAACTATTAATAATAACAATAATCAGCCGTAATACCCGCTTTCCCTTGATTCCATAAATTTCAAAAAATTGTACAGCTCAAAATCAGTGAGCAAAATGTCTGCCAAATTTTTTTCGTATTCAGGGAGTCATAATGAATCGAATGGACGCAACTAGAACCATAAGAAAATGACTTAGGCCCGGTTTCACCAACGTGATTTAATCTAATCGGTCGATTAACTCACTGTTCGTCTCTTTCTAAGAGAGACAGTTAGAAAGAGGTGAAGAGTGAGAGTTTTTACAAATTTGAAGCGCTGTAACGCAAAAACGCAGCGACGTAGGACTTTAATTGACTGGACCAAATCGATTCGTATTGATCTGAATAACTTTAATCCCTATCGATACGAAACATGAGCAAATCATGTAGCGAAATGCTCGCCAGCTCCCTAATTATAGTTATTCGCTTATTGTATCGGTCATTTCAGTATGACTTCGACTGTCACGCTGTACGGATGTGTTCGTAGATATGGCTTGCGACGTTTTCTTTGTTCCACGCTGTACTGTTCTTATTTTTTGTCTTGACGCACAGGATATGTAAGCTTTATTTTATTTTACTCTGTACATTTTTTACTTTAATTTAATTCTATTTTTTATTCTAACTTTTCATCTTATGACTTCTAAGCAATATTATATCTTATTGGTTATCGTGAGTTTTTTTTCACTTTTTAGCTTTACGTATGCATGATGTAATGAGAGCACGATGTCAGCTACGTAATGGATATTTTGTACGCGGTTTTTGAGTATGTATATGACTTGATTAATTTTCTCACTTGAGAAGGACCGAAATTACGGTCAAAACGTTGTGAGTTTAAATATATTAATTATTTGGCCAATTGGGTTGAACAAAAACGTCTTCTGTTTTGAATTTATTTACTGGCGAAGGAAACTACTTGTTTTGTTTTTAATTATTGGATTTGACTCGGATTTTTAAGTATATATTGAACTTGATCTTATCTCTAATATATATTAATGTCCATTTCTACCAATGTAGATTAACTTTAATTTAGGTTTAACTTACTTTTTATCTTTTCCTAGTTTTAAAGATTAGAAAAAGATAAAAAGTGAGTTAAACCGAGATTAAAATAAAATTTCATTAGTAAAAAATGGACATAAAAGGTTTAAATTGGATAAATTGATGTGGGGTACAAAATTTGAACTCAAATGACAGGATAATGGCGGCGACGATATGGAGCACTTGTGCAGGCTGGTGGACTACGCGGTGGCCATGCGCCATCGTCTCGAGGACGTGAACGTTCACTCATTCAACAATTTTGACCTGCGAGTGGGCATCAGCTGTGGGCCCCTCGTAGGCGGCGTGATCGGAGCCCGAAAGCCGGTCTTCGACATATGGGGCAACACCGTGAACGAGGCTTCCAGAATGGACTCCACCGGTGTGATGGGCAAGATACAAGTCCCGCATGACATCGCCAGGGTAATAATAAAAGCGACAATCATAATGGTTTTAAAAAAAACGGTTCTGAGCTTCGTACACAAATTATTTCTTAATTTTTTGCATGTCGATACTTTGAAAGGTAAATGCAGAGCGACGCTTCAATGATATTTTCATGCAACCTATGTTCATTTTTTCGTCGACTTTATATTTTATTCTCTAAAATAGCAATTGAGAATCGCGCTAATTTATCAATCCGTCGTGTGCGAGCAGTTTCTGGAATCGAGGGGTTATCAGACTCAGAAACGCGGGCTAATCGAAGTGAAGGGGAAAGGCACGATGGAGACGTACTTCGTGTTGGGCAAAGCCACCCTACAACAAGAGGGTACTCCTAGGCACAGAAGCACCTGCCG